>NC_063166.1:42091148-42400592 GCF_023159225.1 Perognathus longimembris pacificus
AACTGAGCTTTATCGTTTCTGCAGGTACATTTGAGTGTTGCTACTTATCATGAAGCTATGGGGAACCATCTGCAGCTCTATGATCAGGAGAGGAAGATGAAGATGGGAGAAACAGCACTAGTGTACCCCATTCAGAGGCTTTGCATCTAAGAAACAAAAATGGCTGGCACAAATAATGGAACACTTTTTAAAAGCAGGTGAGGGGCCAACCTCACTGGATTACAGCAGGCAAGCAGGGGCCATGCCTTGACTTCTCAGCTTTAGTTGGTTCTAGAAGCTAATGAAGACAAGACATTCTGCTACTGGCAGACTAGACTCAAGACCAATTTGGTGGCAATAACAGAGAGGACTAAGGGTTAGAAGGATTGATAAAAAAAAAAAAAAAACTGTTAAGTGCCCATAGCTACTTAGAAAGATGAGATCTGCGAATTGTGGATCAAAGCCAGCACAGGCAGAAAATTCTGTGAGCCTTGTATCTCCAATTAACAAGAAAAAAATCTAGAAGTGGAGCTGCAGTGAAGTGGTAGAGCACCAGCTGTGAAGAAAGAAAAACCAAGGGACAGTACCCAGGCTCTGTGATCAAGCCCCAGAACACACACACACACACACACACACACACACACACACACACACACACACACACACAGAAAAAGAACAAAAAAGAATAGAAAAGAATACAAATCTAGAACTACCCCGAGGCAGCCACACACAAATATTTGGACTCCAGTGGGAAGAGTTTTGCAGTAAAGCATAGAACAGTCTAGGTTCCTTTTTAGGGCTTGCTCTAGTCAAGAGTTCTGAATATTTTATTCTGCCAATATTTTAGTGTTGTTTTTTTTTTAACTGGCTGTGATCATCTGATAATGAGAACATCCAAGAAATTCCACAGAACCTGGAGAGTCAACACCTGGAAATAAAACATTTGTAAACAAATTTCCCTGTTTTTAACCCCAACACACTTTCTCCTTTCTCCACACACAACACTGGCCTTTGATGGATTGCATTCTCTTCCTTTAATTCATTCATATTCTTTCTCTCACACACACTCTCATACTCTCTCTCTGTCTCTGTCGCTCTGTCTCTCTGTCTCTGTCTCTCTGTCTCTCTGTCTCTCTCTCTGTTTCTCTCTCTCTCTCTCTCTCTTTCTTATTTTCACCTCTCTCACCTCTTTTCTGGTTTTCCAGATTTGCTTCTCCAGCTCTTCAGGTATCATTTTACCTCTAAGGAATACAGATTTAAGACTTTCAGTTACATTTAGGTGTTTTTAAAGTCTCCCTCCCCCACCCGACTTCCAGATCCTGTCCCAGTTACCTTCCATCTGTCTCCACAAAGCACACGTTCTGCGTACCAATCCCAAGGAAGGACGCAGCCTTCTTCATGGAATAATGACACTGAATGAAAGGGGGAGGAGGAAGGAGACAGTTGAATGCAGGTCATAGAAAATGCATCACTGGTTATCTCTCCATGGTGTGTGCACGTCTTTGGAATATGACTGAATAGGAGAATTTGATTGAGCTCCTTAATACAGTGGTTGAGAATTTTTATCCTGGGCTCAGAAAATCAGGGATGATAGGATGTTGGATGGATGACACACTCTCAAGGCCCAGGTTGCTCATCAATAATGGTCAATGACAATTGCCGCCAACTTATCATGGAATGAATAGGTTAACATAGGAGAGATGTAATGTATGGAACAAACTTGGTCACTGGAAGCTGTTGTTTTGCAAAACACATTTGTTGTTGTTATTTTCAACATACCATATGAAATTATGCCTTTTTCTTTTGTCTTTCTTCCTCATGGTTTTACCCCTAATGTCACTGTAACTGACTTTGGTGCCCTTGGTACTGTATGTATGTTTATCAGAACTAGTGAAGGGGAACACCAAAATGGAAAGATGAAGCGTAAAAGGTGAACCAATGCTGTAAACCAACTGTATATCTCAGGGGAGGGTGGGAAGGAACCAGGGAGGGGGGGAGTTGGGAGAAAAATGAAGGAAGAGGGAATAAGTTTGATAAGAAATGTACTCCCTGCTTTATGTATGAAACTGTAACTCTTCTGTACATTACTTTGACAATAAATAAATTGAAAATTAAACAATAGAGAAAAGCTTTTCTATGTGTTCTTAATAAGTAGGGCTGAACATTAATGAGAACTTAGAATCTGGTCCACTGTTGACTCCACACACTGTGGGGAGACAGAAAGACTGGGTCTGGAAGATTGCAGTCACAGACTGGAGAAGAGTTTAATTGTTTTGAAGAGCAAACAATGGGTTCTAAATGCTAATAAGGTACTGGACTAATCTTATTTAATGCTGCAGGCAAAGCTGAAATTAAACATATAGGAATGTGGCTAAAACCTCAAGAACAAAAGTAATATTAACTTATAAACAGTTACTATAGTCAGCCATGGCATTCATTATGAAGGGGCCGAAGAGAAGTTTTTTGTAGGTTTGGACTATTTCATTGGCAAACAGCAATCCAGACTTCAGAATGTTGCCTTCTCCCACACAATCATGTGCAGCCCATAAAATAATCAGCATTCAAACATTGGAGATGCCATTCTTTATATATTAGTGAGGACAGGTGGTCAATTAATTCTTTGTCAGGCCAGAAAAATGCAGGTGCTAAAGGACATTTTTGTACCAAAAAAGAAATCTTCGTAATTTAATTTGTTAGTATAAATACACTAGAATAGTCATGCCTCATACTTGTATTCCCTCAAATGTGGTCATTTTTTCCTTTCTTTTGTCAAGGGAGTTTTATTGGAAACTTTTTTTAACTCTGTAAAAATAAGATGCAGAAGTAATACCATAACAGAAAAAATGAAGCCTTCTTAAAGGGTTATTAATTTCCAAATATCAAATAGAACCCATCCAAACTGCCTGCAAGATGCATTTATTTCATTTATGTCACAAGAACATATGCATGTTGAGGAGTAATAATGTACACAAAAGAAGTATAATTAATTCTGTACTTGTTACATTGCCTACTCTGGCTGGAGGTAACAGGCCTGACACAGCTAAGATGATAGAGTTAATGTGAATTACTTCTCACTAGAGATTTCCATTGTGCCAACCGAACAGTTGATTTCCTAATGATAAATACTACCTCCCTCTCACTGTCCTCTGACTAGAAGGGGAATAACAGCACTGTATCCCTAAGCAGCAGCAAAATGCTTCCAACCAATAGATGTGCTAAATAAAAACCTTAGAACCAGAGAAGGAATAGCATCAGTGAAACTCTCTTTAAGTACCTTGGGGCAAAGTACAGTGCAATGGATAGGGACAGATAAAAAGCCTGCAGAACTGAAGCTTAAACATCTGAAAGCACTGGAGAAGGAAAAGGGCCCTGGAAGAGGATGAAAGAAAAAAGGACGATGCTTCAGACATGCTGAGTAGTTTCAAGGAAAGGAGAAAACATAGAAGGCTGGAATTCAGAAGGAACAACCGCATTTAGAAACAAATAGTGCTTGTTCCCAACACTGGCAAAAGATAAGTAAGTCTTAAACCCAACCTCACATCTACAGAGGGCTCCATGATCTCAGTAGGCGTTCATCTCAGTAAGGATGAAACAGCAAGGGCTCACACACAGACAGCACTGAGCTGAAGTTTTCCTTCCTGGTACCTGAAAGGATGTTTTGTCTAGGACCTTGACTTTCTCCTCAAGAGTGTCTGTGCCCTGGACATTTGGACTCCATCTTCTGCTGACTGTTTTCATGTTGAAATTCACAAATAATCCAGCAGAGTTTCTAAAAGTCACAGTAGAAACATCCAGAGGATTTCTCCAAGAACACATAACTGATTCCATTCCTGAAGAGTCTGTAACTGAACCTAGACAAAACAGCCTTCAGCCTCATGCTCTGTATACAGTAGCCTGTTAGGAAGGCCTGAGCTTCCCACCCCAGCTCAGGGAGACACTAAGGCAAAAAGATGAATGAGACACAGCCCCAAGATGGGCATCCTAGAACTTCAGGTGCTGGGAAAGAAAAATTATTCCCATAGAGGGCTGGGAATATGGCCTACTGGCAAAGAGTGCTTGCCTACTATACATGAAGTCCTGGATTTGATTCCCCAGTATCACATATATGGAAAATGACCAGAAGTGGCACTGTGGCTCAAGTGGCAGAGTGCTAGCTTTGAGCTAGGTAAGATCTTTATTCCTGGCCTCAACAGAAGTCCTTCCCTCTTCCAGGACTATTCCCTCTTCCAGACTATTTCAGGAAAGAATTCCATCAAATTTGAAATCCAAAGAAGAATTAAAAAAGCAAAAGAAATGCACAAAGTGAATGTCAGGGGCTGGATTTCATCAGCTTTGCAGTTGAAACACAGAAGGGCCTTTATGTTTCTGTTTCACTGAGGTCCATCAGATTTTAAAAGCCAGAACTGGATTGTGCAGAGGGAAATCATTCCATCATAATCTCAAGTAAGTCAGTATTTCCCTCACTTGTCTACATTTCAAAGCATTCTCTTCTTGCAATAGAAAGCACATCTCTTGCATGTTATAAAGAAGGGCTAAGTCTAAAAATCTAGCTGAAAGATACTTCCTAGATGACCCCTCTTGCCTCCTACATCTCAACTCCTGCTTTGCATTCAGTGTTGTCTTATCCAGAACAAAGGGTGGGAGGGAAGGACAGCAATGGCCCAGATTCCATCCACCGAGGATCACCCGTGCTGTATCTGCTCTTCTCACAACAATGAAGTCATTTTTGCTCTCAGATGAAAATAAGACTCAAGAAAATCAAGGGAATGTTCCAATTTTTCCCACCTGTGTTTTAGGTAGGAAGTGGTTTTGACACTTCCCACAGAAGGCAAGAAATCCAAGCTCTTCCTATTCGGGGCAAAAGCAAAAGTTGGAGTAGAAGGACAGCATTGGAATCACACAAAAGTAGAGAGAAAGGGAATTACTCTTCCAAAAAAGATTGGATTTCAGCTGTGCCAGCCATTTCTTCCTACCTCACATTGCTGATTGTCTCTCTTCCTCTTACTAACAGCCAGAAGTAGATTCCCATGTCACCTGAAAGAACTCAGCTTAGTAATAACTTACTAACCAATATCTAGCCTGTGGTGTTGGGGTGCTTTAATAGCCCCCTGAATCTAGAGCTTTGTTAAGGTGACTTGGCAAGTCCCACAAGTGCTAAAGCCTACCTCCCACTTGCTCCAGAAATAAAAGGAGGCAGCAGTGATTGTGTGCCGGCTCTGTATCTAGCTCTCAAGCATCTCATGTGCTTCCAGTCTCCTCAGGAACCATGAAAGCATGCCTCAGTGCTATGTGGAGCACAGAGAAGTCACTAGAGGCACCCAGAAGAGCAATGCCTGCATCAGCCATTGGTCAGCCACACCCTGGATGTGTAAGGCTGACCAGCGAAGAACAGCTGACCTTCCCAGTTGTCTTGACACTTGTAAGCACTAATACAAGGCTACTGAGTTTGAGGAGAAGATATCAGATACAAAGATCAACAGATACACATATATGTATGTATGTATGTATACACACACACACACACACACATATGGAAACTGGGGTAGAGAGACAATCAGTTTATCAAAGGTCAATGAGGTAGTAAAAGAATGGAACTTGAGTCTGAGAAGCCTAGATCCATTTCAATGCTTTTAGCTACACTTAACCTTGCATTTTGTGAAGAGTAAAAAAATAGAAGATAGGAGCTCTCTCTCTCTCTCTCTCTCTCTCTCTCTCTCTCTCTCTGTGTGTGTCTGTGTGTGTTGATTTTTACTCAGTATTTCCTTGCCACTTGAAAAGAAAAATAGAAATTCCTCAGTCGCCAATCAAAGCAAATGTACAAGGTACTGAGAGGAGCAAGCATCTCAGATCAGCAGTGATGATTTGAGTACTGGAGTTTCAAGTGAAATGTTCTTTCCTTAAAATGTTTCAAAGTATACATTTTAAGTAAAGTGGAAACTGGAGTTTAGGGGTATAGCTTCCAGTCTCATCAGAATCTCTCTTGGAATGCAAACTTAGATTGCACTCAGGCATATTAATCACATGTGAATAGGAGAAAGTCACAGCAAGACTTTTCAGATAAACAAGCCTTTTAAAATAATGCATTCTCAGCAAAAGCAATCTATCTGTCAACAAGAATACCACTTTACCTCCGCAGATGTAAAAAGCACGAATCTTGGCAAACCAGACAGCCCCTTCTCCTTCACATCAGGACAATATTTGTATCTAGCTAAATTCATTGCATACATGTTGGACACTGAACCACCTGAAAAAAACAAAATTAAAATGTCACATTTATTACATGAAGTTTTAGCAACCAAAACACCAAATACAATGTAAAACATGAATAGTCAGAACTCTTCTAGTTTAATGGAACGTCACTTTGAAAGTCATCCAACTACAACCCCTCATTACCATTAACACTCCATTTGCCCACTCTTTAATCTCCAATTCTAGAACATTTCCATCTTTGCAAGGAGGGAAATTTCTGCTCTACCCTCTCATTCCAGAGTTTTTTCTGAACTAAAAGTTTTAATCTAAGAGCTCTGGACTAAGTAGCCAACTCTCCAGAGTTAAGCCATTTTTTTCCAACTGTTGTCTGGCCAATAAAATTGAAACAATAGTACCTTTTTATTTCTGGCTCTACAAAAGGATTATAAGATAAACAAATGTGATTTAGGAATCTTCTTAAAACTGATCCCCAAAATTGAAGGATTTATCCTTGTCTTTCCAAATTCCAAATAGCAGAAAACTTTGTTTATGTCTGAGATTGTAGACATGTAAGTCCTAAATTTCAGACATGCCATTGTGCATGCCATTGGATTACCATTATGCAAAGTATGATTGTTTTAGAGAAAGTGCCAGCTACAGGCCTACCAAGTAGTACTACTAATGTCTAACTTTGTGTGCTGTTTAAGTCTGCAAGAAGTTGTCCCTCACAGGAATACATTTGTAGATGCTCATAGTGGATCGTGGACTGAAATAACTATTTGTACTCACCTGGGTTAAATATTCCATCCCCTTCTTTCCAGCCAACAAATTCAATCATTTTCTTCAGAACCGCTTCTTCCACTAACAGAAACACTGGGGACACCTCATACGTATAACTAGATAAATACAAAAAACACTTCACTTCTATGACTGGAGTCAAAACCTCCCTTTGGTGTCCCAAGAAATGCACAGCAAGTCTTATTTTACCCAGTGGGTGCAGAGGTGTAGGTGTTCTTTAGAAATTTATCCACTGAAAATGGATTGTCTCCCTGATTATGACTGCACTAGTCATAGTCATATAACTACCACTCATAGCTGGAGGCCTTGGGGATATACAGTCACTTCCAGTTTAGAAGACATCTTCAATTCCATGAGGAGGGACAAAGGCAGGACACTGAGGTCCTGTGTGTCAGCCAAGGGCAGCGACCATTCCACTGTACACATGCTCTGACTACAGCACTGGATGCTGATGCCAAAGTAGTTGTTGTCTTGGTAACCAGGTTAGAATTAGGTTACTATTCTGAGTACACTAACAATGCTAAAGCCTAGCCTACATGGAGGCCTCCTGTCCTGACTCAGGGCTTCCTCCACTGCACCACTCATTCTATACAGATGGACATGTTCTGTCCATCTCTGATCTTGTGATGATTTTACAGCCAATCTCTGTCCCAGTCCCCTGTCACTGAAGACTTACTGCTCTAGGCTGGAACAATGGTGCCAGAGAGCTATACTAGCTCTATTATGTTTGCCTCCGCTGCAGGGAAATGCCTGTCCCAAGGCAAAGTCCTTCCTGTGGCTTTGACCCTGAACGATGGGTCACTGCAAAGATCTCTGGGGGCCAACAGAGATAGGTACTAAGCCTAGACAGTAACTTGTCTCCCATACCTACCATCTTGCATCCTCCATGTCACACATGTTGAACCCATGAACAGCACTTAATAAGCAGCCTTTTTACTGAAGTCTACCTCATATACATTCCCAAAGACACCAAATGATTGCCTCTGGCTTTCTTGTTAGATAGCTGGGAATGACTAAGCATCTCTAGTCTCCCCAATTGCATTCCATTGTATCAGATGAACTTCATACTCTCCAAACTTAATGGACACCAAACAAATGCACTCAGGTTTATGGTCAAAGAATTTGATGCACTTATTTTAACATCTGGAAGGGAAAGCTTGGGGATGGAGGAAAAGAAGGGACTGCTTTCACATCAAGCACCATACATGTGACCAGATCCTTTCAAAACCTAGATAAGCTCCATTTCTCAGCCATGCTGTAATATCAGTTTACACTCACTGGAAATGTGGGGGAAAATGTGTGTGTGTGTGTGTGTGTGTGTGTGTGTGTGTGTGTGTGCATGCATGTATGTGTTTCCCATCCTGGGGTTTGAACTCAGAGCCTGGGTGCTGTCCCTGAGCCTTTTTGTACTCAAGGCTAGCGCTCTATAGCTTGAGCCATAGCACCACTTCCAACTATTTGAGTAGTTTATTAGAGATAAGAATCTCACAGGGCTTTTCTGCCCGGGCTAGCTTTGAATCATAATCCTCAGATCTCAGCTTCTGGAGTAGCTAGGATTACAGGTGTGAGCCACTTACACCCTGCAAGTGTGCATTTTTATGTATACCTAAGACATTAATAAACTAATCAATTTTTTTGTAACCAAAAAGAGTTAGCTTGAAACCTGTCTGAAAATAAACTGACTACTATAGTGGGAAAAGTATAGCCACATTTGAAGGGATGGCCCAATGTAGTGCCATTTGAATATTCAAAAACTCGTTTCCGATTAAGTAACCCACACAAGGAATTATCAAACCTGAGATATGGAGGGAAGATTTCCGAGTTTAACTTGGATGTTTTTTCTGATGTATCTACTGATTTCTCTGTTAAACACTTGTGTTTGCTATCCTTGCTGAGATTTCCAATAGCACCTATGCTGCTAAGCCAATATCATTTCTCAGTCTTCATCTTATTAAGGCACTCAACAGCATGTGTGTGGTGTGAACATGCTCCTCTGGTTTCCATGCCTGTTTCTTCTCTCTCTCGCTCTCTTTCTCCCTCTCTGCCTCCTAACCATTAAAGACAATTGTCAAAGTCCATTGTCAATCCTTCTTTTGCCCTTAGGAAGGACAGTGGTTCTCCATCTTGGCTGTTGAACTTTGTCAAGATATCAAAACATGGAGTGCAGCTACAGCATTCATATTGAACTGGACTGGGTTGGGACCCAGGAATCAAGATTTTATTTATAGCTCTCAGGTTGATTCCAAAGAGCAGTCAATGTTGAGAATCACTGCCTTGGGGAATTCATCCATGCTCAACATTTCCACAACCTTTACTTTACTGACACATGCTAAATGTATAGCTTTCCTATGGAAATCAGAATGCCAGGCCCAAGTATCTCTTAGATGTGTGTGTGTATGTGTATACATATGTGTGTGTGTATATATATATATACATATGTGTATATGTATGTATATATTTTCTTGGATATCTCAAAGTCACTGCCAACTCAAACACTTGTAATTGGACATGAACTTCTTGACCTTGTCTCATTCACTCTATTTGGGCCTCACCTAGTGCTTCTTATGTCAGTGAATATCCATGAACACAGCTATGAACTTCTAGAACCCAAACGGTATCTCAGAAACCACCCACTTGTCTTCATATTCAAGGTCCAACATATATCTAAACTCACTTCCATCTAAGTACAAACTACTTGACTAAGGAAACCACCTCTCAGTTGGTCCCTTCCAATATCCTTGCCATAATTTTCAGGAACCTTTTTAATAACAAATTTCACCAAATGACTAGAAATCTCTAGTGCCTTCTCAATGTACCTGGAATAAATGTGGCATTGAATGTCTGGCTTTTCTCCATCTCTCCCCTTGTGTCCTCCACTGTATTCCATTGCTCTTTCAGCTGACCTTTCATGGTGTACAGCCTGCTGCTTCCCACTACAGGACATTGGGGTATGCAGTTTACATTACTTAGAACTCCAATCTCTCTCTCTCTCTCTCTCTCTCTCTCTCTCCTCTCTCTCTCTCTCTCTCTCTCTCTCTCTCTCTCTCTCTCTCTCTCTGCCATGGGGTTGAACTCTGGGCCTGGGCACTGTTCCTAAGCTCTTCAGCTCAAGGCTAACACTCTACCACTTGAAAGACAGTGCCACTTCCTGCTTATTGGTGGATAACTGGAGATGAGCGTCTCAAAGATTTCTCTGCCCAGGCTGACTTTTTAACCATGATCCTCAGATCTCAGTCTCCTGAGTAGCTAAGATTATAGGCGTGAGCCACCAGTTCTCAGCTATTTCTCTCCTTTTCACCTATTTCATCTTTGCTCATCCTTAAGCTCATACTTGTCACCTTTTTAGAGAAGATGTTCCTAAGCTCCCAACTAGGAAATATTTTCTTATTTATAGTATCTGGCACCTCCTCAGCACATAAGAATGAGAATTTTACATTAATTTTATATTACCACCATGGGCCTAGATTGTCTCTTTCTTTCACTAGATTCTATACTTCATAAGGAAGAGTCAAAATCTGTTTTATTCAGTCTCTAATGCTTAGTAATGGCGCAGCTCTGCCTGCAGGAATGAATGGAAAGTTGCTGAAATTGTTTTCTTATTTGTGAAATGGAGATGGCAATGTTGCTATACCAGTTCACAGAAACAGACTCCATCAACAGCTCCTCAGCTACTACTTGGTGGCCTAAGAATGCCATTACTGATGGTCAAAGTATGCAAAAGAAAACATAGATAATGATTTGTGAATGAAATTTCATCTACTTAGAAAGCATCTCTAACTCATATTCCCAGTGAAATTCCAGTTACATGGCACTTACATGCTGGGGTTCAGTGCTTCTGTCATGAATCGAGCCACCAAGGAATAATAATCAAGGCCAGCATACAACTGGTTAAAAAATCTTGGGTGATCTATAAATGTAAAACAAGGTATTTAGTTTCCAAATATTAAACAAAAATGATTAATCATCCAACTAAAAATGGACTAATGAACAGTGTCCGTAAAAATGGCTAATGAATATATTAAAAAATGACACAGATTCCATCTCACCCATCAGAATGGTGATCATCAAGAAAACAAACAACAATAAACAAATGCTAGTAGAATGTAGAGGAAAAGAAACCCTCATATATTGATGGTGGGAATGTAAATTACTGTAGGCATTATGGAAATTAGTAAAGAGGTCCCCCAGAAAACTAAGAGTAGAACTTCTGTATGATCCTGCTATGCCAGTCCTGGGCATATCTGAAAGAAAATCAGTCAGCTACAATCAAGATATCTATACACCCATGCCACAGCAGCAATGTTTACAATAGTCAGATATAGGATCAGCATAGATGCCAATCAACTGATAGTGATAAAAGACATGTGATATATAAACACAATTCAGCCATGAAGAATGGAATAATGTCATTTGCAGGAAAGTAGTAAATGGAACTATTAATCCTATGTCAAGTAAAACAAGACAGATTGAGAAAGACAAATATCACATGTTCTCTCTCATATGCAAAATTCAGTTTTTAGAAATTCAATTTTTAGAAATGAATGCCAACTTGAGGAGATGGGTGGGACTGGGATAGATGGAGAGATAGAATGATGGAGAGGGTGTCATTGACCAAGATGCATTGGACATATAAATCAACATATTGAATTGCAACCCCTTCATACAACTATTTAAATTGCACAAAAAATGTACCCCCTGCCTTATGTATGAAACTGTAACCCCTATGTATATCGCTTTGACAATAAATAAGTAATTATTCAGGAAAAAGGTAATTTTTAATAACAAAAATAAATAAATGACAGGAATGATAAACAGGCTCTGTTTGGAGGTGGATACCAGCAGTAAGAGGAAGAGTGAAAGGAAAGATAAAGGACAGTGGATGTGATTGAAAGGCATGTAAACAAAGCAATAAAAGCTAAAGAAGTTGTTTTAAGAGGAGGGAGGGAAGACCTAGGAGAATGATAGAAAGGGTAAATTTGATTACGGTATATTGTACATATGTGGGGAAAGAGCACATTGAAACACCTTACTACAACTAATATATACTAATAAAAATGTAAAAAATGTGGCAATCACAAAATAACCTGTCATCTGGGTGCCAGGGCTCATGCCTGGAATTTTAGCTACTCAAGAGTTGAGTTTGCAGCTAGCCCTGGCAGGAAAGTACTTGAGTCTCTTTATCGCCAATTAACCAGGAAAAAAGGCTGAAGTGGAGTTGTAGCTCATATGGTAGAGCATCATCCTTGAGTATAAAAGCTAGCCAGATAGGAAGGCCCTGAGTTCAAGCCCCAGTAGTGGCACAAAACAAACCTATTGATAAGGCAATAACATAAATGACCCTTTAGAACAAAGAAGTAACCATCCAAGAAAGATTATCTATAGCATGATTCTACTCAGGACATTCAAACTCCACAGAGCCACAGGTGGGGCTCCAGAGGAGGGTTGTGGATGTTCCTGGAGAGGCACTGTAGTGGCACAGAGGCTGGGGGACCTTGAGTGCTAGAAATGAGCAAAGCTGGTCTGTGTGACAATTCCGTAGCTTGACACAGATGCAGGTTCACAAAGCTAAGGACTTCAGATTTATATATTTTATTGACTGTAAGTAACACCTCAATTTTAAAAAGTATTCAAAACATGATTATATACAAGAGAAACAAACCTCTTTCATAAAGCACAATGCTTCTAAGTAAACCTTGCATACTGTCTTTTGAGCTTTGCTGTACCCTTCTTTTCTTTTTGGCTGCACCACACTTTTTTAGTGTTTTCTGGTACTGGGGTTTGAACACAAGACCTGGACTCTCTCCCTTACCTTTTCCCTCAAGGCTGGAACTCTACCAGTTGAACCACAGCTCCACTTGTGGTTTTTTGGTGGTTAATTCAAGATAAGAGTCTCATGAGACTGTCCTCTCTGGCCTGATTTTGAATAGCATTCCTCCAATCTCAGCCTCCTGAGTAGCTAGGATTACAGGTGTGATTAGCCACCACCCAAACTCTTCTGTGAAGCCCACATTCAACCAGAACCACTGAGAAATGAATCTGACTCTCCCACAGGAGTTGTTCTGAAACTGCAGCCATAAATGACTTTTTTTTTTTTTTTTTTTGGCCAGTCCTGGGCCTTGGACTCATTGGCCTGAGCACTGTCCCTGACTTCTTTTTGCTCAAGACTAGCACTCTGCCACTTGAGCCACAGTGCCACTTCTGGCCATTTTCTACATATGTGGTGCTGGGGAATCGAACCCAGGGCTTCATGTATACGAGGCAAGCCCTCTTGCCACTAGGCCATATTCCCAGCCCAACCTTTGTATTTTTGATTATGGGTCACATTACAGTGTGGAAGATGGAGTGGTTTGTGACTCATTACACAATGTACTTCAGAGGCTTGGAGCTCAAACTTTTTTTTTTCCCTGCCTGAGGCTGGCACCCTACTAGTTGAGCCACATCTCCATTTCTGTCTTTGTTTATTAATTGGAGCTAAGAATCTCATGGGTTTGTTTGCCCAGGCTGACTTTGAACCAATCCTCAGATTTCAGCTTCCTGACTAGCTAGGATTTCAGGCATGAGCCACTGGTGCCCAGCTTACATATACTTTCTGATTTGGCTTACTTCAAACACAGCCTCCTTTCAAGAACCAATGTCAAATTCTAGCTCTTACTTTTTTTTCTTGTGGAAAAGATCTCATAAAGGCTCTTGGCTTTATACAGTATAAAGATTCCCACTCAGTAACAGACTAACTAGCTTGGCTTGACATTCTCTTCTTCCTTCAAGCTAGTGATAATTTTAGTATTTTGGAAGCACTGAACTAGTGACTCTTTAATGCAAATTATAGAATTGAATGTAGCTTTATCTATTGCCCTCTCTTCCTTTTGCTCTCCCCCTCTCTCATTCTCTTTCTCTCTCTCTCTTTCTCTCTCTCTCTCTCTCCACCAATAGATCAAGAAAAAAGAGCTCAAGGAAAAAACAAAGCTCAAAAGAAAAGATTTTTTTTCCATTAAAACGTAGAAAATACCCTCTCATCTGGCAAAGGAAGCCAGACTTTGCCACAAGTAATTTTAATAAGATTTTTTTTTAGTTCTGTGTTAATTTATGATTGATTTCCATGGTAACATTATGGAAAATAACCAGTAAACTGAAAAATCTACTGCATTAAATGTCATTCTGCACTTCTGACATGTACTATAATAATAAGATATGTATCTCTGCTTTTGAAATGCTGAATTTTTTAAACATGTATAAGGCTTTCCCAGGGGAACCTAATCCAATTATTTTTAGCCAGGACTTTATGATACTCTTTCCACTAAATGTAGTCCAGTGTCAGAATTCATAAAACATAATGCCTGCCTAGTTTTAAGTAATGGATTACCTTCATAGCACAATAAAAGGTGACTTTTTTCAGGTACTGGGACTTGAACTCTAGACCTCATGTTTACTAGGCTGACATTCTACTACCTAAAGCTACACCACCACCCGTTTGGGCTGGCTATTTTTTAAAGAAGTCTCACAAACTTTTCTTCTTGGGTTGGGCTCAAACTGCAATCCTCTAGATTTTAGCCTTTGAAATAGGATTATAGCTGTGAGCCATCTGTGCCTCATTGAATCATGAATATTTTGGCAAGTTACTCTCTCCCTATTAAGACTTTCCCTCTAGGTGATCAGGGCACTTAGTCAAGCTGGACTTGCATTTCAGCCTGTGGGTGGCATCACACCAGCACATTCACAAGTGATCACAGTGGTCGTACGTTACTGTGAGGCATTACTGCAAAATTTACCACATAGTCATTTTGTTTTATATCTGCCTTCAGTATTTTTTGTCCTACCAGAGTTGATAGACTAATTTAGTAATTAGCAACTGCCAAGAGTTAATCCATGTCTCCTGAATAAAAATATCCCTACTTATATGAAAAAGTGTCTAAGCCAAGCTTGATGGCACATATCTATGATATCAGCCATGCAGGAGCCCTCAATGGGAGGATCACAATCCAAGATGGATCCCAGTCAAAGGATAAAACCCTTTCTGAAAAATAAAATAAAAGGGGATGGGATAGTAGCTCAAGTAGTCAGAAAGCTTGCCTTCCAAGTATAAGGCACCAAGTTCAAACGCCAGTACTATTAAAATTAAAAATAAAATACTCCAAGAGTTTTCTATCTATATATTACAATCCTTGGTAGGAATCTAATTAGAAATTAAATGGACACTCGCAAAAATGTCAGAATCACTACTTTTTCATCCAGGCCTGATATCCCATAAACATTGTTATCCTAACTTTATTACAAGTGCCAGGGCTTGCCAGGCACCCATCAGTGGGGAAGCTGGAGTTCTTACTGGTTTTGACACTGAAGTGAATGATATCCTGGCAGAGCTTCAGAAGCTGGTCATGTGGCTCTCCTGTGTCCCTCATCTCCAAGTCCAGGAGTTGTCTCAGTTGTTCAGGAGGCTGCCATTCACACACCTGGTGGTTGAGCACAGCACACTGTTAAGTGTGTACCTGGTCCAGCCTAGGTCAGAGAAGGGGTAAGCAGCTGGGACTCAACCTTATGAAGCTCCAGATAGTGGGAGACACAAAAAGAGCTATGACATAGTACAGACACTGTTGGGACCAGTGAAGGGCCATTTGAGCTGGGTATGATCAGAGAAGGACTCCTGGAGGACCCATGTCAGAGAAGAATGAATTAAGCTGAGGGCAGAGGATACAATGACAAGAAGCTATAAAGCAGGGATCTTGCTGTATCTCTGGGAAATCGAGTATGTTTGGTATGGCTGGAGTGTGGTCTTTGAAGAAGAGAGATGCTTAGCCACAGAGCTGGCCACTTATATGACTACCTTAGCATGTTCTCTGCATGTCCCCCTACCCCACACAATCTACCAACTAGCAGCCAGAGTGATCCTCTTATGTGCAGCCAATGCACGCATGGGTTCTTCAAGGTAAGAGGTGAAGTCTTCACAAGGATGCAACAGATCCTGCATGGCTGCCTTCCCCAGCTGCAGTACCCTTCCAGTTTCATTGGGCTTTACTCACTTCCTGGAAGAGGCATTTCCATTTCCTCGAGCACCCCGCACATGTTCTTACCTTAGAGCCTCCACATGGCTATACCCCTGGAATAGAATGCTGCTCCCTCAAATGCTTTTATAGCTAACGCCTTCCCTTTGCTCCAAACTTGCTCAAATGTGTTGCTTTCTCAATGATAGCAGCCCTGAGTCTATTCCTTAAAAGCTTCTACCAGAAATGGTAATTCCTCTGTATATCACATCATAATAATAACAAAAAATAAAAAATATAAAACAAACAAAAATCCACTATCTGTTATTACCTACCTGATCTCAATCTATTTCCTTGGCTTTCTTCACTCTCCTTTTCTCTATAGTCCTTGCCATATTCAAATACACACTGTGGCACTCACTTGTCCATTACTTCCACATAATGTCCAGGAGAGTAGAGGTCTGCCAGTTCATACACAGATCCCAATAACTAACATAATCTACTATGTTCAACACACTCAACACACTCAGTAAAGATATGTAGACTAAATGAATGAGTATGTGGAAAAATAAAGCAAGTTGGATTGTGGTGGGCTTTATGGGAGCACTACTGAGTTTTGCTTCATTCTAAAAGCCATGGTTATGCTTAGAATAGAGGAATAAAATGGACATATCTATGTTTTGGATGTTAACGTTCTTTCCTACGTGGGGATTCCAAGTAAAATTATAATAGCTATAATAAATCAGACAGTGGTAAACTGAATGAGAGGGCAAATAGACATAAAGTATAGAGTCCCCAAAAGTATTAAAAATGCAAAATAAATAACATTTGGAAATGAAATCAATTCAATGTTGAGGGTGACAAAGGAATAGGCTAAGACAGTCCCTGTATCTTCTATCTTAGACACAGGGTTTGCTGATGGCAGTGGGGAATAGGTAGAGTGAGGAGTTTTGAGCATCCAAAATGGATGTCACTGTTGGTTTGAAGGAAGAGAGTCCCAGGCTGTACTGTGATGATATATGAGCTTGCAAATGACATGGCTCAGAGAACCTCTAGGGAGGATGGAAGAGCCCAGAAATCCCAGGAAATAGCAGCCCTTGAGGAAACAGCATGTGGAAGACAGGCAAGAGATGAAGGAGAAGTTGGAGAACAACAAATGCTGCCCAAAGGAAAAAGAATGGCTGCTTTTAGCAGCTCCACTGGCAAACACAGTTGAGAAGTCAAATTAGTAAAAGACACAGTAAGCATGGGACTCATGCCAAGAAGGTATCTTGAAACGAGCTGTTTGGCATAGAGGTGGGAGCAGAGGCCAGAGTAAGTGGGTAGGAGGTGAAGAAGTACAGGAAATGAGGGACTGTAGAGAGCCTTAAAAAGTTCCTGCATGGCCAGCAGCCAGTGGTTTCCACCTATAGTCCTAGCTACCTGAGAGGCTGAGATTAGGAGGCTCATGGTCTGAAGTCAGTTTGGGCTTGACTCCTTTTCAAGCAGTAGCTGGGTGAGGTGAAGTGTGCCTATTACTACTCCAGCTATATGGGAGGCTAAGACCAGGAGGATTGAAGTTTTAGGTGGAACCAGGCAAAAAAAAAATGCATGCTACCACTCAATGGAAGAAGCTGGGTGTTATGGCACACACTTGATATGCCAGTTATGACAGAAAGCATAAAATAGGTGGATTGTAGTCCAACCTTTCAAAAAGGAGGCCTCATGGCAAAAATCACTGATGCAAAAAGGGCCGGAGTCATGGCTCAATGTTTGAGCATCTTCCTAGCAAGCACAAGGCCCTAAATTAAAATCTCATTACTGTCAGGAAAAAGAAAAGAAGTTTGTTTGTGGGAGGGATGGGGGAGACCAGAGAAAAGTGAGAATACTGGGAGGTGGAACTTTGGAGAAGCAGGAGAAAAACAATCAAATTGTATCAGAAGTGTCAGGTCTACCTCTGATGTTGTGAGAAATGAACCAACGGCCATCACAGAGATGGCTACAGAGTTGCTCAGCCACAGGGCTTGTCACAAATACATACAGCAAGTATGGATAAAACAAAGATAAAAGGCACAGCAAACAGGCCACTCGTTTTCAGGGATTACAGGGGCAAGGAAGGCTAGCTCTGGAGAACAAAATCCCTGGCAGGGGAGATGGAGACTTTCCTATCTGGATCGTGATGACTGTCATATGACTTCCCAAACCTCATGAAGTTTATTTTTACCAAATAAAAATTATAACACTTTTTTTCGGTGGCTGAGAAGAAAGGCCTACTGGAGAGGACACAGGAATTACCATCTTCCCAAGTGTGGGATGAGTCTGCAGATGAGTGTGCAGATGGTACCCTGGGGAAATTTGTTTTTAAAGTGAGAGAATTTAGAGATATATAAACTTCACCTAACTCCTCCATTTCTAAATAGCTTTCACTTCATGTGACTACTAGCAAGCCTGCACATCTACTACTTCGTAACCAACTTTGAGTTTCTTACTGGTAGTTTAGGACCACAAGCACCCTCCCACCTCTGTCTCTCTTTCAGTGCTGATACTGGAGCTTGAACTCAGTTCAGGGGATCTTGGGTGCTTTCTACAGCTTCTTTGCTCAAGGATGGCACTCTACCACTTTAGCCAAAGGTCTACTTCCAGCTTTTTGTTATTTAGTGGCAGACTGGTTTTGAACTTCACCTGGAGTAGCTAAGATTACACATGTGAGTCACCAGCACTTGGATCTCCTTCTCATCTTGCCTCTCATTGGTCACTTCTGTGAGCCCATCTTTCCAGGGGAAAAACAAGTTCTTTTGTCAGATTCAATACCTATTTCCCTCTATAATGCTGTACGACTTTCCTTCCTGCTTTCTTGAACACCCTCAGAAATTAGAATCCCACATTACATTTTCTCTGTCCACCATTCTTTTTTTTTTTTTTTTTTTTGCCAGTCCTGGGCCTTGGAGTCAGGGCCTGAGCACTGTCCCTGGCTTCTCTTTTGTTCAAGGCTAGCACTCTGCCACTTGAGCCACAGCACTACTTCTGGCCGTTTTCTATATATGTGGTGCTGGGGAATCAAACCCAGGGCTTCATGTATACGAGGCAAGTACTCTTGCCACTAGGCCATATTCCCAGCCTTTTGTCCACCATTCTTGAGAGGTGGCAGATGTCTATCTTTCATACAAATAAGGTTCAATGGAATCATTTGGTACATGATGGAACAGCTATCTATATGTCATGGTAGCTGCCTGTGGCCCATCTACTTGTACTGATAATTTTGTATGGTCCACAATGATGTTATAAATATTCAAATAATCACTGACAGAACAAAGGTCCCTACCTGTGTACCAGAGCCCTGTGTCTACTTTCATAAACTCTCAAAGGCTCCCTCAAGCTACAGTGTCTGTCCCATTCTCACTTGGTCCTCTTCTCCAGGGACAATGTATCCTTCCTGTTATATTACAAATTCTGTGCAAAACTGGGCATTTACCTCGCTTCCTTATGTACTTCACAGCTGAATTGAATGCCTTTTTAAACTCAGTTGTATTAACAGTAACTGAGTAGTGATGGAATAAAAGTTAATTTAAAACTATTGTCAAAGGAACATCATGCTCCAAAACAATGTCCAAAATATATCACAAGCACAGAGAAGGCCAGGCAACGTGTAATTATATGTATAGCATTCAGATGGATTAAAAAAAAATGCCATCAGCTGAATGCTATTGGATCATACCTACTCAGGATGCTGATATTCAGAGGGTCACAGTTTAAAGCTAAGCCAGGTAAAAAGTCAGTAAGACTCCATTTCCAGAGTATTAGCAAAAACTCAGGCTGGAAGTGTGGCTCAAGTGATAAACTACCATCAGAGCAAGCAGATGAAAGGCCCTGAATTCAATGCCTGCATGGTCAAAACAACAAACAAACAAAACAAAACAAAAAAGAAAGAAACAAAACAAAAAGAAAAATGGAAAGAAAGGAAAGGAAAGGAAGAGAAAAAAGAAATCCCATCAATGGGCATAGCTCAAGTTGTCGATTTCTTACAAACCTGAAGCCTTAGGTTCAAGACTACAAACATAAAACAAAGTAAAATTAATTAATTACCATCAGTGGTTTTGCCTTAAATGTAACTATTCTATATTCAGAGGCCTAGTGGACATTGTATTGTATTAATTCCCTCAATATCATATGACCAAAAATTGAGAATAAATGCCATCACACTCACAATCATTTTCAAGTGGTATTTATATCCTACTAATATAACAAAGGGGCATCTACCATTAATTTATTTGTTGGTAATGCAGCTCCAACATGGAAATTATTGAGTGTAAGAAAAGAAACGTGAGTGGTTTCTAGCAGTACCTGGAGAAGGCTCATGTAGACTCTGGAGCCAGACTGCCTAAACTTTAGTCCCAGCTCTGATACTTGCTCGTGTGTAATCTTGGACAAGACCTAGATGCCTTCAGGTCCAACTCCTTCTTCATCACTAAAATGAGACAAGTAAATAGCCCACCTCTTTAAGGTTTGTGTAAAGATGAAAACAACAAAACATGTGGAGAGTGCTTAGAAAGGGTGCCTAGTACACACTGATGACTCTTCAGAAAGGTCCTTGAACTCAGGGCTTTGCATTCTTGGTTAGCTTTTTTTCTTTAGGGCTAGTACTCTGTCACATGAGCCACATCTCCACTTCTGGTTTTTGCTGGTTAATCGGAGATAAGAGTTTCATGAACTTTTCTGTCTGGACTAGCTTCAAAACTGCAATCCTCCTAAGTATTTAGGATTACAGGCAGGAGCCTCCAGCACACAGCTAATAGGTTTTCATATTTACCTTCTCATTAACATCAGTAGCTTTTAAAACCACTTCTTCCATTATTAGCCTACAGGCCTCTTCCACGAATTTTTCTCCTGCTTTCACATTGGTTGTCGGTCCATTCAGTATAACTCCATCCACAAGAACAGCGCTCTTCTTACTTGGCATCATCTCTTGCTGCTCACTGTCTCCTGGAATCACACAAACTGTTCCACAGACAACCTAATTAGCTCACATCACAAAACACAGGCCAAAAAAGTGGATCACTATCTTAGCTCCAAACAGCATGATATCATTCAATATGAAGGTATCATTTGGAGTGAATTTCTTATGGTACCCAGTGGCATGGCACAGTTAAGGCAGTTTCACAAAGTTCCCAGTTTGTGAGGCAGGAAATCTATCAGGTGATCCTTGCCCCTCAGAACCAAACTGAGTTAGCACACCGAGTGGATGACCATTGGCTGTGTGTCAGAACAGCATTGATAGGGAACGTTATCACTGTATAGGATAATTCCTGTGATAATGGCATTGAAAGAAAGAAAAAAATGTCTTTCATAATTATAGATGGCTTACAAAGCATCCCCAAATAAAGGATTTACTGGCATTCTCACCAATGTGCAATGGTTACTATCAGATATCTTTAAGTAAGTCCCTCTTCCTCCCACAGTATGGAATACAGCTGGCCAAGGGAAGTCTTGGTCATTTGGAGAAAAGGAAGGGGATTTTCACCTGGAATTAACACCCTCCCCCCTGAGTCCTTGAATGTAAAGCATATGATATTTGTTCTGTAGGCACATTTTACATTGTAGGTACATTGCTATATTGTGTAGGCACTGTATGATTGAGATAGCAAGCCTTCCTTCCTCTCCATGTGGAAATCTGCGTAACATTTCTGAGCCTAGAAAGAAGGAAGCTCCTTGGTAAGGAAAACACAGCACCTGGACATACACAAATTGTTCTTCCTACTAATGAATTTGTGGATTAGATTCCAGACTGAATTTCATAAGTTCCATTCTGCATTTGAAGGATGTGCATCACAGAAAGAACTGAGTGGGGCCTCGTGAATGCCTTCCAGGAAGTAAGTAGGGAAAGCTTCAAAGGCAGAGCTAGCTGCTGCTTCCAGAACCACAGTTCTTGGCTAATGGAAGTGCTTCTCCCTCTAGAGCAGAGAGTTCTGATCAGTTTCCCCATCAACTAAATTTTGAGTTCTGCATATAAAGTTCTATTTTTCTTTCCTCAGTCATTGCACTTGCTATCTGGAAGAGTTTATGTCTCACAAATGCCCACAAAACCCATTTTACTCACTTTTCCAACAATTTTCACTCATGTAAATAGAGATCTGTCCTGTGTGGTCGTGTGTGTATGTGTGTGTGTGTGTGTGTGTGTGTGTGTGTGTGTGTGTGTGTGTGTACATGCTCTCGTGCGCTAGGGTTTAAACTCATGGCCTGGGGGCGGTGCCTTAGCTTTTTCACTCAAAGCTAGTGCTCTACTGCTTGAGCTACACCCTCACTTCTGCTATTTGGTGGTTAAGCAGAGATGAGTCACACAAACTTTCCTGCCCAGGCTGGCTTTGAACTGCCATCCTCAGATCTCAGTCTCCTGAGTAGATAGGATTCTATATATTTTAAATGTCTATGACTTCTTTACCGGTAGTCACAATTATTCTACCTCAGATAATTTTCTCTTGAAGATGAACAGATTGGTAAAACCTTTGGTTCAATCATTGACAAATACAAATGGTGCCCAAGAAGACAGGAAGTGAGAAGGAACCGTGGCTGCAGAACATGAGAAGAGTGAGGTCTTTGTACACAGGCTCCATCTCACCCCAGGCACACAGCGCCTCCTCCACCTTCCCTCTGCTTCTACTACAAAGGTATCTCTGCCACGACTTTTGACACAGTCAGATGTCACAACCCCAGAACTGAGCTTTGAGACATAATGCACTTTATCAGAAGGGCTGTTCCCCTAAAAAGTTTTCAGTGTTTTAGAAACAGAATGGGAAAGAGGGGGATTATTCTGGGACTCTTGGTTATGTCAATAAGCAGAGCTATCATTAGGCAAATAAAAAGTGAGATTTGTTTTGAACCTCATTAGTAGAATTTCAGGCTTTTATTGGCCAAGGAATTACAACAGCTCTTAGACCTCCCAGAATATGTCTTCCTTCCTCCCACCCTCTTCCCCCCCACACAATATTATTTTTAAATGTCAAACAGCCACTTAAAATTAGAGTAGCAGTGAAATTTAAATCATCACTCTCTTCACACAATTGATGAAAAAGATCCCTATAATTCATACAATTGTCTAGAGGAAAATACTATAGAAAATCCATAAAGAATTGAGTCTAGTTCAGTTGTCTTTTTCTCAGTAATCACATTTTATTCTCTTGATCACTGTAATCACATGCCTCTCCTCACCTGCCCTTGCCCAGGTTGAAACCCCTGGGACTCTGTGGTCTGCTCAGGATATCATTTGAAACTCTCTTTCTCACTTAGATAGCTCAAAGTTAAGGAATTCTCAAATACTAGAGGAAACTCCCATGACCAGTATATCCAGAACCTGAGTGCTTTTTCCAGTCCTACCCACTCTGATCATCCAAATCACCATCAAATGCTTGGATCTCTGCGGAAGCCTCCTAGCCACATCCCCCACAGCTCAAAGGCTCCCCTATCCACAGAAGTTCCTGCCTTCCTGTGAGATGATGAGCTGGCACTGCTCTGCTCTCATTGTCATTCCTCATCTCATCTAAGTCAGCATGATAGGCCTCTTCCTGTCCCCCCCACTGCCCAGCCTGTGACCTCCAAGCCCTGTTGTGGCCTTAGTTCTTCTCTCAAACATCAGTTTCCAGGAGGAGTCTTCTTCAATGAGCCTGCACAGCATGCAATTGAATTATAATTCTGGCTTTTTTCTCTTCCTGCACTGCATAGCAATAATGCCATGTGACGTAGGACACCCATAGAGCAACGTGCTGTTTTAGCTGTCACCCAACAGGCCACATTCAGTAGGAATATAAGTTTGTGTCTGTCTGCCCAGCTCTAGTACATACAAGGCAGCTCATAGGGTTTCACAGACATCTTTTAGCCTCTGAGCTGCAATGCACCTGAGATCACAGGAAAGAGACTGGGCCCAATCAAGCAGGATGGTGGGGAAGATACTGAGGCAGGGTAGATCAGGGAAAATGAGGCATGAGCATTAATTCAGGAATTCAGAGACAAGCACTGTACTAAGAGTAGCTCTGTTTCTTTTGTGTCCAGAAATGCTGAATATTTCTTCATGTGTCTACTGACCATTCTAACATCTTCTGAGAAGTCTCTCTTGAAGTCTTTAGCCTACTTTTTATTGTTTCTCAAAGAAACAAATCCCAATTAATAAGTGAGGATAGCAGGGAGAAACTGGGAGAGAGATAGGGGAGGGTGAATGACATTGTTCAAAAGAAATGTACACTTTATCTGACTTGTGTCAGATCTGACTATATCACCTTTACAACAATTAATGAAAATTTAAAACAAGTAGTTCTATTTAAAACACAGAAGCTTTAAGCCTTCTACTCTCTTATAAGCTGCAATATTAGTGAAGAGAAAAAGAAAGGGAAAAAGAGCAGCTCTTTCCCCGTTTGACATTAAAGAATCACCCCCAAATAATTAGTGTGTTCTGGAAACTGAGTGAGGATACTTGCTCTGTATCTTAAGGATACTTATCCTGGAAAAAATAATAGTTGGGAAATTAGTTCCCTCTTGGTACAGAACATATGTGAAAGTTTTTCTTCTTTCAAGGATGGAAGCCTGTCTTGAAGGGAGTAAGTGAAAAAAAAAAATCCATCCTTTTTTTTTTGACAGGATGCCCAGACATCCTTAATGGGCAGGTCAGTCTTCAAGTCTCTGAGCTCACAGATAAAAGTGTAACAGCAAGAGAGACTAAATGCACCAGGTGTCACATCAAAGGAAAACACTTACTCTGAAGTGAATTTAATTTGAGCTGAACCTCAACTTCCTTTTATATCACACACACACACACACACTCTTAATGCTAAAGCATTCACTGTATTTGTTATCAGATGTGTCCATACTCATGTCTGAGTATGTACTGTCTATCTTCCCTTCACTTTGCTTCTGATAATAAACTTTTTTTAAGATGACAAAGGAGTTTTATTACTTTGCAACTTCCTTGTCCTAGGCTATCCTGGAACTAGGAGAAGCAGCAGCATCCAAGGGGGGAGTTTGTTTCTTTCTTCCTCTCCACAGGCCTCTCGGCTCTCCTCAGGCCTGCTCTGCTCACTGCTCCACTCCATAGGCACCTCTTGCTGCCTTCCTTTCTCCATGTCTCTCTTCGTCCCTTCTTTAGGGGATCCTCTGAGTGTCTCTGAACAGTGTCTCTTGCAGCTGTCTGAATATTGTTCCACTGCCTGTTTCACTTGAGAGTGACGGATCTAGTGCTGTTTTTTTGTTTTTTGTTTTTTGTTTTTTGTTTTTTGCAACTTTTGTTTGGCATGTCTGACATCCACAAGCTGGCTGTCAGAGTGGTGGAAAGTCCATGGGGCCCTGACAACCTCTCAGGGATCTTTACTTTGATGTGTCCTCAAATACTTTTCTTCAGCAATATCAAGACCTCTGTACCCATGCTCTGGGTAGAGGCTTCCTCCTTGTTAGAGGCCACCAGTCTTTTGGAAGTGCTGTCAGAACCAGCATCATCAGTTCCAGTAACTATGTGCTGTGGTCCAACACAGCTGATTGGCCAGGGAAGAGAAAAGGGAACTGAAAGAAGAGCTTGGAACCAGGTAGCCATGCACAGCCTCTGATTATTAGAGCAATCACACATAAAAGGATCTTCTCTCTCTTTCCTGTGTTCTCTATGTTCTCTGTGTTCCCCGACTTCTTTCTGGCCTCTCTCTTTTTCTCAGTGGTAATCCTTGCTCTTCCAAAGCAGCTTACAATCACAGTCTCACCTGGGATCACGCTTCCCAGTGAAGGCCTTTCAGCCCTACACAGAATGAAATTCCTGCATTCCCACCAGACCCTCCAACCCATGCTCTACCCAAAATTCCACACAAGCCCAAGGTTTGTCTTGGTTAGAGATGTAACAGCTCTTAACAAACAGTAAATCCACCCCAAATACTGTTGCATGTGGAAGTGTCTTTTTCGTTGACAAAAGATGGAAAGAAGTAACTGATAAAGGCTGAAAACATCACCTGGAAAAGAGTGCACAGTAAATGGCAGCTGATACCAGCTATCTCCATACATGTACAGCAGTGTGTAATAGAGTTTGTGAGTGACCATCAGCAAGCTACAACTGTAGTAAGTGAGATGGGCTTGGTGTGATCACATGACTATTTTGCTGGTGTGAAAGACCTGGACAAGGGACCACAATTACAGGGCTGCCCATCTGAGTCCCAGGACACAGATGACAGCCAAGTCTGCCAGCCACATGCCACACATTATTCCTTTCCACTGTAGTTATTCATGTACAGGTTTTATTTCTTGTTGATGATTGCACATTCCCACAGGGAAAAAGAGATACATGGGTCCATTTGCTGGACATCCCAGGAAACAGTTCAAACACAGGCTTCCCACAGCTGTCAAGGATTGATTGGCTATGGAATTACCTTGGAAGTCATTTTACCCAACCTACTCAGGCATTACAGATCTCTCATACACCACACACACACACAGACACACACATATACACACACATGAGTAAATGAGCTGAGTTCCAATCAGTTCCAAGTTCTCTGAACTCAATGTAATATCATCTCTCCATACCACAGATCAATCAGCTATAAAACAAGAGACAGTCTGGGTAATGCTCTACATAAACCAGTAAAGACTCAGATTCCTGGATTCCTCCCCAAATTTTTCTGTTCATAGATGGAGCAGAATTTGAACTTTGTTTTTCCCTGGTATGGGGACTGATTCCAGGGCCTCTCATTTGCTTATCAGACACTCTACTACTTGAGCCATCCCCCATCCA
Organism: Perognathus longimembris pacificus; assembly: GCF_023159225.1. Classification (NCBI taxonomy): domain Eukaryota; kingdom Metazoa; phylum Chordata; class Mammalia; order Rodentia; family Heteromyidae; genus Perognathus; species Perognathus longimembris. The sequence continues at coordinate 42,117,819 of NC_063166.1, forward strand.
GTCCTGTCTTGCATTTGTTTTTCTGTTAGAGCCTTCTCCCAAAGAGTCACTGCTAAGTCCCACTGTGAGTTCCTTAACAGTGAGTTCACTTATAAGTGAGTTCCCTTATAGGTGTGTACCACTGTGCACTGTGCAACACAATGTTTTGTTCATTTGTTTTGCTAGTCCTGGGGCTTGAACTCTGGGGCCTGGATGCAGTTCTTTGAGCTTTTGTGCACACTACAGCCATGAGCCACCACGAGCACAGGGCTAATACAATCTTTTAAATGTAAGTAATGTGGACATTTTGAGTTCAGATTTAGGATTTCATGAAAAGTCAGTGTGCCAGTGAATTCTCCTGAATCCCAAAATGTGCATCTTTTTAAAATATCTGCAGTAACATGCTGGAGCCCAGTGGCTCACATTTGTAAAAGAGGAGATCTGAGGGTCTTGGTGTGAAGCCTGATCAGGCAAGAAAGTCCCTGAGATTCTTATCTACAGTCAACCACCAAAAAGCCGAAGTGGAGCTGTGTTTTAGGTGGAAGAACTCTAGGCCTGAGCAAAAGCTCAGGAACAGAATCCAGGCCCTGAGTTTAAGCCCTAGTAACACACACACACACACACACACACACACACACACACACACACACACACACACTGCAGTAAAAAATAAAAGCAGTTTCCAAACTTCATTACTCCTTACGTCAGTGACTCCAATGACAGACCATTGGGATAGTCACAGGGATCCTCCCAGGTGGAGGTGGGATGAAATCTGCCTCTGTGCCATTTTACAGCAAGTGAGCAGACCAAATAGATCAAATTTCTCCCCCATGGGACTCCAAACCTAGTGAATAAAAACTTCTATAAATTCTCATCTAAATTTTTCTCTCTCCTTTTTTTGGGGGAGTTGTAGGACTTGAACTCAGAGACTAGGCACTGTCCCTAAGGAATTTTGCTCAAGGCTAGGTCTCTACCACTTTGACCCACAGCTCTACTTCTAGTCTCCAGGTGATTAATTGGAGATAAGAAACTCATGGATTTTCCTTCAGTGGGCTGGCTTTGAACTCTAATCCTCAGATCTCAGCCTCCTGAGTAAGTAGGATCACAGGCATGCACCACCAGCACCCAGCTAACTTGCTCATTTTACCAGTTAAAACTGCCACAGTATTTCTAATCATTTTTGACAGCCCTTAATCCCCAGTGGGATCCCTTTGTTATCCTTGATAGAATGAGGCACTGTACAATACACTAAGCAAGGCCTCACCACCTCTAAACAGGTGAATGCACAGTTCTCATCTCTGGATACTGCTAATTCTCTTTATCTGGATTTCACTCATAGCTCAATGGATTCCCAAGATCAAGCTTTCAAGTTAGGTGGATCAAAGTCAAATCCTATCTCTGCGGTCTATGACCTTAACTACAGTTTTTAAATCCCATATCATCTGTGTTTCTCAGCAGCAAAACAGAGACATGGCCAAGGCTCTTGCCTTAAGTCACATGGTAATACACCCAAGGCTCAAGGCAAGTGCCCAAACAGTGTATAGAATGAGCAGCCAGTGCAAATGTGACTGAGTCCATGTGAACTCTCACAGCACTCAGCTAGAGGTTACACTAACAGCATCTGGTTTTTGTCAGAAAGTCTGACAATTAGAACAAAATATCCCATCCAAGTCTCACATTATTAAGTGAAAATTAACAACAGAAAAATAATGTTTGCTTCTAATATACAGGAAAGGAAGCTCAATGGATCAAATAAATAAGTAAATCCAAGCACCTGGCTAGAAGGTGAAGAAACCCTCCAGAGCCCTTCGGTCCCTTCACATGGAGACCAAAGGAGGCCCAAGAGTCAGAGCCTAGAGAGCTCAGGGGCCAGCCCATATGAACTACAGCCATATTTGAATGGTAATGATGAGTTAAAACTGCCTTCTTGCTGAACCTTTAGACTCACACGTAGGTATGGAAGTATGCCACAAGGCCTCTGTTCTCAAATGACAAGGCTTAGAAAGAACATGTGGGAACATGGCAAAGGAAGACTGAGTGTTTAAAAGTGAACATCTTTTTGTTCAGAAATTTTTCAGGTATGATGCCTCTTCTGGGCTTAAAGAATGGATGCTTAATTTCACTGATTTCTCTGGCCAACCTCAGATCCTCTGCATCCCTTTCAAATCACACTTGTTCAAAGCCACTCTTGCTGCCTGAGAAACAACATACCAATAAACAATCTACAGAGAAGATGACTTAAGGGTTGGGAACATGGCTCAAGTGGTAAAGAAATTGCCTAGCAGATGATAGTCCTCAAGATCAAGTCAAAATAATACTAAATACGAATACTAAATACAAAATAATCAAGACAAAAATAATACTAATGATGATAGCAAAACAGCAAACACAAGGCAGTTTGTGCAGAAACACCAGCAATTTGCATCATGGCAGCACATGACAAGTGTGAGCGTAGCTATGGTGTGTAGCCACCACCCCTGGCTTGGAAAAGGCTGCTACACATAGGAAATCAAAGAGTTAAGTAACAAAACCATGCACACAATTTCCTTAGTCTCATTTTTAGAGTTAAATTTTCCTGAGCTGAAGTGCACAGTGAATGGATCATTTTTAAATTCATATTTTCATAAAGACATACTCACTGAACTTCTACTATGTGCAAGTCCTTGTTGGGAAACTTCAGATATGAATCAGACACACAGATAATGACTTCAAAATCCAGTAAGCAAAAGAAGATATAGTTAGGAAAACTGGAGATTCCATTCAGGAAGGATAAAGTGTGATAGCTAAAGTCAGGCAAAATACAAATTGAAATTCAGCACTGCTGAATGCAAAAGTCAGAAAGTCTCTACTACAGGTGGCATCCGAAGTTGCTCTTCATGTAGCCACTCTGTGAGGGTACTGGCTGTCAGTACACCAGGGTGTGGCATGCTCCTGGATGTGTTATGAACAAGGGAACAGGAAAATTCACATTGCCTTGAGCAAAATTGTTGGATATGGGTAATAAAGAGACAAACCGATGAGTAATCAAGGCAATTGCAGCTTTTCCTAAATGCTTTAGAGTAAATGACCTGATTTAGTAAAAGAAAAACAAAGATCTATTCAAGATTTGGTTTGATTAAAAGAGCTCTGGAAGAGGAGATGTTTGAATTAACTGATATGAGAAGACAAAGAAAGGTCCAGAAGAAAGAACCAGAAAATGAAAATAACCAACATATTGGCTTCTTCAAGAAACAGAAAAATAAGGAGGGTGCTAATGGCTCACACCTGTAATCCTACCTACTCAGGAGACTGAGATCTGAGGATCACAGTTGAAAGCCAGCCTGAGGAGACAAATATGAGAGAAATTCATCTCCAAATAAGGTGTGGGTCAATTGACAGAGCACCAACCTTTAGCGAAAAAGCCAAGCAAGAGAGTGAGGATGTGAGTTCAAGTCTCACTACCAGCACAAAAGCAAGCAAACAAACAAAAAGAAATAGAAAAATATTGGCAAGGCCCAAGTGCAAGGAAAAGAGGAAGGAAGGAATAAAGTAAGGCTGGGAAGGGCAGACTGGGGGCAAGTCAGGTTAGCTTGTATTTTCCTCTAAAAGCAATCAGAAGTCACTAAGGATTTAGACGGTATGAAGAGGTTTTCATCTGTAAGAGCTTATTGTGCAAGCCATATAAAGATCAATGTGGAAACACGATACTTCTTACAAGGCTACTAAAAAAGACCAGGCAATTTGGGAAGATGACTATGGCCCGGCAGGGCACAGGGAGAGTGAATAGTACAACTTGGAAGCATTTGTCTGTGAAGATGAGGAACTTGCTGACTAATTGGGTGTGGGGAAGAATGAAAGAAAAGACTGATAACTTGGAATTGGGATCTAAATAATGAAAGGAAGTTGGTGATCACGGCAACTGTTTCTAACACAAGGAAAGCTGAAAAAAAGACTAGTAGGCTAGAGCTGGTATGTTCAGGTCAAGGAGGGGTATGACTGAGTCCTAGGAATTGATTATAACAGGGCAGAAACAAAGAGTATGGCAAGGAGACTTGAGATCTAGAAAGCATCGGGAACTTAGCAAAGAAGTGTGTGTGTGTGCACATATATGGGTCTGATTGCTTGTGAACTTCTGTTTGTTGCAGGGGCAGCATCTGTAAATGAGAGAATGAACGTGCTGTGGAGAAGGCATGGGGACAAATCCCACAGATGGTTGCAGGAGGTTAGCTGCCACCAAGGAGGCCTTCTCAGAATCAGGAAGTGCTGCAGAAAGTTGTGTTAGGTGTCGGTATAACCATTACAGGAAAATCGAGAACTGAAGGTAAGCAGAGTGCCAGAAGCTCACACCTGTAATCCTAGCTACTCAGAAGGCCTGAAATCTAAGAATCAGTTTGAAGCCAGCCCAGGCAGCAAAGTCCATGAGATTCTTATCTCCATATAATCTTAGCTACTCTGGAAGCTGAGATTTGAGAAATATGATTTGAAGGCAGCCCAGGCCTGAAAGTCTGTGAAACTCTTATCTCTAATTAACCAGCCTAAGCCAGAAGTAGAGGCATGGATCAAGTAGTAGGGTTCCAGTCTTTAGCAAAAGAGCTGAGGGACAACACCTAAGCTCCAAATTCAAGCCCTACTATTGCCTTTCCCCTACCCTACCTCACCACCCCACCCCACCCAAAAAAGAATTAGAGTCAAGGAGACCCAATGGCAGTAACCGAATGAGGCAGTGAGAGCAGAAACAGAATTCAAGATTGTAGATTTGTATCTATTTTATCATTTTTCTTGCAATAAGATTACTGAACCAAGCCCTGTAACTATTTATGGTATGAGGATAGGTTTGCTTTTTTATATTTTACCAAGTCCGTATTCTAAAATGATCACTGGATGACATGGTGACAGAATAAGACAGAGAAAAGATTATTATTGTATGTACTAGCTCCTTTCTTGGCGCACAGATGACCATAAAACATTTCTGGAAGTGACATGTTGCCATTGCCTAGGTTTTATTTTATGAGATCCTATTGTTAACATGCAGGATATCAGTTGGATGGCTCATATTGAACTGAAACAGCACACTAAGTCACCTCCTTCAAAACATGAGCCCCCAAAACCCAACCCAACATTGTAGAGGACAAGCTCTCTATATGGAAGCCTCTGAGACAGCTGGCTCTTCTCCTCCAATGACTAACAAATACATGGGATATCTATACTCACTTATTTTTAATTTCCAAATGTGCTCCTTCCATAGGGTACCAGGTAACCTTCTAGGGAAGGTAGATTTTCAGCAACAAGTATTCCTGCCACTTGAGATAGCATTACTTGACAATTGGTTGGCATTATATGTTTAGCTCACCATATCAATAGGAAGCTCACCCCATCTCCCCTTCAACACATTTCTGATTTGCAAGGCTTGCAAAGCAGTGGGCTCCCTGAAGGAACTGGATGCTGCATCTTCATTCTAAAACTCCCTTCCCCATTCTTCAGCTCCAGTCTGGAGAACTCTGCCTTGCTTGAAACATTTTAATCTGATTCAGCAATAGGCACTACACCCTGCTACAGTACATCTCCCAGTGACTGTACTCACTCCGTCTTTCATCAGTTCTTCAGTTTTAGTGTTTCCCTGGTAGTCACACTTCCTGCTGGTATTTTCCTCCTCTGTCATCTAGGTTGCTTATGCTCATCATCTTGTCTTCCATCTCCTTCACATATATTTCTGAAACTTCAGATAAGTCTCGCTGTTTTATCAGTGACTCATGCTCTCTGATTAGTGTTCACACAATGAACTAGTGTTCATTGTAAACTTGGTGGTGCTGTGTGTGTATGCTTGTGCATGTGTATGCGCGCGCACATGCCAGTACTGGGGCTTGAACTCAGGGTCTTACACTCTCTTAGCTTTTTCACTCAAGACAGCTATTATGGGGCTGGGAATATGGCCTAGTGGCAAGAGTGCTTGCCTCGTATACATGAAGCTCTAGGTTCAATTCCTCAGTACCACATATATAGAAAATCCCAGAAGTGGTGCTGTGGCTCAAGTTGGCAGAATGCTAGCCTTGAGCAAAAAGAAGCCAGGGACAGTGCTCAGGCCCTGAGTTCAAGCCCCAGAACTGGCAATAAATAAATAAGATACCTTGATAATAATTACCACACTCTACTGCTTTTCCCCTCAGAAAAGGTAAGCAAGAAGATTGCTTCCTGTGTCTCATCAACCACACTAAACTATTTGGACACATATTCTGTACTCCTTGAGCAATAAGCAATTATGTTAGAAGCATGCATTAAATTGCAATGTGCTGCAATTTAATATCTAGTTTTAAAATCAATTTGCTTGAGTGTTGACTTGAAGATTTTAAATGTATTCCAGTTAACCAGCAATTTAAATGAAAATTTAAATAATGCTATAAATGGGTGCCCCATTTGCATGATCTCTTGATTAACTGTGATGAGGGTTCATCTGTGCCCAGGGCTCCACCACTACCTTACAGACAGAAAGAGGGCAGTTGCTCTCAGCTCTCTTGCACCTCAACATATATTCTGGGACAGTCGCTAGTGGTCTCTTCAGATGCAGAAAACCAAACTGGCCCAAGCTTCTATTTGGTATTACTAAATATGGTTGGAAAAAGCACACTGAGAAGCTGCTTAGAATGGCAGTAACAACTCTCCAAGGTATTTTTATCTTTAAGTAAAAATGAATAGTCTACACTGCCTTCTGGAGAAAGAGAGGGGACTGTTAACTTGCAGGGTTGATGCATTACTGGGTGCTGGGTACAAAGAAAAGGCCAGAGCTGAGCTCCTGAGCAAAGCAAAGGAAGGGATAAGGCCACCATCAACACCACCCTTCTCATCCTGTAGGCTCATCGAATCTTCCTTCATAGAATCTTCTAATTGGAGCAAATATTCTAAAATTTTCACTTGCCCAAGAGAAACTATTAATGGTTGAAGCTACATTCTAAGTGATATTGCTTGCAAAGGAAATTCTAGAGCTATGAGTGCTGCATATACATCTCTGAGTTACCCTGATGGTGAGAACCAGAGTACTGGTGGAGCACCTACAGAGTTTATAACAACAGGCATGGGTTATGCCTAAACTGAGACCCACTTTACCACAAGTTTGTATCCATCTAGAATAAGTCTCAAGGATTAAACTCAGGGTCTGGGCACTTTGCCTTACCTTTTTGGCTCAAGACTGGTGATCTGTCATTTGAGCCACCACTCCTCTTCTGGCTTTTTGCTGGTTTATTGGCAATGGATTTCCCTGACTGGGAAGACTTTGAAGTGAAATTCTCTAGATCTCAACCTCCTGAGCAGCTAGGATTATAGATATGAGCTGATGGTACAAAAATTACTGTTTTTCTATTTTATTATAGTCTAGCCTATGACCACAAATTATGCATATTCTTCCCAGCAATATTATACAATAATTCCTATCAGATAATCTCCCCAAGTCCAACCTATGACTGAATTAGGCTTGACGTCCAAGATGTCATGATGTGAACCAGGTCTTCAGGAAGATGAGGCTACCTAATTGTAGCCAATCATGGTCCACGACCATAAATTTAAAATGTAAGTAATTAGATACAACAGATACACACAATAGTGCTACAGGATAATACCACAGGCATGTCCAAGAAAAATGGGAGACTCAGGGTAATTGCTTCCCCATAGCTGTTTTTAAACTCAGCCTACATAGATGACACATGGTAGACAAAGCCTGATTCTGTTCTCTAGGGTGTTTTTCTAACCCACAGAAGCAGCTAAGAGGTCAGGCCTCTTTGATAGCCTTGGAGGCTCAGGCAAGCTGACAGGTGGCAGCCTGTTCTCACTCTCTTCTGCCATTCTCTGGCTCTAGACTGAGAGATGACAGCTGCACGAGGAAACAGCTTCCTTTCTCTAGGCCTTGCTACAGTCACAGGCTGTCACTCACCATTCCTGGATTCTAATGTTCCTCTGCCCATTCCACCCTGACAATTCTTACATTTCCAGGATAGTGATTTCCAATTTTACTGTACAGAATTTGGTTGGATCCACCCACATTTGGGTAAATTCCAATTCATGTAAGAAATTCCTTGTTCCATAATCCTCCTTATGCAAACATGCTGTGGTTTTTAGTCTTCATAATAACTAGGCAAACTACATACTAATCCCTCCCTTTTATAGACATCACCCTAAAACTGAGAAGATAGGGAGCCTGTTCACATCTAGACAGCTAAGAGGTATCAGAGCTCAAATTTGAATTTAGGTTTATCTGATTCTCAAGTTTGTTCTTATAACATTTATTTTTTTTATGAAAAGTGAGGCAGTGGGGAATTTTCTTAAGGAAAATACTTTGCCTTTTTCTATGATGCAGACTTTTGTTGTGGCTAATTTCATAGTCACTCTGCTTAGAGAGTGGGGATTATGCCTCAGTGGCATATTGCCTAGCATATGTGAGACCTTGGGTTTGATCCTGAGTATCACACACACTATCTTACTCATTTCTGGATATTTATGCCTCTTATGATGTGATCAGATGTGGTTTTAGCACACCGTGGAGTGAGAAGCCAGGAAAACAAATGTCAAATGTCAAGGCTGAGAAAAATGCAAGCGTTTCAGGGTGATTCTTCAGGTATCTCACTTTGTCCAGATGCAAGCTGGGAAATTACCCTGTTAGGATGTCCACATTCTTTGCCTGGGGCCTTTCTGTTTTGGCCAGAATCAACTCTATCTACTCACACAGCAAGCCTAAAACTCTGAAAAGTTAATTCCCATCCCTCAGCATCCCTGGAACAATAAGTGACAGAAACGAAAGTCTAAATGTCCAGCTCTCTTGTCCTTCAGATGGGATAACTCTGATGTGTGGTTTCTTCAGCAATATCAGTGTCACCCAGCAAGATTAAGCTGTGGACACTCAGTGACAACTTATTTTACAACACATTCTTCACCAGCTGTCTCCCTACAGTCGCTTTACAAAGTCACCGTTTACACATTCATCCTTGATCCAGAGTCTGCTTTTAGAAAGCTCAAATACAGGAAACAGTAACCAATTTTGAATGCCAGCGAACCAGTTAGACTATGTATTATGCACCCACGTTACATGCTTTTGCACAAACCTTTATAACACCTTGAGATGAGTACCGCACTCAGTCTATAAATAGAAAATGAGCATCTGACAGGTTAATTAACATCTCTGGAGATCACACAGTGGGATAGTAAATCCAGAGATAATATTAAAACTATAAATGATTGGAACATATCTTCCCGTTCCACTAAATTGTGCAACCTCTCTCCCTAGGGAGCGTGGATGAAAACACACAAACCAGTAAAAGAACAATTAATGGATGAGATGACATGTTGGATTGAACACTTCTGGGAAAAACTGTCATAAGATTTAAACTTTATAATTATTTTCTAAAATTCCTTTTAGTTGTGTTATCAACATGAAAAATAAAGACCCTGAGTAATATTACAAAATTCAATTTTTCATAGATTTTCTTTATCCTTGATCACTTCTTCATATAAATTATTGTCTTGAAATAAAATGAGGCTAATAGCATAACAATGTACCACAATGAAAATAAATGCCCCATAAAGGAGATATGTGGCTTGCATGTACTTTTTTGGTACACATAGACATCTAAAAGAAGATATGTCATAAAATACCAATTAAATCTTCATTGAATTTTTGTTTGTCAATAAAAACTATTAGGAGATCAAACCACACAGCACTCAAAGTACTGAATTAGATTTAACTTATCAGCTATATACCACAAACAAAAAAAAGCCTATTTTTTATGATTTTTTTTGCCAGTGCTGGGGCTTGAACTCAGGGCCTGAGCACTGTCTCTGGCTTCTTTTTGCTCAAGGCTAACACTCTACCACTTGAGCCATAGCACCACTTCTGGCTTTTTCTGTTTATATGGTGCTGAGGAATCAAACCCAGGGCTTTATGCATGTAAGGCAAGGACTCTACCACTAAGCCATATTCCCAGCCCAAAGGAAGTATATTTAATAGGCAAAATTTGAAATCTGCAAATTCAAAATTTGTCCATGCCATGCCAAATCAACCAAATGTATTTTAATATTTAATAATGGTTTGTTAAACCTCAAGTAATTCATACTTGTTCTGTCATACTTAGCATTAAGAAGTTCCTAGACGCTGAAATTTTTACCACACACTAATAAATGCTGACTTCACTGGCATATTTCAAGGTTGATTTTATGCTTTTTAAAATTATCTTCTCTAACAACATATTCATAAATAACATTCTACAGGCTGTGATATGGCTCAAATATAGAGTATTTGTCTATCAAGATGGACTTCTTCAATCAAAATCCCAGTACCACTAAATGAATGAGTAAATGAATAAACAAATGACTAGAATAAATGCATAGGGAGTTTAGCTTAGTCTCTTTCCGAGTCATTCTGTGGCTGCATGTGCTTTAATTTTCCTGCTAACTGAAACTCTCAAGTAAATGCTGCTCTCAAAATGCCTTGATACTCTTAACAATGATCCTATAGCTAATGCACGTTTGTTAATTGAGTTATTAATTTGTGTAATTAATGTGGATCATATTCCAAAATGTATAAAAGTAGATTCTGCACTAGTGGCTCATGCCTATAATTCAGGCTGAGATAGAGGATTATGGTTTGAAGTCAGCTTGAGTAGACAAATCCAAAAGACTCTTCATTTAACAAAAAATAGTAGAAGTGGAGGTATGACTCAACTAGTAAAACACCAGCCTTGAGCAAAATGTTAAGGAACAGCATCCAGACCCTGAGTTCAAGCTCCAGTACTAATATATAGGGAGAGAAAGAGAGAGAGAGAGAAGAGAGAGAGAGAGAGAGAGAGAGAGAGAGAGAGAGAGAGAAAGACACAGAAACAGAGACAGAGATAGAGACAGAAAGAGTATGTACAATATGACTGGTAACATTGTTCATCCATTTTTTTCCTCTCATAAAATGAAAAACAGACCAGGTACCAGTGGATCATGCTTATAATCCCAGCTATTTGATTTGTTTGGCATCATGGTTTGAGGCCCACCAAGGAAGACAACAGTTTGAGAGAACACTCCACTTCATCAATGACAATATCCATTATCACAGCTACTGGGGAAGCCCAACATAGATGGATCATGATTTGGAGCCAGCCCAGGTAGAAAGGTAGGAAGTCAGATCCAACTTCAAAACTCATGAGCAAAAACCAGGGCTGGTGTTGTGGCTTAGCAATAAAAGCACTTGCCTAACAAGTGTGAGGACCAAAATTTATACCTCAATGCTAAATGTTGCCAAAAAAATAAAAAATGGAGAACATTTTTGCTAAGGATTACTTACTGTGAGATGTTCCATCAGCAGACCTGAGACCCAGTCTAGCACATTGGTATATTTGAAAACTGTACTCCTCACAGACAGAGCCAATGATAATGGGAATAGCAATGATCTGGCTGACACAGCCAACTTCATTTGCTTCATAGCTATTTGTAGTTCCATTACATTTATGGCACATAGATGCAAGGAGTAAATGTGATATATTTGTTTTGATCTCTGATTATTCTTATCTTTCTTCTGAACCTCCATTACTGGGGAGGGGTGACAAGTTTGCTTTATTTAGTACAATCTGTTTTCCTGTCATCAAATAGTTCCAGTCCCCTCTCCTAACATATTCCTGTTGGCCTCAGGTGTATGAGGAGAGAAGTGTATCTTACTGAGCTCCAAGGCAGAAGGAGAGTGGTGGAGGTCTTAGATCTAAATGTCCAACCCTGACTGGGCATGCCACTTGTCTCTATTCTACATGCCATTCCCACTCAATAGTTAGGGGGAAAGCCCACTCGTGTGTTTCTTTCCACTATGGTCAGAGACTGTTGGTCCTGAGATGGTGCCCCTTGGCTCGCAGTGATGGTTCCACCTTGGCTCTACACTGGGCTAATGTAACATCCCTTCTTGACTCCCTGATAGACTATATCAATCAGTAGGCCTTTGTCCTCACCCTCATCAGAGAAGAACCCTGAAACTACAGGGTACGTAACTCATAACTGCCATCCTTTGAGAATAAGCAGGCTTCTGAAACCTGCCTGAGGAGCTTAGTCCATAATCTCCTTCACCCAACACCAGAGAGTATTCACCTTGGCATTGTTAGGATTACAGGGTGTTTCTGAGTTCCCTATGCTATCCTCACAGACATGCTTGGATCTCAGGCACTGAGAAATGGAGGATGGTTTACAGCTCTTGCTTCTGTCTTTTCCTCTCCCCATTATCATCATCTGTGTGGGTACCCATAAAATGTGCTCCAGATTATTTTCTCTATCCTGTGGACCAAGTTCCATGATCTTAACTCTTTGGGTCCACTGGGTTTTATTAAAAAAACTAAAACTATTTATATGCTGTATTCCAAGGCAAAGTCTATATTATGAAACTATCATTTAGCTTGAAGCTTTTTTCTATACTGCTGCGATCTAAATAGTATGTGCCTTCCTCTTTATATTCTACCTACACAGTTCCTAATCTCTCTTCAGAAGACTGGCAGTTGGAAAAGGCAGAGCAACTCAGAAAGGCAGTCAGAGGGAAGCACAGCCTGTGTTTAAAAGTATTACTATTTATCATAGCCAAGAAATAATAACCAGCCAAGATGCCCTTCCATGGATGAATGGACCAAGCAAATGTGACATACATCCATGATGGAACTTTATTCATCCATTAGAAAGAATTGTATTGAACCATTTGTAAATAAATGGAAAGACTTGGGGAAAATTATGTTAGGTGACGTGAGGTTCAGAAAGGCAAAGGATGCATGTTTTCCCTTACATGTGGGAGCTACATTTAGCTTATAAACTTATAAGTAAATACATAGAGTGTTATTCAAGTGAATGCAAATGTATTAACTGAAATATGGTAGATTCAAAGGAGAACCCAAATAGTATAATTCCTTAAAAAGACAAAGTCAAAGTTCACCAAAATAAATACCAGGAAGTGGGTACCTGAAAAAGGTGGGATGGACTTAAGGGGAAAGAGGTAAAAGAATGAAGAGGAGAATAGGAGGACAATGCAGGAAAGGATAAACAGGCTTTGCAATTATTATATTAAACCAGTGCTCAAAATGCCAAGATACACACTCAGAAAAGCTATACTTGTCCAGGGAGTATTTCCATTGACTGTCTGTCCCTTCTAAAACCCATGAGGAAACTTTATTGATGTTGTAACTTTACTAGTGCTGGAATCCTAGAGAGGCAATTAGGCCTTTCTTAGGCATAGGGAGGCTGCTATTATTAAAGGTCAAGTTCTGCTCCTTCCCCTTCCCTCACACCTTCTTCTCTTGGGAGGACACACCACAAAGGAGTCCATCAGACTCCTGCACAAAGACCAAAGACTTAGTACTTCTTAGAGTTAAGAACTGTGAAATAATAAATTTCTACTCTGAATAATGTCCCCGTTATGTGTATTATGGCATAGCAGCACAAAATGAACTAAAACAGGAAGTAAGTAAATTTCTAAATCGTGTATGAATGTTTCTATACTTAAATACTTTTTAGGTATACATTTGTATTTTAAATTTGGTGCTTCTTACTCCTCTGGAAAAGCCTGGATAAAACTTGCCATCTTAACCATTTTTAATTTTTGTGCCAGCACTTAGGCTTTAAATGAGAGCCTGTGCTCTGTCCTTTAGATTTTTAACTCACCACTTGAAACACAGCTCCACTGGTGGGTTTTTAAGTGGTAAATTGGAGATAAGGGTCTAATAGACTTTCTGGTCCAGGCTGGCTTTGAAGCACCATTCTGAGACCTTAGCCTCCTGAGTAGCTTAGATTATAGCTTTGAGGCACCAGCCCCTGGCCCTATCTTAATCACTTTTTTTTTTTTTTTTGTCTGTCATGGGGCTTGAACTCGGGGCCTGGGCACTGTCCTTGAACTCTTTTGCTCAAGGCTATCTCACTACTACTTTGAGCCACAGCGCCACTTCCAGTTTTCTGGTGGTTAATTGGAGATGAGAGTCTCATGGACTTTCCTGCCCAGGGTAAATTTGAATCACCATCCTCAGGTCTCACCCCCCTCAGTAGCTATCATTACAGGTGTGAGACACCAGCACTAGGATTAGCCATCTTTAAGTGTAGAGCTCAGTACTATTAAGAAAATTCACAGAGGAAGAAGGTGGAGGTGCAACTGGGGACAGAGCTCTCTCTAAAAAAACAGATCTTAGGGGCCCAGTGAATAGTCTGTTTCTACAGTCACATCAAGTGAGCCGTAATAGTACAGAGATTTTTGCCAGAGAGGAAAAGTACAGGCAGTCTGCTTAAGAAGACAAATTTGAGCATACACTGGGGGTGGCAGCCACAGCTAAGGTAACACCCAGAGAGAGCCAGGGCAAAGGCATCGGCCAGAGTGAGTGGGCATTTCACTCACCTCCAGTGTAAACTGGATGACTAGGAGCAGAAATCCACATCCTTGCAGTAAGTTTGCTTTATTTCCTCAACAAGTCTGCAGCATCTAAGCTAGCAACAGAAGCAGGAACAGTTTCAGATCCCTAAATGACCCCAAGGCAAAATATACAGCTGTATTCCACCATCAAAACTTCATTGACAGGAAAAAACAAACAAACAAACATTGTTTCCCACACTATAACATTTCCTCTTGCCTTCTCCAACTGTGTTGCTTGCTTCAGTTCTGCGCAGGAAGAATCTTTAAAATCAAGGCTTTGTTCCAGTTTTTCTATTAAGAATGATAGAAGTTAAAGGTCTTCTCATTTCATTATATGATGGATTTGTTATTTGGTTTGGAGGAATTACTTAAACTAAGTTGTATTTTAACACATACTCCCCATAGAGTTTCTTATGCTTATTTATTCATACAACTCCATGCAATAAATATTTATTGATGGAGAAAGGAAAGAAATACTCATTTCAATATGCCAGCTACTTAGCAGAGCTCTCTCCATCCATCCTCACAAAGATCATGAGATGTTGAACACTGTGAACACAGCTCCATTGAGCTGGTAAGGGGAATAGTGTGCACATAGGGGACCTTGTTATATTTGTCAGAACCTGAACTCTGATCAAGATGAGATCAAAGCTCAAAGCTTGTCCCCTCACCTCTGCCACTGCCTAAACAATAGCGTGCTATTGGTCCTAGAGCAAGGTGACAAAGTACACAGTGGCCAAGGTGTTCATTTGTCAAAATTTAAAATACTTCTCACCAATGGATTTTCAACAACTGGGCATTTTGATGTGTTCCTGAGTAGAATTTCAATGATCATTTCTGCTTCAAAATGTTGTTAATCTTTTTATTTCTGAGTGGCAGACTTCTCTGTTTTTGACTACATTTTTAATTAATTTTGAGCTGGCTGCTTTTTTCTTCTGTCTTGTTTAGGATAAATATTGAAACAGTGTAAGTATTCAGTAATGGGAGATTAATGACAACACATTTCAGAATCCAATGTAAGGACTTGGAAATAATAGAAATGGCATTGGTACTTGTGTAAGGACAGGAAAATGAAGCAGATAATCACAACTGGAAACCCTGGCCTGTGAAAAATAACTGAGCATACAAAGCTCTATCCACAAGCTTCTTCTTTAACATCTGTTTTGCTTTTCCACAGAATCAATGCTGCCTTGCTACAGAACATCCAGATTAGGAGAAGAAACTCCATTATCTACCTAATCTTTCACAGTTGCATTGAATCCATAGGTATGTATTTTTCAGTTCCAGTTCCATGTATGTAACTGGATTATTACTTTTCAACAAAATGGACTCTGACTGTACACACCACTTTACAATCTACTATAATTTAATTTTTTTTTTTGCCAGTCCTGGGCCTTGAACTCAGGGCCTGAGCACTGTCCCTGGCTTCTTTTTGCTCAAGGCTAGCACTCTGCCACTTGAGCCACAGCGTCACCTCTGGCCATTTTCTATATATGTGGTGCTGGGGAATCGAACCCAGGGCTTCATGTATATGAGTCAAGCACTCTTGCCACTAGGCCATATTCCCAGCCCCTCTACTATAATTTAAATAACTTAGCATTTGCATTTTGCCAAGTAAATTCAAAGTTCTAAATATTTAATGCATACCAAAATTTCACTATTGCTACTGAGAGGAAGACTAAGAAAAGTTGCCTGAAAATTAATGGAAAGACCAAAAATAAAATAGAAGGAAACATAAATAGCTGTGTATAGGATCAAAAACTGATTCAATTCAAAGTATAAAAGTTTGAGGAGATGGGTGGGGTGGGAAAGATGGGTGAGAATGATGAAAGGGGGAGGAGCACATTGATCAAGATGCACTGTACTTAAAACCTGACATCTTGAAGCCCATTTGTGCAACTCCTTAAAGAAAAAAAAACAAATATTTTTTAAGTATACAAATGCTTGCCAAACTGCACCATATTGTATCTAATTACTTAAATCTAAGATAATCAGAAAATGAGAATATCAGTATTCACCAACTCATGATATAGTTAAGAAAGTTAATGTAGAAATTGAGGAGCTAAATATGAGAAAGTCATTTGTCCCAGTAAATTCATTGTGTCACTGGCTCAATTTTGAAAATCAGCTTCCCATGAATCACCTGGAGTCTAAATTCATTCTTCAGTTTTAACATATAAATTAAATTCCTCTTAGTCTTTCCTCAAACTGAAAGCCCAAGCAACAAAGATTAGCAGCAACTTAAACGTTCTGCATGAATAGACACAAGGTTCACATTATCACTCTGAGCTATCTTTCTGCAAAGTCTCGTGTGCTAACATTTGGCACTTACTCTCTTAGCTTCAATTTGCAGTTTTCTAAGCAAAAGCAGTCTATTTGCCATCTCATCTGTCTGATTTCCACAATCCTTACCATAATCCTAACTGGTGGATGTTTTTGTCCCTACTTTATAGATTAAGAAACTGAGACCCATGGGAATTGAATTGCATATCCAGAGATATACTCTCTAACCAAGCTTTGGGCCAGAATATTTTCGATTTCCTTTTCTCCTTTCTTGTTTATTATGGCTTCTTAAACAACAACAACAACAAACAAACGAACAAAAGAAACAGCTGTGGGCCCCATGGGTTTGCTTACTCCCACCTATTCTGACTTAGGGGAAGAAGATAAGAGAAGCAGCCCTGATACAGTGGGGCACTGCCCTGTCTCCCAAAGTCTTTTATTCTTAGGAACCAGAATACACTATAGCAGGGGCAGAATCTGTGCCTACCTACATGCCTTTATGCACACTTCAAATACTCACAGCCACTACCCCATCCTCACCTTACCGCCAAAAAGAAAGCATTGTGACTATGTAGTATGGTTATACAGTCACATCCCAGGCCCTCTCTTGGGTTCCTGTGGTCCCTGAAGAGGCAAGCAAATTGTTGTTCTAGGTGACCTGCCAACATTCACATCCATGGGGTGTGAACTCTGGAGCTAGAGCCCTGGGTTGAACAGCAGGCTTAACAATGCTCTTCAAGTCTTAGAAACGCGGACAATCCTGCCTTACTTCCCACTGTCCAAGGGTTATACAAGCTGTACTGGTAGAGCAATAACGGGAAGCTATGGGGGCGGGGGTGACCAAATCTGGCCTGTGGTGGGCTTCAGATAAATGGTGAGGAAAAGTCTCACAAAAAGTGAAGAAGTTGCGATGAGAATAACAAAAGATGGAGAGAGAGAAAAGTTACACAGAAATTTTGTATATCAAAGCATTCAGAAAAATTTTATATATCCAAAGTTATCAAAATATTCAAATTTGAATATCAAGAATTCAATTTTATTACAACATACCTCCCAATCTACCACATATATGTATATATTTATATATATAAAGTATATTTTATATATAAAGCACATTTTATATATAAAGCATATGAAAGCTGGATGTCAGTAGCTCATACCTGTAGCCCTCATCTGAAGATCAGTCTTTAAAGACATCCTGGGCAGGAAAGTTTGTGAGATTCTTATCTCCAATTAATCATCAAGAAGCAGAAAGTTGAGATGTGGCTCAAGTGGAAGAGCACCAGCATTGAGCCAAAAAAGTTAAGAAACAGTACTTAAGTCCCTAAGTTCAAGTATGGGGGAGGGAAGAAGCAAAGTATGTGAAAATCTGTGTTTTAGCAGAATACATTTCTGTTCTACCCTATAAAAATTAAAATTTTACTTCCATTTCAAAAGTATTTCAATCAGAACTATATCTAATTCAGAAAGAACCATATAAATGATGGTACTATAATATCAAATGAAAGGGAAAAATGATTTGTACCCAGAGGATACTTGATTCTTCATACAATTAAAACACAAGTGGATACAATTAATGGCTTAAAGTTCTCTTGGAAGTACCATGACAAGATTGTGAGCTACTTGGAAGCCTACAATAAGAATTCCTTCTCGGCAGTGAGACTCTCTGCTACCTTCTTCCATAAAGTACAGGTCCACAGTGGATGGTCAACAAGAGAATTTAATAGATCTTCAATAGATCAATCTTCAGAAGATCAGTAGATCTACCCTTTGCACTATCGCCTATGAGGAGATCTTGGAACTTCAAAGATACATAGTAAGCATATGGCACAGTTAGGTGTTATTGGAACATGCTCTCACCTTATTCTCAAGAATTTCAAGACAGACCATGTGGACTCGAACCTGTTACTGTCCTCAGGAATTCCTGTTCACGGTTGAACATGAAGCTTCCTTCTTCCCTTACGGCAGCTACTGAAGTCACTGTAGGTTACTGACATATCTAATACAGTGGGTGCTTACAATTTAGGAGTTGGGAAGTCTTGAGGATTGTCTCTGGACTTCATACTCTCACTTGGCTTTTTCACTCAAAGCTGGAACTCAACCACTTGAGCCAAACCTCTATTTCCTGTTCTTTGCTGGTTAATTGCAATAAGAATCTCACTGACCTGGTTGGCTTTGAGCTAAGGTCCTCAGATCTCAGCCTCCTGAGGAGCTAGGATTCTAGATATGAACCAAAGGAACCCAACAAGTACTGATAATATTACATGGCCTCAACATTCATTCTAAAACAGAAGCTTGACTTTTTCAGACCAAAACAGAGTAATCACCTTTGACACGTTTTCCGATACCCCACTCAAGTAGTTCAAGCAGTATCCAGTGTTTAGGATTTAGCAGGTGAGGGTTTCAATTTCTCTCTGCCTCCTTTAAGAAGGCCACTCAGTTATTAGATGCCAACTGAAGTGGGTCACAGCAGGACTCCTGGAACTTGTACTCCTTTGCTCTAAGGTCACCAACAATGTGCCCATCCTGAAGAGCTGTTTGGAAAATACCCTGGATCCAGTAAAGGTATAGGTATGACTTCCTGGTCTCTTCCTGCGTAGGTATCCTGATCAATCCCTGCTTGTCCCCCAGGGCCCATAGTACTAAAGAAACTCCAGAACTTTCATATTGTATCACCAAGGCTTGCTGTAATCTCGTCCTTGAGGGAGGTCCACAGGAGGTGTTTGAAGGTGAGTCATTTGTGATTGTCCTTCTGTCTGGGCCTCTTCTGGGGACAATAGCTACTAACATTGGTATTAACTCAGCTGAGTTCATTACCAATCAGATGTGCTGACTTTCATTCAATACACCTGGAATAACATTTCATTCTTCACACATGGTTTAGGAAAACTGATGCCCGATTCGAAATGTCTCAGAGTTTTAAAGACTGTTAAGACTGCATTAAAACATAAAAGGTCCAATTCTGGTGGCTCCAGCCTGTAATCTTAGATGCTCAGGAGACTGAGATCTGAGAATCAAGGTTTGAAGCCATCAGAGCAAACAAATATGTGAAACCTTAATCTCCAAGTAACCAGCAAAAGAAAGTAGAGGTGTGGCTCTAGTGCCAGTCTTGAGTTTAAAAGCCAGGCAAGAACATGAGGTCCGGAGTTCGAGCCCCAGTACCAAAAGGAACATGCACCGATCTCACACACATGCACACACGCACACACAAACATACACATGTAAGAGTAAAGTTAAAAACAAACCAAACAGTAGGGCTAAGGTGATCAGATACAATTGTCCTTCCCATCTTTGCTTCAAATGAAGAGGGTTGCTGTACTATTTGAAAAAATTTTTTAAATGAACAATCTAATTTATTTATACTTCTCAATTCTCAAATAGACAAAATCTTATAGTATGAGGATCCTGGACACACACACAGGTTTGACAACAGGAATTGTTGGTTTGAAATGATGATGTTCTTAGGCTATCTAGTAAAAACTACAATTATACAACTTTTTAAGACTTTATACTTGTTACTGAATCAGGACTTTTCTATCTAGCCCAAACTGATCTTGAATTCCTTATCTGCCTAATTCAATCTTGCCAGTGGTAGGATTTAAGGTGTACTTCACTATGCCTGGCTGGCTACAATGAAACTTTTCAAACTACTTTTTAAAAATATGTTAATCAAGGGGCAATTATGTTAGGAACTCACCTCAGTGTAATAAAAAGAATGAAATGTTTCTCTTTACACAATGATTCTCCTCTTGCCAGCTCTGACTGCCAGAGCCACAGGGACCCCTTGCTTGGTTACCTGGCTACCCCTGGAGCAGGTAGAGAATTTCTCCTCCCAAGAGCTTCATTAAGCGGTGTACAGTACAATCCAAAAGGGCTTTGATTCAAAGAGAGGTTGGTTATTCCTAGGGGAAGACTCCTTTTAAAAGGTCAACAAATAGCTGGTTAGCAATGAAGCCTAAATGGCAACAAAACTTTTCAGAGAGGGGGTAGACCCCAGGGGATGGAGGGGGGCGGGGGAGAGGCACGAGTCTAAGGTCTATCCCGAAAACCTCAGCTAAGATCAAATGTCCATGCATTTATAGGCCTATTTTGACCTGAATGGGCTTCTGAGTGCTTTGTCACGTGTTCAAAGTAACCCAGACCCTGCCTTCCTTGGAAAAAAAGCTGTAAACCTTAAAGAAATAGAAATGAATGCCACCAAAATAGAAAATCATTTTCGGCCATTGTGTGGCAGGATGCCTTGGGAAGGTGGCAGAACCGAAGGGCGGCACCTGCCGAGAAGGACCAAGGCAGCCTGCAGTGAAGCATTGCAGCGCAGGGCGCCAGGAGCCCTGGGGGACCCCTGGGGGAAGCTGTGTTCATGCCCCATAGCAAAAGCAAAGCTGGTTTTCAACGCTGACGCCTCCACCCGCGCTCAGGACCCCCGCCGGCGCGCCCACCCGGCCAGTCTCCAGCAAAGTTACCTCCTCTCATCTCACAGAAACCCAAACAAAAGTCCAGAAGAGGGGGCAAAACTCCACGGAAACCAGGGCTTTCCCCGAGTGCCCCGCTAGCAAGCACCCGACAAGTTAGAACCTAGGAGAGGACCCCGCGGCGGAGCCAAGAAGGCTTTTACCTTCTGGCGGGCTCCGGCGGCCTGGGACACAGCTCATCCTGCTCTGCTCCGCCTCCAACTCAGGATCCCGCTGCGTGGCTGCCTGGCTGCCTGGCGATCTGGCGATCCTGGGATGGGAGGCGGTCCCTTCTCTGGGACGCGCAGGTGCACCGCCTGCGGTGGGGCGCTCTCCAAGCCTAGAGAGGACTGAGGACACAAGAGGTTCCGTTCCCGCCGCCACTCCGGCTCCAGGGCGCGCTGGCCTCAGCCCATGAACAGCTAGCTAGCTCAGGGCATAACCCAAAGCCTGGGGTCACATGAGATAAGGACCTCCGCCAGCCCGGTCCAGGGAAGGGAAGGGGTCTTGTGTACGTGGCACCCTCCCTTAGCTTTTCCCCTGCAGTCTGGCGCGCGAACACTTGAGTGACAGTTCCACTTTTGTGTGGTTAATTGGAGATAGGAGCCCCATGAACTTTTCTGCCCTGGATAGCTACCAATGGTATTCCTCAGATTTCAGCCTCCTGAGGACCCAGGACTTGTTTGTTTGTTTGCTTGTTTATTTTGGACAGAAACAACCTTGCAGGAGCTGACCTGGTGTGCAGAATCCGTAAGCTAAATACGAAGCTCCAGCACCAGAGTCCTTAAGCTAACTGTAAAACCCCAGCCACCAGAATCCTTAAGCTAAACATGAAGCTCCAGCCACCAGCTCAGACAGCCTATTTAGGGCAACTGCTGCAAACACAATCTCCTCCCCATTCATGAAGTTGCCTTGATATTTAAGAGTTGTACAAGTGACTGTCTTTTCCTGATCAGGTTTCAGTTACTGCCTCTGCAAAATTTCAAATGGGGAGCAGGGGAGAGGGGTGGACATTTTGTTGCCAGATGGTTCTGAGGCAAACACAGAGGGCAGATTTTAAAGGCCCAGCATTTTTCTGTCTTTAATTAAAATTTCTTCAACACTGTATTTGCTCTCCCATGCCCCTGAAATTTCAATTTAGCTATACTCCTCTGTAAATTTAGCCAGTGAGCATGACTAAATAACATCCACCCAGCAGATCTGATGTCCAAAAGTGAATTCTCTTAACAACTACCTAACAGGAGCTGTTGATAAAAGAGGAACCATCAATTTGTGCCATTTCAATAATGTCACATTTATGACAACTAGATTGTATAAATGCTAAAAAAAATTGTTTGAAATCTGCACAGAGTCTGGTATAATTTCTTCTAGTAGTAAAGAACCTAGACATAGTCTCCTAAACAAAAATGGAGCTGTTCACCCCTGTAATCCCAGCTACTCAGGAGACAGGTCTGAAAAATGACAATTGAAGCCAACCTGGAAAGACAAATCTGAGACTTTTATCTCCAGCAAAAACCTAGAACTGAAGGCATGGTTCAAGTGGTGGAGAGTTACTAGGAACAAAACAAACAACAACAAAAAAGAATGAGCAAGAGAGGAAGGCCTTGAATTTAATTCTGCCCAAGCCTGGGCAGAAAAGTCCTTGAGACACTTATCTTCAATTAACCACCAGAAAACTGGAAGTGGAATTGTGGCTCAAAGTGGTAGAGCACTGCCCTTGAGCAAATCGAGAACAAAGGATAAAAAGACAAATGATTCCAAAAGTAATACTTACAAAACCACTTGGTGTAAACCAACTGTACAACTCATGGGGGAGGGGGGAGAGGGTAAGGAAGAGGCGGGAGGCAAGGGGAAAATGAGGGAGGAGGTAACAAGTTTAAGAAGAAATGCACTCACGGCCTTACATATGAAACCATAACCCCTCTGTAATTCATTTTGACAATAAAGGAAAAAAACGAGCTCAGGGACATCTCCCTGGTCCTGGTTTCAAGCCCTATGATGGACACTAGGAGCTGGTGGCTCATACCTGTAATCTGAGTACCTGCCTATAATTCTACTCAAGAGGCTAAGATCTGAGGATTGTGATTCAAAGCCAGGCCTCAGCAGAAATGTCTGTGAGACCGTTATCACCAATTAGCCACCCCAAAACCAACAACAACAAAAACAAGAGTTGCAATGGAGACTCAAGTGATAGCGCACCAGCCTTCTAACAGAAAACAAATCAAGAGGGTAGAGTTATGAGTTCAAGCCCCAGTATTGACATACATTGTTAAAATTATTATTATTAAGTAGTCATACAAAGGGATTATAGCTCTATTCACATTTTTTTCAAATAAATAAGCAATCATTTCTAGTATGCTTCCAATTACAGCTATTATTAGAAGTATTAAAGTTAGGTTGTAGGAAGTTTCTGTAAGTTGCTGTGACCACCTCCACTCATCTTCTCTTTTGTGTGATATTGTATTTAGGTTTGCCTAAGGATTTATACCATGGACACCCTGCATGCCTGCTCATGGTAACCAGGGTCAACTCCTGTTGAATCTCAAATCTCCTAGTGTGAGACCATCCAGGACCCTGTAGGTCCTGAGTGGACTGCAGAAATGAAATGTCTGTTTATAAATCTGAACAAAGATCCCCCTCTTCTTCACCTGCCAAGTGGAGAATGTGACTTTCAGCATTCCTTACATTGACAACCCTGTGTACTCACCTCTTGGTGACTTATCCCAACTATCATATTTACTCCTCTAACTAAGTCATTATTGTAGATTCCATTGTTGAATTTGGGCTTCCATGCCTTGTAGAGTTGCCATGTGCTGGTCACTGAGGATGTGAAGAAAAGTCTTGCACTCAGAGACCTCTAATGTAGCTGGGAGACATGGGCTTAGGGCCAGCTACTGACCAAATGGGAAGTGAAGGAGCCACAACTAAGAGCAGCTAATTCTGTTTGGGAATTAAAGGTGCTTCCAACTACAAGTAGCCAAATGGAAACACTTGCAAATTGCCACTAATAATAGTTGCTATCAAGTGTTCTGAGGTAGACAGTCTGCCAATTGCTTTACATACATTTCTTATAATCTGTAGAAGGACAGGAATTGGTAGTGCCCCAATTTGTAGAAGGACAAATCAAGGCTTACTAAGTAATGTGCCCAGAAATAGGTAGGTGAAGAGGATCAGACCATGATCAGTATTTATGAAACCAGTTCCTTGTCTAACTCTGAACTATACTGGTTGACAGCACACTTTTTCAATTTCAGAAAAAATATGGCTCCCTGGAATACACACACACAAAAATAGGCCAGCTGGTATGAAAGGAAGGAAAATTATACCTACCTAGCCACTATCTTCACTGAGGCTTTTGCTTGTCACAATAAGAGGAGACACACATCACCTTTACGAAAGACAGAATTGGGATAACTGCCTGAGAACACCTTCCATTAAATTGTAAATCCATTCGACATTTCACATTTAACTATATCATTCACCTAATCTTTTCAGTCCTCTCTCTCTTACACACACACACACACACACACACACACACACACACTTTTTTTTTCTGGAAGCCAATTTCATTCCAACAGATTCCCCTTATAACTCTCTAAAGAATTAAGAATTTTTATATAGAGAAAAAAAAAGGAAGGGTTGCTCCATGCAGAGTTGACTACTGGACCAATTTACTTGAAGCTGAAGAGCTTGCCTTTTGTTAGACAGAAAGTCAAAGCAAAGAAAGAGCACCACACTGTGGGATCATCACTATCATTCACATACCTCCAACAATGCCCACAGATTATGTGGCTCTGAGAATTTAGTGGCATGTTCAACTCAGAGACAGCAAAAAGCAGTAATAAAGACTCCAATCCTCGGGGCTGGGGATATGGCCTAGTGGCAAGAGTGCTCCCCTCGTATACAAGGAGCCCTGGGATCGATTCCCCAGCACCACATGTACAGAAAATGGCCACAAGTGGCGCTGTGGCTCAAGTGGCAGAGTGCTAGCCTTGAGCAAAAGGAAGCCGGGACAGTGCTCAGCCCCTGAGTCCAAGGCCCAGGACTGGCAAAAAAAAAAAAAAGACTCCAATCCTTGATGCCAGATAAACATGGTGTTCAAATGCTGACCCAATCAACCAATGAAAATCCAGCACAGGGTTAAACCAATACTACCAGCAATAAGTGGGTAATTTAGGAATAATTCAACTAGCATAAGATTCCCTCTCTGTAAGATGGGATTACTAAACAAACTTCAGGGAGGTTTGATGTGATATCTATGCATTGGTGAAGAGTGCTTTCAGTCACTAGTAGAAGAGATCTAAATTAACAGTATAAATATCTTTTTACAAATTCAACATGGACATTTAAGGTAGATGATAGAGTCAGTATTACAGAGCCATGCTTCTTGAGGAACCTAAACACCTTCCAATTGTATTTTCCAACATGTTCAATATAGGATTCTAGATTCAGTATTTCTTCATTGTTACAAAATGTTTGTCAAAACCTCAGGCTGACTTGTGTTCATTTTTCAAACATGAAACAGAAAGGGAAGGAAAATTAAAGCAGCACTAGAAGCGTAGTAAGGCCCATTTAAGTAATGTTCCCAGACCCTTATCCAGAAGTATCCTTAAAAAGTTCAAAAATAACTCTCCATAGAAAGGCAAGGTCAGGTGCATTAATTTGAACACTTTGAGAGTTCTGCTAGGGAGAAAGGGAAAAAGAATGGATATTAATACCTGCCATCTGTGGCTCATACCTGTAATCATAACTACTCAAGAAGCTGGGATCTAAAGAATGCAGTTTGAAAGCATCTTGAAAGAAATGTCACTGAGACTCTTATCCCCAACTAGCTACCCAAATGCCAGAAGTGGTGCTGTGGTTCAAATGGTAGAACACTAACCTTGGGTGAAAAAGCTAAGGCAGAGTGTCTTGAGTTCAATCCCAGTACTGGAATTAAAAAGGAAGGTGAGGGAGGATATTGAGTGGATAAGGAGCAGTCTCTTCTGGAGTTAGAACATTGGGTGCTATCCTCCTGTATATGCTCCCTCCCAAAAAAATTAAGTAACTATGTTAGAGAATAAAAAAGATTCCCAGCCAAAGCTGTTAATAGGGCTGGTTTAAATGTGCACACCCATTAGGGGAAAGAGTGTAGGATAAGAGGAAGAGCAGAGTAAGGCAGATACTTTTCATAAGAGAATTAGAACATTCTTTTATAAGATGTGATATGAGTCAAAAGTACCAGGGAGCATGCTTTAGATTACAATAAACATATCCGGGGGCTGAAAACCTGAGAAGAATTACAATTCAGATATTTTATAGAAGAACTCCAGGCCAGGAGAGAGAACAAAAAAAAAAAAAGACTCTAGCAATTTGTAGAAACCAAAGTGAAATGTGGGAAACCATGAGAAATCACACATTTACTGCATATAAATGACTCAATCACATCTGGCTATATGAACAATTTCTATGAGAAATTTACTAGAAGGATCTCCAGGTCATAGGTCACATAGACCTAGCTGGAGGTTGGAAGGCTTACAAGTCAAGCAAAGACCAGGCTCACTCTGGGAGACAGGGAAGCAGGAAGCATGGCATCCTTTTGTTGGTCGAGTCATGGAAGTCCTCCTTTCTCCTTGCTCATGGCAGATTACTTCTCCAGGGAACATGGCATAGTAGTCAGCATGGTCTAGTAAAGGGAGTTCCCCTTTCCCCTTGCTTCTGGAAGACTGCTCCTCCAGGAAGCATGGCATAATGGTGAGAAAACAATAGAGGTAAGTGCTATTTACTTGTCCAATGATCAGGTTTGATGATGACAGGCACTGAGTTCAATGTGGCATCAGAATAAGATGTCCTGTCTCCACCCTTGGTCCCAAAGACAATATTGCCCAGCAGGGAAGTTGTGTGATTAGTTAAATCACAATGTGATGTGTAAGATGCTACCATACAATACAGAACTATGGCAGGTTAATCTACCAGGCAGTATTAGTTGTCAGAATAAGGATATCTTCAGTAACTAATAGGCTCCCAAACTAGCACTATTCATATAGAAAAATGTTACTCTCCTTACTTATTTCATCATAGGCCAGGTAGGACCAAAAATGATGGAGAACAGGCTGATTTAAGAGACATAAAGTAGCTCAAAAACAGTAAAACACCTAGATATTAACCAAGATAGTGAAAGATCACTACAGTGAAAACTACAGGACCTTGAAGAAAGAAATTAAAGAAGACATGAGAAGATGGAAAGTCATCCCATGCTCAAGGATTGTCAAAATTAATATGATAAAACTGGCCACACTGCCAAAAGCAATCTATAGATTCAATGCAAATCATACCAAAATCCCTACTGCATTTCTCACAGAATAAAAGAAATCAATGTCGGGAATTTTTAGCTTCCCTCGCTCTCCTGTCCTGCAGGAGAGACAGGAAAGCATACCCCATGCGGGCGGGTCCAGGAAGAGGGTGTGGGGCTGACAGACCATCACCTAGCCCTCTTCTCCACAGAGGACAGACAGCCTGGAAGCAGGTCGAGCCAACTCGTTTAATCAGGAAAAAGATCTGTTTTTTTACACAGGTTGGAGGAGGGTGGAAGGGGAGGGATATGTACATCTACATAGGGGCTGTGATTTGATGCCTGAGCTGTCCATCAGGGTGGAGCTCCGAGGGCGGCCTCTTGGTTCCTCCCCAGCCTCCATCTTGGCGCACATGTGGTCCAGAGGCAGGAGGCGGGACTACTAGCCATGCGGGCCCCAGGGCTTGGAAAAGAGGAGGTGCCAGCTAGAACCACCTCGTGATGATGCAAGGTGTCTGGGCGGGTGTGCCCCACAATCAATCCAAAAGTTCTTATGGAGGCAAAAATAAAAAGACCCAGAAAGCAAAAGCAATCCTAACTAATAAGAACACTGCTGAAGGTATCACAAATATCATACTCCAAATTAACTTCAGTGCCAGACTAACACAAACAGCACAGTACGGGCACAAAACAAGAAAACAAACAAACAAAAAACAGATCTGATGACCAACAGAACAGTCTAGAGAGCTGGGAATAAAAGCACACATTTACAGCAAACTATGTATTGACAAAGAAGCCAGAAGCTTCTTTGAGAAAAGATGGCTTCTTCAACAAATGGTATTCACTTTGAGAAGAAAATTTGAGCCACTTTTTACAGAGTAATTTTATGTCTGTGGATCAAATAATGTAAAAAATAGAAAAGCTATTGCAAATAATGAATTAAATCCTGGGATAGTAGTGAAGAGCGTAGAGAATAAAATTGTGACCATAACGTGTGAAACTGTAACCTCTCTGTACACCAGTTTTATAATAAAAACATAAAAAAAAATTGTGACCATTATGCCCCTAACAGCTATTTTGCTTCTGTACCTTTGCTTCCTAACCTATGGGGAAGTGGAAAAATACCAGCAGTCTTCCTATAGCTACTATGTAACCACACTCCCCCCCCCCCCCCACACACACACACCCCTCTGTGAACTCTGTACTACCCAAATCTGGGTATTGAAGATAACAGCCATCTGGCCGGGACGTGATTAATTGTCCGCGCCTGGAGCCCACTCAGGGTTGGACACAACTAAGTGTCAGTTAGTTCTCAGACCCGGGTCTGGATCTGGGCACAGGAGATAGGAACCATCTGGCTCCAGGAATGTGGCTACGTGACCACTCCTAGAGGCCCACCTGAATCTGTACCCCAAGGTTAAGGCCATCTGTCCCATAGGTTCGGCGGGAAGACCCAGGCCAATCCTGAGGCAACCAGTAAACTAGGGCAAATGTCAACCAATCATGTACTTGTAACCAGGGGTCTTCCCCAACTTCCCTGCACTTGTCTATAAAAGCTGTGCTGGAATTGTGCTCGGGGCCTCTCAGCGTCACTGGCAACGAGTGCACAGTGGGGGGGGGGGACGGGGGGGGGGGGGGGAACCGGGTTCAAACTCGTAATAAATGACCCTTGCGGTTTGGCTTTGACTCTGGACTCTGATGGTTGTCTTTGGGGGCCTTAAAATCTGGGCATTACAGTAGGAACATGAGCCAAGCAGCAGGAAAACCAAGGCATCCTGGAGGAGAGAGGTTTCAACCAGGCTCACAAGATCAGGTAGAATTTGTAAGATAAGAAAAATGGGAAGGAATTGGTGTGCAGTGAGGAAGGATGACTGGGGGTTCTTTGACATAAATGAGCAGCTGCTTAGTCTGACAAAAACAAAGGCTGAGCCAACACTGTGGCCAGGGCCTAAAAATGAACATATTTAAGATTAAATGATGTCTTTAAGTCAAGGTGACCAGACCTGAGCTTCTATCAACTTTGGTTTGGGGAGATGAAATCTGTTGGCAAATTAATCACAGAAGTGGGCAATAAAAACTGGAGCTAGACAGACCAGTTCTGGAGTCTTTGCCAAGCTGAACAAAGTAAGTCTGAGACAGATTCTAGGCATGAACTGTTCACATAGGGAAGGAAGAAATCAGAAGGACCTGAGGAAGACTGGGCTTTCTGACCTGGGGAGACTTGTGTGGATAATGAAATTGTCAATACATATTTTTAAATGTGTTAATAGTGCATCAGGTATGATATTGAAATGTATAGTTAATGTAGTTTAGGGAAAGTCTGGAACAACTAGGGGGACTTATTAATGGATTTATCCAAAAGGTGCTTGAAAATAAGTCACTGGACTTTCAAAGAGAAAAGCATGAGGAGAATTTGGAACAGAGATTTCATAAATGACTGATGATGTATGGGCCAGGACCTCAGGGAGCCCCTGAGTTTAAGGGAGAAACATTAAAGGGCACAGAAAAAAGACAATGCAGAAAAGTGAAAATAACGGAAGCATCAGAGAAGGCGGTTCCAATAAGCAACCAACTTGGTGTACCTTACAGGAAGCACATGAAAATACGTGACATACTTTACAACGAGAGGCCACTGAAGAGCTCAGCTAGGGCCACCCTGGGTGGAGGTGGTAGCTAGAGGCCAGAATGAAGAGGATAGAGTAAACTCAGGGTCTGTGGAAGCAGAAATGGAGGAGGTGGGATATTCATTCAGAGTTTGAGCTTAAAATTAAGGCAAGAATTAAGGTGGAGGTTTAAGTCATCTGCAAGTTAATACTTCAACTTGATCTTGGTTTTGAGTCTGAGGATGCTTTGCACATGGTCGTCATGAGAGAAAAGAGCCCAGTTGTAAAAGAGAAGATAGCTGGTCACTGGTGCTTCATGCTTGTCATCCTAGCTACTTTAAGAGGATGAGGTCTGAGGATCACAGTTCAAAGCTAGTCTGTCCAGGAAGATCTGAAACTCATCTCCAATTAACCATCAAAAACCTGGAAGTATAGCTGTGGCTGAAAATGGTAGCATGCTGGCCTTGAGCACAAAAGCCCAGGGACATTGCCCAGGCCCTGAGTTCAAGCCCTAGGACTGGCACAAAATGAATAAATAAATGAATGAGTGAGAAAAAACAAAACCTTAAGAAGAAGATTCTGAGTCTTGTGCCAAATGAGGCCAATGGTGGTCTCACGGTGAGGGAAAGTGGCAGCTCTGTCTCAGAGGAGGGACCAGAGAGAAACTATCTTGAAAAGATGTCAAGAGAACATCGAAGTGTTATCCCAGGAGCAAGGCAACTTTCTCTCAATAGTGGATTTCCCTTCATCTTCAGCCATATGTTGAGGGATTTCCTGGGCCAGCATCTCTCTGGACCAGCATCTTTGGGACCAATGTTTCCAGGAATAGGATCTCTGGAACCAACATTTCTGGAATGAGTTTTTCCATGACTAGTGTCTCTGTATCATTATTCTGGGACCAGCATCTCTGGAAGGTGTGCACAGGACTTGCATTTGAAACTGGCACCCCAGGTGCCACCGCCGGAGAATCAAGGGACATCTGCAAAGACTGACTTCCAAGGCCACATGACTTGTATTCAACCCTTATCTCAGCCAGTGATTGTATATGATCTTGGGAAATTCATTTAAAAATATTTTTGTGCCTCAGTTTCCTCCTCTAAAAAATGGAGATGAAAATGCCTAGTTAGAGGGGGATTTTGAGGAGTAAGTGAATTAACACATGAAATGTGCCTTGAACAGAATAAGTGCCCAATACATGTGGATGCATTTTTTAAACTCATGTCTTTAATTGTAGTAGTTCTATATTATACTCACAAAGAATGTGCTGAAACTTATTAAAAGTCTAAACTTCCCTGCTGAAACTCCAAGATGCTGATGGAGTTGGTGTGAGATAGGACCTTGTCTTCTTCACTCAGGTGATTTGGTGTAACTACAGGACCACGCTTCCAGATACTTCCAAAGGACTGGGCCCACCAGGCTGGCTGTGACCATGTTCTCAGCTCTGCCTCCGTGTGGGAGGGTCAGAGACCACAGGGGCCCAGTAGAGCTCATATGAAGATGTTTCAAAAATAAATTTTGCTTTTAAAACTCTAAAAATAATTTCATTTAAATTACTTTTCTGCCTTAGTTGCTATTGGTGTTTTGGGAGGAAAGCAATTTGAAAAGAGGTGTGAGTGTGTGTGTGTGCGCGCGTGTGGCGTGTGTACTTTTAGAGACGTTCAAACAAATGTTTTCTTTTTCATTTACAGCACAGTCAATATTGCATGGATTGGTTTCAAACTTGACATTAGAAAAAAACAAGAGCAATAAAATTTCAAAAAGGTTCAGCAAACCAAATGTTATTCTCCCCCAAAGGGGTACTGGTTCTAAAATTTTAACTCCAGTCCGTAGCACAAAGTATGCTTATTTCCATAAATTAAAATAATGGAAAAAATGATTGGAGGTGAAAATAGGAAAATAGATTCTTCCTGGAAATTCTGTGTAAAAGCAGATAATTGGAGCAGAGACACTGGATGCCTGGCCTGCAGTGTACCATGGCAGTGAGTCTCTCGCATTTGAATTGTCTTCTCTGGGCAGCCTTTAGTTATTCTGTGGGTGTTGGCCTTCGATTGTGTGAGGCACCCTTTCTGGGAGCCCTGGGGATATCCAGGACCTTCCACAGATGAAAAGCTATGACCAGAAGGCTCAGCTTCACTTCTCCTTTACCACAGAGTAGATTCTTAGGAAATTACCCAAGCTCTCTATAATTTTAAAATATTTGTTTGTATTTTGCTGCTTAAATGGCTCCTAGACCATCAATCTGAGGTTGCAAGTGTGTTCTCAGAAGCCATAGGTTGCCAAAAAGGTACATTAAAAACAATGTGTCCTGTATAGTGTTTTTCAATATTCCAAATAGTTTCCAGGTCTCCCCCCACATGACTATTAATTGGGAGAGTTCATTATAAATTCATGATTCAAGATCTTAAACAAAGACAGGGTCATGCCTACAGCCCTGCCTGATTACCATGACTAGGAGCCAAGAAGAGGATGCTGCCTTTGTGTAGGAAAGATTTTCCTTGCATTTTCCACTGGGTGCCTGGAAGTGAGTCACTGGGTGCTTGGATGTTCTCACCTGGAAGTGAGTGCCTGTCACTATCTCTCTCAATCCCAGGCCTTTGAAGTTTCTGGAAGATGCACAACTTATGCCGTTCATGCATTCATAATCTTTGCTGTAAACTTGACAAAAAATTATAGATACAGAAGTTTCTGGATGACAGAGGAGATTGGAGGGTCCTAAGCATTTAAGATCTGTAGAGGACCAAGACTGATCTGCTGGGGAAAATAAATGGGAGGTCAAGTCATAAACCTCAGAGCACTTTATGAGTGTTGCGATGGGAGTTGGAAGCATAGGGGGTTATTTCCTCATTGTGCTCTCTTATCCTATGGTTGCAGCAGTAACATCCTTAGGAGCCCTTAACTATTCTGGATGTGGTTAAGTACCATCAAAATAAGATGGTACTGCTACAAACTTCTAGTTGAGACAGTCACATGGTGTCAGTCAGGTGAAACACCACAGCAGACCCCACACCTATGGTTCCAAGGAAACCATGCTTGAAAATCTGTGTATGCACAGGAGTCATCATGTTCAGTACTACACTGAGGATGCCAGATTCATTTCCCATAATGCCACCCAACTTCTCCCCCAAACATGCTGCCTTTCAGCAAATCTTCACTTCATCACTTGAAGGAAGCACATAAAAAATTACATTGCTTTTGGCCACCACTGGCTTTTGGGAAAGCAGAGTTTTACAAAGTGAAGGTCAGGGAAAGACATACAAATCTTTTTGGTTTTTGCCAGTCCTGGGGCTTGAACTCAGGGTCTGAGCACTGTCCCTGGCTTTTTTTTACTTAAGGCTAGGACTCTACCCTTGAGCCACACCACCACTTCTGGCTTTTTTTATATATGTGGTACTGAGGAATCAAACCCAGGGCTTCATGTATGTGAGGCAAGTACTCTACCACTAGGCCATTTTCCCAGCCCCAAGCCATACAAATTTAAACAAGCTGAGGATAACTTAAGATTGAGTGCTTCTTTGTATCAGCTGAGTAGGGTAACATATGCAAGAGACTTTAAAATTTTTGTTTCTGAAACTTCTTTTGAATTATTATTATTATCATTATTATTATTTATCATGCTTGGTCAAATCCACAAATAAAGCAGGCTTACAGTATTACCTATGTCACCAAGCTTTGTTCCCACTTTACTGAACTGGCTATTGTCCACTGGTCTTCCCATAGCCACAGTCAGTACCCAGTCAGATTCAGCCAGTGAGAGGCCTTGGCAGGAACCAAGATGAAGAGAGAAGAGTGGTAAATTGAATGCTATGTTGCTGTAACACGCCACCCACTGTCTTTCTTCGATGCCCCTGTGGCTTGTACCAGGGAGCCCTGTCCAGGCAGCTATATCCTCTAAATCATAGTAATAGATAGAGATAACAAAAGAGCTCACTGTTAAAACCACATGAGAGCTGCTCTCCCTTGCATGATTTCCTTGCACGAACTGACATCATTGGAAATAATCGAATAATGAAATGCAATCACACTGATTTTAAGGTGGCACAGACTTTCTGCCAAGATCCTGACAGTAAATTTTCCTATGCCGTAGCATCTACTATTAGCAGTATGTTTAAAAATAGGCCTCGCCAGACACCAGTGACTTATACCTACAATTCTCATGTAATTCTAAGTAGGAGGCTGAGACTTGAAGAATCACTTTTTGATGTCAGCCTGGGCAGAAAAGTCTGTGAGAATTTTATCTCTGCTTAATAAGCAAAATGTCAGACTAGAGGTATTGCTCAAGTGGTAGAGCACCGATCATGAGTAAGAATGCCAAGTATGAGTGAGAGGTCCTGAGTTCAAAAGAACAAAGATCCTTCTTGGTAAAGTATGGGTCTTTATCTTATAACAATAGACTACTGTGTTCAACAAAATGTTTCTTGTTGCTGAGTGGTGTGATTTTTATAAGTAACAATATTAACCAATCTAAACTTTTGTGATATTACCTTGAAATGATAGGAAACCCATGCTCCCACCCACAGGACAGCTATGGGAGCACTCTGTATGCTCCCCTGCCCCAACCACAGGGCTCATGAATCATTTCCAAACATAGCTACAAAATTGGAGGAATGGTATGACTGTGTGTGAGGAGAGAAGGAGCCTGTTAGTGAAGGAACTGAGTGGCCTTTCCACGGTGGTGCCACAGGCCACATGTGACTCCTGAGTAGTTGAAATGTGATTAGTCCAACTGACACATGTTGGCAGAAAAGAATACATGCTGGATTTGGAAAAACCAAAAATCAAAGTATCTTAATAATGCTTTCAATACTGATCACATGTTGGCATTTTAATATATTAGATTGTGCATAATGTGAGTAATATCTTTGGAAATGTAAGAACAGATAAGAATGAGTTGTTTGGGCTCCCCTACTGGCCTGGGGGCTTTGTTGAATAGAGTGAAAGAGAGGCGCATCGCTGGCATGTAGTCTCCTTGGAATCTCACCTGTGATGTATCCTACATATGCAATTCTTTAGTAAGATGATATTGTCTGTAGTCTAAAGTCAGGCAGGGCCACCTGTCCTCTAAGATGTACCTGTTTCCACCATTGTAGGATGCATCCCTGTAGATAAGGACGTCCTATACCTATTTTGCAGTTCATTTCCATTCTCTGCTTGCTTTCTAAAATTCTTTGTGTTTCCCAATACTCAGGACTGGCCAATGTCTCCTTTTCTTGGATGATTTCCTGTGGCCTCTTCTATGGTATATCCATATGTAGCACATTTGTGCTAAAAGTAAAAGAATTTAAAGAAATTTATTTTACGGGCTGGGAATATGGCCTAGTGGCAAGAATGCTTGCCTCGTATACATGAAGCCCTGGGTTTGATTCCCCAGCACCACATATATATAAAACAGCCAGTAGTGGTGCTGTGGCTCAAGTGGCAGAGTGCTAGCCTTGAGCAAAAAGAAGTCAGGGACAGTGCTCAGGCCCTGAGTCCAAGGCCCAGGACTGGAAAAAAAAAAAAGAAATTTATTTTATTCCAAGGCATTGGGAATTTCCTACTGGCCACTTTTCCTAATAATCGTAGAGCCCTCTCCTTCCTACCCAGCTCATGCCCACACTGACTTGGGCGGACATTTTCCTATTTAGCCTTCTCACATAGCTGGGATGGTAGGCACACCCAGGTGGAGATGGGATCTTGTGAACTTCTTTCCCTGGCTGGTCTCAGGCCATAGTCCTCTGGATTTTTACCTCCCAAGAAGCTTGGCTTAAAAGGGTGACCCAGGATGCCTAGCTTCCTTGAATTCCCTAATAATCAGGCACTTTGACCACCTACTTTATCAGCAATATCTTTCAAGCCATTTCATGGAGTCTCATCTTCTACACCTGAAGAAGTCTGTGAAATGTGATTCCTAAGCAAAGGTAATTTTTCCCAGAACATTGCTAAAATTGATAACTACTGAGTGGCTTTTCTGTGCCTGTGTCTCAAATTCTTCATGTGTAAAAGGGTCATATGAGTCTATCATGAATATTAAATAAGACAATATGTAGAAATGCAAATGTAGTAAGTTGGAATAAGTGATAACCAATATTTTTCTTAAGATTAACTCTGAGGTTTGATACTAAGATAATAGAAGTTTTCACTCTACTGTGGGAGAAAACTTCCTTTCACAGTAATGCTTCTACTCAGGATATCCAAGGGACATACCAGGTCCCCCTCTTCTCTATTCTGATACAAGGCCAAGACCAGAGAGATATCACCTACCAAAGGTTTTGAGAAGTCCAAACTTTCCACAGTACCCATTTGTGTTCATGTGACTGCAGAACAAACCACCATAAACTGGTCACTGAAAACAACACAGATAGTTTTCTCCTAGTTCAAAAATCTAGAATCGGTTTCTCTGGGCCAAAATCAAACTGACAGCAGGCCTAAAGAAAACTCTGACACCCTGACATTCCCAGCTTCAAGAGCTCTCAGCCTTTGTATTTCAGAGCCAGCAATGTTTGCCTGTCAACATGCATCCTTCTTCCTCTGTCTCTGCCATCCAGTCTTCCTGCCTCCCTCTCACAAGGGAGTATTCAGGTAGAAAGCATTTAGGCAGACAGATGATCCAGAATTCTTTCCCTATCTCCAGATTTCTAGTGTAACCACATCTACCCTTGCCACATTAGGAAACATACACAAGTTTTCAGGTAAGACCTGGAAGATACTCCTTGGTAAGATGAAGTATCTGAATATAGGACTTCATTTGTCCTTGAGAGCAGGAATGAGCAGTGTGTGACATTCTCCACATAAATCCAGGGGAATGATATGCACCCAATCCCTGGCTTGGAATATACCACTCCGAGAGGGAGATTTTAAAGTTCATTCATTCATTCATTCAGTTACCCATCTTCCATTCAGTCATTCATCATCAATCAGCACACACTTGTTTTGTTTTGTTTTGTTTTTTTTGGCCAGTCCTGGGCCTTGGACTCAGGGCTTGAGCACTGTCCCTGGCTTCTTCCTGCTCAAGGCTAGCACTCTGCCACTTGAGCCACAGCGCCGCTTCTGGCCGTTTTCTGTATATGTGGTGCTAGGGAATCGAACCTAGGGCCTCGTGTATCCGAGGCAGGCACTCTTCCCACTAGGCTATATCCCCAGCCCCCAGCACACACTTGTTGAAATCATATTCTATGCCAAGCATCCATTTAGAATTGAAGTAAAGTATGTTCCCTCCTCTTGGGGGAATTATGATTCATGGTGATGGGACCAGAGAAGTAAGCTAAGAAATAGTGTGCTTCGGATGCTGCTCTAGTGGAGATGTGGCCCTGGGAGGTACAGGCCATGCTTGGAGAAGGGTAGTGGAGAGTTGCTAAGGTGATTTTCCATGGGGCGTGACTATGAATCTTCAAAGAAGAGCTGAGCTTTCCCATGCAGAAATGAGTTGGCAAGCAGAAAAGACAGAGACAGACATTGGACAGCTTGGTGGCTTAGTTAAACAGGAACTTTTTTTGCTGAATGAAAAAGAACAAGGATTCTGAAATGCAGATATCTTGATTCCACCCAAGAGATTCTTTTTTAATTGATCTGAGGTGTGATCTGGCACCAGGATTTTCAGACCTTCCAAGATAGTGCATCCTGTTTGGGGAACCACTGGCAAAAATCCCAGTAAAGACCAAAAGCAGTGGCCAACGTGAAGGCAGGAAGGAGTATGGGCAGAGATCAGGAGCCAGAGTTGTATGTGTATCCTTCTAAGCAATAGTCACGTGAGCGGGGACCTGTTGCAGCGACCTCCAGTTTTTCAGCTGCTTCCTTTTCAGCTGCTTTTGGAGATGATTCTAACATGTTCTTGTGTAGATTCAATAGCTGTTCGTTTATTGCATTTACCTCCAGGCTATGCTGGCTTCTTCTGTAATTGATAAAAAAATGAAGTAAAACCCTCCAAAATGCCAAGGACTTCACATGCTTACATGGATGATAGCTATTGGAGCAGTTTGGCTATGTACATAGCATCCCTAGGCCTATCAAGGGTGCATCAAGTCCCTAACCACATGGTCCCAGCTATGTTATTTTCTGGGGACTAACTTCCCTCTTAGAAACCCAAGAGCTCTGGTAAAAATACAAAGTACATGAAAGATAAAATCCTTAATAATTGTTAGTTTGTTATCATCTGAACTTGCTATGTAAAGAAAATCAGGGGGTATGATGGAAACAAACAAACAAAAAAAAACCCCCAGACAAAACCAATTTAAAAAGTTTATGGCACTCTCTTTTATTTGTTTCCAGGCAGCTGATATCCAAAGATAGCCTTAGTAAATGAATCTTCTTATAATCATGCCTTGCTCTTATCTTTTGTCAGGAACTAGGCTGGCTCTGGGGTTCACTGTGACTGCAGAACGTGGCAGACATTGCACTGCACTCAGCAGATAAAGAGGAGTTAGAGCATTCACCTGAGATTCTTTTGAAGTCAGTCTGGGTTTCACACCCTTGACATAGCCATACTGCGAGGAAGCCCAACTTACCCATGGAAAGGCAGCAGGGAGAGCTAGAGAACCTGGCCAGGCCCTGGCCTCCATCCATACAGGCTGACAGGCCAGGCATATGAGTGAGGAGGCCAGGCCCTTTGTACAGTTGAGCTTTCAGAAAGCTCCAGCCTAAGCATCCTTTTGTTGTGACCAAAAATCTCAAATAAGATGGTCAGTTGTGGGTAGTTAACATACTGACTCCCCTAAGAAAAACAACTGAGCTTCAAACCTCTAAATTTAGAAGTGGTTAATTATATAACAATAGAAACTTGACTAAAAACCAAAGGCATACTTTAAAGACCTCATCTTTACTGTGTGTGTGTGTGTGTGTGTGTGTGTGTGTGTGTGCAGCATTTGAACTTAGGGTCTTGTATTTCCTAGGCAGAAACTCTACCACCTAAATAACACCAGCAGTCCTTTGTGTTTTATTTTATAGACGACTTCTAGCTAACTTTTTGATTCAGCTGATCTTGAATCAGGACCTCCTGTCTCCACCTCCTGAGTGGCTAGGATTACAGAACTGAATCACCACAGCCAGACCACATTATATTTTGGCAATATCTCTGCAGGGAGGACTGGAGGCAGTTCTCAGCAGTTGAACCTATTAAGTCATGTGCGGATTCCCTCAGAGTGACTGCTGAAGGGTCTCAGGTGAAGACTGCAGGAGTTTTTTGCCTTCCATTCTCTTCTAAACGCAAAAATAAATCACAGAGCCAACCCAGATTCCCTGGGAGGGAACAAGACCAAGGAGTAGGGAGGACCAGGTCATCAGAGGCCATCTTTGGAGACCAGCCACTTCAAGGGAAGATAAATTAGAGTGCCACTGTCCTGCTGTGTGAAACTATCTTCTTAACTCACTATTGGATTGTTTATCTAGCATTCAAAGTGTTCCATCTGTTCTGCTCAGCAAAATCTCTTCACAGGGAGACACGGAGATCTGCCATCTCAGTAAAAACAAACCAAATCAGAGACTTCCCTGGCCTGCAGAGAACCCAGACTCATGGATCCCATTTGTTTGCTTGAACTCTGGTGAAGTGCAGCCCTGCCAAGGTTCTGACAGTATTCAGGTAAATCAAGTCTTCAAGAGTAGTATTGACATGTCTCCATGTTCGAGTCCTGTGTCTTGTCTTCTGGCTTATCTCCGGTCACCATGACCTCCCACTTCAGGTGAGTTTGTTGGTATTGTTTTTGTTCTTTCTTTCCTCTCTGGCCTGTTTCCTAACAGTATTAAGTGTATTTGTGGGCTGTAGGCTTTTGTAACAACTGGCTGCCTGTAAGCTGCTAATGCTCTAATAAAGACTCCAAGACTCAACCCTTAAAAAAAAAAAAAAAAAAAGAGAAGGTCTATCCAGGACTGTGTCTTCTACTATCATTGTTCTTAAAGCAAACAAAAGGTCTGGTATCAAACCAAGTATCTACCTACTTCTGTTTTATCCTGTGCAAATGGGAGATAGTATGTTCGAAATTTTGTTAGTGAAGCTACACAACTGTAGAAATCCATGCTTACCAGAAATGTTTCATGGAAGACATAATCTCTACACCTATTTGTTTGCGTTAGGATTACAGTCACCACTCCCAACACACCCTCTTTGGGTAGAGAGAATATTACGGTGGGTACATTAAATGTACTTCCTTTAGGTTAAGATAAAGGACTTCAGCTGATTGGCTTTGTTTGTGAGAGTCATTGTATATTTGTAGGAAAGAAGAAAGCACTTTGAGTGGGAAGGTCCCATATACCTTTTCTCCATACCCCACCAACACCAACCATATGATGGTAGCTGGGTTACACTTATCAGCCCTACTGATGTCTTTTGTATTAACTGAAACCCTAGTTTATATTTGGGATGATCCTTTCTGCTGTACCATCTATGGATTTTAATCCGTTTCTATTGTTATGGCTCCACAAATTACCATATCGTATAGAATATTTTAACCCCTAAAATACCTCTAGGCTCCAGTTGACACATTTCTTTTGTATATTTTAGTGTCTCAGAAATGAGGGTTTCCATATTTCACAGATAGCTACAATTAATATAATGTCATCTCCCCTTCCCTTCCCTTCCCTTCCCTTCCCTTCCCTTCCCTTCCCTTCCCTTCCCTTCCCTTCCCTTCCCTTCCCTTCCCTTCCCTTCCCTTCCCTTCCCTTCCCCTTCCTTCCTTCCTTCCTTCCTTCCTTCCTTCCTTCCTTCCTTCCTTCCTTCCTTCCTTCCTTCCTTCCTTCCTTCCTTCCTTCCTGGTATCCATGGATGTAAGTGGATAGTAAAGTTTTAAACCCCAGGCACAAATGTCACAGTCGCCCCTATACACCAAATAAAACAACCTAATGAAAGACAAAGAAAGAAGATTCAGTACAAGGCAGACATCTTGAGTCATCTTCAGTTGTCTTCAGAGATATAGACATTGGCCTTGGGTGAAACAGGAAGAACTAAAGGTAGGGGGTGAGGAGGTATGCATAGATAAAAAAGTCTCAAGTCACAAGTGTATTCAGACATGGTCAGAGAGGGTGGTAATGTGATAGTCCTTTGAGCTGGGACTGCTCATGTAGGCCCTGTTATGCTTGCCAGGTGATGTGGGCCCTTACTGCATTTCCAGGAGACTACTAACTGATTTCAAGAGAGAAAAGATCAAGACAAAGGACATGGATATAAAATTGAGGAGTCTGGAATGCCTAGCTTTTAGCCTTCTCTGAATTAATTTATGGGCCCATGTCAGTGGTTGGTATTTCTCAGTAGTAGTTTTAAGGCACCCCATGTGATAGCAATAGCATGAGGTACAATGAATGGCATCTTGGCATCAAGGAAAAACAGCAGGATGGTTATGAGGTCTGATCATTTTTACTTCATTCTCCAGCAGGGGAGATGTGGCCACTTTATTTGATGTGGGCACCTACCATTTTCTATAGAAATGGAACTCACTTGTGGTGGAGTGGCATGCAAAATCTTGTCTCTTTTCTCCATGACAACCCCACTCCTCCATCATTGCCTGCTTTGCTTTATACACCAGAGGCTGCATCTCTGAATGATACCAGCAATTCCCAAGGCTTTGAATTTTCAGTTGTCTTTTGTCAGTGAATAGTCCAGGTGGAAGAATGAAGGGAAGACTGGCATGTGCCCTCAGGCTCTCTTTTAGGTTATCTTGATTTCCATCCTCTCCTGCAAGGCGCATCCCTACTGGGCTTGATCCAGGAAGCCTGTGTGCTTACAATTACCCCTTGTGGCTGCCTAAGTCCTCAGGCTCCATTCTTACAATTAGTCCTTTTGTAAATCTACCATCCTGGAATTGTGCTCATTTAAGTGCTCCATTCATTTGTATTTGGGTTCTCAGTAGATGTGTGTTACAAACTTCATCATCTCAGGAATAGTGAATCTCAGTATGATGGGGAGAGTCAGGATTGGCCTAAACAAAACTTGGTAATCCCATTCTCTGTGGCTATTGGTCTAGGCCCTAGATTTTTAGGAATTTTGACAAAAATATGAGCTAACAATAGCTATGTGCATATGATCATATAAAATGATGCTTATCAAAATGAACTCCATGAAGTAGAAACATGAGATTTTTATTATACTGTTTTCAGTTTGTCTTTTTTGTCCTTTCCTTTTTTATTTGGTTTATTCCCTTTTGTTACTGTTTTTTTTTTATTTCTGTACCTTTTATCTTGTATATAAGTGTGTCTGATTTGGGAAGGGGAATCACAGAAATGGTGGGACAAAGGGTGAACCAATTCAGCAGTGATACTAGACAAACACTACGTCAGAAATAAGCTATACAACTTGGGGTGTGTGGGACAGGAGATGGGAGGGGAAAAATTGGGAGAGAATGAGGGAAGTGTTGACAAGGTTTAAAAAAATACCCATCACCTGATTATGTAACTGCAACCCCTCCCTATATCATCTTTACAATACTTTTTTAAATTAAAAGAAAGAAAACAAGAGTTAAATTAATGAAACACTAATTTATCTATCTTTCTATCTATTTATTTAATTAATTAATTAATTTCAGTTTGGGGCCTTGAATTCAGGGCCTGGGCACTGTCCCTGAGCTCTTTTGCTTAAGGCTGGTGCTCTACTACTTTGAACCATATAGCAGAGTCTCATGGACTTTTCTGCCTGAGCTGGCCTTGAGCTGTGATCCTCAGATCTCAGCCTCTTGAGTAGTTAGGATTACAGGCATAAACCACCAGCACCTGGCTTTCCTCTTCATTTCTAATATAAGAAGTTTCTTGTCAGCTGTTTCCTTCCTCACGTAGAAGCTAAAATGAACAGAAGACACTTGGAGCTACTGTAATATGGAGGTCAGATCTGGCCAGTGCCATCATTGGCCACATGGCAAGTTGTACTATCTGGCATCTTGTCTTGATGGGTGTGCTTGGATTCCTAGAGGAAGGGAAGTCCCATCCCCAGGTGATGGGTGTTCCTGAATCCCAAGAGACAGGGGTAGGCACA
Organism: Perognathus longimembris pacificus; assembly: GCF_023159225.1. Classification (NCBI taxonomy): domain Eukaryota; kingdom Metazoa; phylum Chordata; class Mammalia; order Rodentia; family Heteromyidae; genus Perognathus; species Perognathus longimembris. The sequence continues at coordinate 42,160,690 of NC_063166.1, forward strand.
TAGCCTATAGGTTACTGACCCTGTCAGTTAAGTGCTTGGGACTGGGAGCTTCTTGTTACCCAGAACCCTGACCTGACCCTATTTAGGGTCAGATCAGCCCAGGTGCCATTACGCCATGCCACATGTCTCCGTGTTTGCGTCCTGTGTCTTGTCTCCTAGCTCATCTCCCCTTCTCTCCAGCCATGCATCACCTTGGCCATAGGGCAGCCGTTCGGTAATAAACTTTTCTCTCCTGCCTGAATATTGCGTGGTGTTCTCCTTTAACAGCTACCTAGTTTAGTAACTTCTACAAACTTGAAATTTGTTTCCCTCCAATGTTCAGAATTTGGGACTAAATGTTAGAAATTTGGGTATTAATATTTGTTTATCACTGTTTCAAGAGAAAAGTACAGGAAAACTTAGGATGGGCCTGTGTACCTATCTTCAGGGGTGAGAGGTGATCTGGCAAAGGTGTAGCTTAGCTGTTCCACGCATGGTGGGACAGGCCATAGGAGGAGTCCATGCATGGTGGGACAGGCCATAGGAGGAGTCCATGCAAGGTGGAAGAGGGTAAGCTGGCACCAAGACAGTTTATCAAGCTCTAAGGTGTGGGATGAGTATATGCCCATTCTGTAGGACAGGCCAATGGAGGCCTTTCTTCGTCCTATCTCTTTTGCTTTCAGATGAACACTGGAAACCTGATGGTAAAAATGAATGATTTGATTAGTATTTCTAAAACTGTTCCTTAGGATGGATTAAAATTTGAAAAGTCTTAGGAAGAGGGTTAAAAATTGTTATTTGTATGATGTAACCATTTCTGTGCTATTGTGCAATTTAGATATATTGAAAAAGTGAAGATGCTAAGTCTGTATTCTTGACACAGTCCAGTTGCTTGTAATTCTTGCATTAAGGAAAAAGCTTTCATAGAAGTTCAAATTCTCCTAAAGGTAACTCAGACTGTAGGAAGAAAAATGCCCCTTTTAAAAACAAGTTGCCTGAGGCAATGGGCTGTGCCTAATGCCTCAAGGTTCAAAGGGTTAATGAGAGCTAAAGTGTAAGTGTTAAAGTAGTGGTTAGTAAAAGGCTTTAGAAATCAAGAATGGATTTCTAGGTAACATTTGGAAATAAACTTGTCCTTAATGTTTGTTTCAAATGGGATAAAGGAAAATTAGGACTACCAAGGTGATTGTTTAATTGCTACTCGTTTGCCTTGCAGGTTTTCTGTAAAAATTGCAGACAGGCCCATAGAGGACAGATAATTCTTACAAGTTTGTCAGATGTAACTATGGCCCTTAATAAGTTCCAGGTAAGACTATGCTTACTACTTCTGTGTTGACCACCTTGTTGCTTTGAATTGGAGTAAAGTGGACTTATGTACAGACTCATGATCTGAAATCTGTGGTTCGAGGCCAGCCGGGGCAGAAAAAGGTCCCTGTGAGAGTCTCATCTCTAATAGGCCAGTAGAGTGCTGGGAACAGAGTTATGAGTTGTGCTGGAGCTCAAAGTGGCAGATTGCTAGCCTTGAGCTGGAGAGCTGAGGGACAGCACTCAGGCCCTGAGTCCAAGTCCTTTGACACAGCAAGAGAAATGCCAAAGATGCATTTCTACCAGCATAGAAAAACACCCTCCTGGGACAAAAGTGATGGAACATCCAGAGGCAGTAAGCCACTGCTTGGATGGCAAAGATGGTGTCAGATCCTAGAGTCACTTGTGCTTGGCCCTTCAAAGTTAATCAGAGCTAGGGGGTCATAGGAGAATAGTTTGTAAGCATACCTTTCTAATGCCCATATCTGTCTACTTTGTAACTGGGCAGGAGGTAGCCAGTCATCTGTGATAGTGGGTAGTTAAACGAAGGTTGTCAAGTGGCTGGATAGTTTAAAAATCTCAATCCACTGTATGAAAGCCTGAAAATCCAAGCTGTGAGACCCCAAAAGGATTGGGAAAGCAAAATGCCTTCTCCCAAGGTACTCTCAGAGCACCGAGAGAGTTTTCTTAGAAGTCAATTAGTCTTGGCTTAATGCAAACTCAGACTTCTAGCCTCAGGGTAGATTTAGGTAATATGTGGCTGACAGCAGCTACATAAATTCATATATTTAGAAAAAGTTTGTGAACCTGAATTTGAGTCCTTTTTGAGACCTGTCTAAGGCCTGCACAGGTAACTTAGGCATTGTTAGACTATTGGAGATCAATTTCCCCAGCCAGTCAGGAAAATGTTTTTGCAAACCAGAATGTTAAAAAGGCTTCACTGCTGTAGCCCAAGAAAATGTATGGGCTGTTAAAAGTTAAATGTTGTATGTAATTTCCAGTTTGAAGTAAAGTTCCTAATAACTGTAATGGGGTCCCCACCAAGGGAGGGGACCACAATGTAATGGGGTCTGAGGGGGGATCCCCCATCCCTCCAATAGTCCACCACTCAGAGACAGTCTCAAGTAAAAAGATGGATTTATTGGGGAAGTAAAAAGTATACTGACCGGCCAGGGGCACGGCCCAGACTCAGGATCTGGGACCACGCACCCCGGGCCAAGCTTGGGGTCAGGTTATAAAGGCAAACACCACATGGTCAAGCCTGCCACATGCAGGTGGCCAATGAGGTTACAACACTTACAGAGCATGCCAGGTCACACACAGGTGGCCAATGGAGTTACAATCTGCCTCATAGCAACTATTTGAACCAACCTATCAATTTAGATAGACTTGGAGCATGGATTTGGTGGGGCTCACATGATGAAGGCAGATACCCCTACTCATGGGAGGGCACAGGTTTAACCTTGAGCGTTCCACTACTCAGGTAGCCAAGCAGTTTACACAGTCTTATCACAGTAAAGGAGAACTTCCCTGGATGGGGGTGGGGGGTGGGGAGATCTTAGTGAAGATGGAGTAGGCTTCTGCTCTCTTTATTCTGAGATAGAATCAATCTGATACACCTCAACAGCCAATGATGGCGCTGGCCAGATCTGGCCTCCATATTACAGTAACAACATCTAATCCTGGCAACCCCTTGGTAAGGTAGGCTAAGGTTCTATAGGTCCCTGGCTAGGTGGGGTCAGCGCCCCTGAGTCAGTTTGAAGAAATTACAGAAGATGGATGATCTTACCCATCAACTCCCCTTTAAGATCAAGGGACCAGAGTCATGTTAAAAGATGAGGCAGGATGTTAGAGGCTTGGAAACAGTGGTAACAAGTGTACGAGTGTGGAGACTGTACTGTGCTTGTGAGAGATGGGTAGGAGCCAAGCCTCCTATGCCTATCTAGAAAAACCTAACCTTATTTAAAAAAATCTGATTACTAAAAGCTGTTGCTCTGGTAAAATTACCCAGGGGTCACTGCCTAAAACTGTCCTTAAAAATCAGTGGGGTACCAGCTTGCAAAAGCCAGTATACTTAAAAGGCAACCAGGAAAATATTAGATTTCACTAAAATCAGGCCTGGGGTCAAGCTTCTTTAATCAGTCTGTACAGGGAGTTACAGGTAACCCAGTAGGAGGTGTGACAATCTATTAGAGCCGCTGGGAGACACTGATTACTGCTGCTGCTGCTCCTGTCCATCCCTTCCAACCTGGAGATTCCACTTGGGTTAAGATCAAGGAGAGCCTGACAGTCCTCTAGAGGAGACTACATCATTCTGATCACCTCCACCCAGGTGACAGCACATGGACTGGACTCTGCCTGACTCCATCACATGCAGCTGATTCCTGGTAGGATACTGCTTTGGATCTGCTGGAACTAAGTCTTTGGTTGTGGAACATTCTTTCTGTGTTACATAGATTTGTAAACCTTAACCTGCCTGACCTTGGAAAGAAAGTTCAAAGTCCCCTGACTTTGGGTTCCAGACATAGGGAACCAACTTTAACTGCTAGAGACTCTTTAAATTGTAGGAGGGAGGAGCCCAGGCAAAGATGCAGCTCTCTAAAAGAGAAATCAGATGCCTAACGTATGAAACTGTAACCTCTATGTACATCAGTTTTATAATAAAAACTTAAAAAAATAAAAAAAAATAAAAGAGAAATCAGTGATTTGACTTTTATGTACAAAATAGAAGAGGGGTGTTATATGGAGGTCAGATCTGGCCAGCACCATCATTGGCCACATGACGAGTTGTACTATCTGGCATCTTGTCTTGATGGGTGTTCCTGAATCCCAGAGCAGGGGTGGGCATATGGCCCATAGGTTACTGAACCTGTCAGTTAAGTGGTTGGGACTGGGAGTTTCTTGTGACCCTGCCCCCTGACCTGACCCTATTTAGGGTCAGGCCAGCTCAGGCATCATTGGGCCATGTCGCATGTCTCCATGTTTGCATCCTGTGTCTTGTCTCCTGGCTCATCTCCGGTTACCCTGGCATCCCAAGTCAGCTCTCCATTGGAGCTGAGTTGGTTTGTTGGTATTGTTTCTGTTTTATCTTTCCTCTCTGGCCTGTTTCCTGTTAGTGTTAAGGGTATTTGTGGGCTGTAGGCTTCTGTAGCAACTGGCTGCCTGCAGACTGTTAATGCTTTAATAAAAGTTCCACGATTAGATCTTTCAATATGTGGCTTCTAGGATAATTTACATATATAACACTACAATAGCCTGCCTTATGATCATGATGTAATAGAAGGAAATTTTTTAAAAGAATGTATGTATATACATATGTATATGGGCTTTCTGGGACCCTTTATAAGGTAAGCTGTAAATAGTATGTCTGAAACACTGCATACATACTGAAGCCATATAATTTGGATTTCTCTTTGGGTGTGATAGTAAAATGCCATTATTGCTCATGCCTCGGGAAGTCAACAATGCCCATGTCTACCTGCTGGGGTTAGGCAGAAGTTTGACAGCAAGGGTGGCATATGACATTCTCCTGCTAGGAATGGGAGAATTGTGACTCTAAATGAAGAGACATATGCTGACCTTCCTTCCATCTTCTGTCTTAGATTTTCAGAATAAGCCCTCAACTACCCACTGAGTCTGTGCAGGATCCAAAATCCACTGCCCTCAAGAATTTCCCTGGTTAAGGATTTGACGTCCTCCTAGCCAGGCCACTCAGGTGAGTGCTGCCTCAGCATTTCTAAAGCTTGTAGTGTGAGTTCTTATTTTCCTTCTAAAGGGGTCCTTCCATAGTCTGGCCTAATTTGACTTTCCACTGACTACCACTGATGAATTAATGAATTCTTATCCCATATTAGTCTGTCTACTGAGAGGTTCCATGAGAGGTTTAATGATTTATGATTTATGAGAGACATTAGTCTTCTATTGAGGGCCCAGGTAACCACCATTTGGTAAGTACCTGGTCAAACCAGAAACTGCTCTAGTGTACTATACCTAATATTATTCATCCTAGCAGTCCTATAAAGTAGAAAACATAGTCCTCAGGAAAGAGAACTAGAATGTTTAGCTGTGAAAAGGCTCAAATCTTTCTTAGTCCTCAGCCCACCTGAGCAAGCCTTCTCTCTGTGCCTCTGCCTTGTGCTTTTGGTGTGTCTTTCTCTTCCTACCCATCTCTTAACTCCTTGGCTGTGCCCAAGCTCTGTCAGGGCTCAGCACTAACCAGCCATATCCTCCTTCATGGAATCTTGCCCTCATTCCAGACCCATCCTGAAGCTTTAGGATGGTCACCATTGATTACTTCCAACTCTTTTATATAAGAAATAGACATCATATATGCCAATGAGCATGCCATTTTCTCTGTAGAAGAAGGAATACGCATGTCATCTGAGTTATAAAAAAAATCACTTCTATCTTAATTATTATTGAAGACCCAAACCAGATAGAAAGGTATTTTACTCCTGAGGGAGACAGTATTCAACGTTACCTCCCAATGGGGCAGTGGGAACTGAAGTAGTAGTGGATGGTGGAACTAATGGGGAGTGGGAAGCAAAGAGATGTGAGACAAAGAGCATTTAAACTGTCACCAGACTTCCTAGGTACACCCCAGAATACTATGGCAATGACTGGCTCCAGGAGAGTTCTAGAAAAAAACAAGAACAATGAGGAGGAGGGTAGGAAGCACAACATATAATTTCCATGCCATGCAAGAATGCTTCTTTTTGCTGTCCAGAAATCTAGAATTATTGTTTGTCTATAGTCCCATAACACTACACAAAATTACTTTCTTGGATTGCAGAAGAAAAAAAGTCTTGATATTTGATGGTGTCATCTGATTTACTTACTGTAGCATTTTTAAAAATCATGTTTCTACTCTATTTTCAAAGTATGTCTCTTGTGCGTGGCACTAATGAGTCTCTTCTGTATTCTTAGTTACCCAGAATAGTTGAGACCTGGAAGAAAAGTTCATCAGACTCCATCTCCAGTTAACCAGCACAAAGCCCAGCTCAATCGGCAGAGCATTAGCTATAAGCAAGCAGAGCTAGAGCAGAAGGCCTGAAGTCCAAGCCCTGCTACCAGCAAAGCAAGAATAAAAGTAGGTCTCTCACGAGTTTTATTATTTTTTTTGTCTTTTCTTTTTTGGTACTGGGGAGTCAAACCCAGGATGTTGCACTAGCTAGGTAAGTGCTTCGTCACAGAGCTACATCTCAGCACTCATGGGTTTTATTGAATGTAGTGAAGATACAGCTTTAGCAAGACTAAGGCCTTGGTAGACTTCACAGTACTGGCACATAGTAGAATGTTACAAGTATAATAGTATTCACTCAGCTAACACACACACACACACACACACACACACACACACGAATGGGTAAGCTGGGTTCTGGTGACTCAGGCAGGTAATCCTACTCAGGAGGCTGAGATTTGAGGAAAAAGTTCGAAGCTATCCCAGGCAAAAAAAATCCATGAGACTCCTATTTCCAATTAGCTACCAAAAAGTCAAAAGTGGATGTATAACTCAAATGGTAGAGAAGCCAACCTTAAGTGAAAAATTTCACTTGAGAAGGTGAGGCCCTAAAAGCCCCAGGACCAGTAAAAAAAAAGAAAGCACAAATGGAAGTAATCCAACCAGGTGTCAAAATGTGAAATCTTCATTTTATGATCTATTTAGTCACAACTCATCAATAATGATATCTATGTCATTTGGATACAAGAAGTTGAGTTCCTCTTCTTTACTAAGATCTGAATTAAATCTTTAATTTGAAGATAGATAAGCTTAGGAACTGTAATTGTGAACAGTCTAGCCTTCACTGTGAAATAAACTATGATGAATTAAAAAAAAAAAACCAACAACAATAAAAAAAATGTGTTATCATTTCTTATTCACCTCTATAACCTATCAGCAGGTGCTGATTCATTTATCTCAAACAACTCCACAAAATAAAGACTCTTGCTTTTCCATTATTTATGTGATCACTGAGACTTAGCAAAGGTTAGAAACTTGCTCAAGGTCCTCATGTGGGTTTAGATAGAGTACAGATTCCAAACATGGTTTGCTCAAGCCCCCACAATTAAACATGGCAATATTCTGTACTAGTTTTACTGGCAACCAAAGCTCTTTATCAGCTGAGTGACCTGTTTGTAAGTAGAGACATATTAGTTTCTCTAGGTAGCTAATTTTTGCCAGAGTTCAGGCTATGGACTCAAGCCAAAGGGTAGATAGACCAGGACCTTTGTGCATTATGGACTTCACAGGATTGGGAAGCACATTTCAAAATAAACTCTTTTCTTTATTTAATTACAGGTAATTCATGCCTGTGTCAAACTCTTGATGAATTGTGATTTTCAGAAAAATTGCATCGTAACTCAACTGTAGCCAAAAGCAGATGTTTTAATCATTCTTTAGTTTGTTTCATCTAAATGCTGGATTTTCACAACCATCAGCAGATGAATGGATCAAGAAATTGTGGTATATATACACAATAGAATTCTATTCTTCTATCAGAAAGAATAGCATCTCCCCATTCATAAAGAAATAGAAAGATTTGGAAAAAAATCATGCTAAGTGAAGTGAGCCAGACCCAAAGAAACACAGACTCTATGGTTTCCCTCACTGGTAATAATTAGTACATGTCTAGGATAGTCCTGGCAGAAGATCACAATAGTTTAATAGCTAGTGCATATGAACAGATAAGATGACACCAAGAAAAATGAACTCCAAGGTATGGAAACAAGCAGTTTATCATTGTTATTATTATTTTTAACACACTATGTGAAATTTTTTCTTTTTTTTTTTTAATTTATCTTCCCTATGGTTTAGCCTCTGTTGTCACTGTATATGATTTTGGTATCCTGGATAGTGTATATATGTTTATCTGAATTAGGGAAGGGAAGGAGACCATCAAAATGGTGAGACAAAGGGTAAAAGGTGAACCAATGCAACAGACAATATGTTATAAACTATCTGTACAACTCAGGGAGGAGGGGAAGAAGAATTGGGGAGGAAGGACAGTGGAAGAGAAATGTATTCACTACCTTACTTATGTAACTATAACCCCTCTGTACATCCATGACAATAAAATTAAAATAAAAAATAAAAGTTTCATCTTTGATCCACTTGGGAAATGTCTCCTTGGGAATGAGATGATAGGCAAAGGTGTGCATTCTGAGTCTATTTTAAAATAGGAAAGCGTGGGGCTGGGGATATGGCCTAGTGGCAAGAGTGCCTGCCTCATATACATGAGGCCCTGGGTTCAATTCCACAGCACCACATATACAGAAAATGGCCAGAAGTGGCGCTGTGGCTCACGTGGCAGAGTGCTAGCCTTGAGCAAAAAGAAGCCAGGGACAGTGCTCAGGCCCAGAGTCCAAGCCCCAGGACTGGCCAAAAAAAATAAAAAAATAAAATAGGAAAGCGTAGCCACATAGTACAAAGTTCAATGCATCAGAGATTTGAAGATAGAGTTTCTAAAAGTCTTAGAGAAGTAAGTTATCTTCTGTTCTGAAAAAATAAAGAAGACTTAAAGAAATAAACAAAAAGTGAGAGAAAGGAGAAAGAAAGAAGGAAAGAAAAGAGAGAGGAAGGAAGGAAGGAAGGAAGGAAGGAAGGAAGGAAGGAAGGAAGGAAGGAAGGAAGGAAGGAAGGAAGGAAGGAAGGAAGACACAGAGAGAAAGACAGAGAGCGAAAGAAAGAGAAACTCTAAGTATTCACACACACAGGGAAGAGCATGTGAAGACATAGCAAGTAGTTGGCCATCTACAAGTCAAAGAGAGATGACTCAGAAGAAACCTTAACTTTGGCTAGTCAAGATGGTCCATGGCAGGGGGGCTGGGGATATGGCCTAGTGGCAAGAGAGCTCGCCTTGTATACATGAGGCCCTGGGTTCGATTCCCCAGCACCACATATACAGAAAACGGCCAGAAGTGGCACTGTGGCTCAAGTGGCAGAGTGCTAGCCTTGAGCAAAAAGAAGCCAGGGACCGTGCTCAGGCCCTGACTCCAAGGCCCAGGACTGGCCAAAAAAAGAAAAAAAAAAAAAAGATGGTCCATGGTGTGACCTCAGCTTCTAGGAAATGGAGATAGGAGATTGATCCAAGTCCCAGGCTAGCGAGATCCAAAGCAAATGTTTTTAGGTTCGATCTGAAAAATTAAACTTAAAGCAAAGACATAGGAGGTATTGTTCTTGTAGCCAGCTTGAGACTGTGAATTCCATCTCCATCTCCAGTATTGTCAAAAGGCAAGACTAGGCCAAGGCAAGGCAAAGGCAAGGCAATTGTTGAGTGGTGTGCCCAGCCTGTGAATCAACTAATTTTGAAAACAAATATTTTTACTTTTTAAAATAGATTTTTTATCTTCTAGCAAGCAGTACAAGAAAATTTATGGGTAAAAGTAAATGACTAACAAAATTTGCTTTCAAATAGTACAGAAAAAAATGAGGGGTAAACAGCAGAAATCTATAACTGAGTCTGAGTGATGGTACTTGGAGAAGACTGTTCCTGTTCAGGGACCGCTGCTGTGGTCTGAATGTACAGCTCCTCCCTCCTCAGGGTCATATCCTGATACCTAATCCCCAGGGTGATGATTTGGCAAGTGACTGGTTCATGGGGGTTCTCCTCTCACAAACAGGACTAATTCCCAAATAAAATGAAATTAGTTGACAGAGCTCGTTTGTATGCATGGGCTTTGCAGTAAAACAGTCAGGTTACATAAGAAGAGAAAAAAATGGAACAGTGTTTCCTTAAAACATAAAGAGTCAGCCAAGAACTTAAAACCAGACAATTCTAGAATTAAAGCTATTGAAAAGTAAATTGAAACATGCAGGAACAGGAGAACTATGGTATTCGCAAAGTTTTGGAAAATCTACTAGAAGACAAGATGGTTGAAAACTTCAGAGAGATTCTTCTCAGTCCCATTCTTTACCTTGCTTTCAGCCATCTTCCAGTATCTTCTCATGGTCTTCCTTCTATGCAGAGCTGTGTGTTGATTATTCTTCTTTAAAGCATCCTAGAATGAAGGAAGGAGTGACATTGTACAAAAAGAAATATATACATTACCCAAATTAGGAAACTAATTCTGTTGTATATCACTTTTATAATATCAATAAAAATATATCTTCAGAAAGCACCCTAGTCTCTTTATATTTTAAGGTCCATCCCCAATAATCTTATTAATTTTATCACTTCTTAGCACAGTCACAATTGAGATATTATGGGTTAGACCTCATGCATCAGGCAAGGGAACTAAGTTCAGCCTATCACAGGTCATAAATATTTTTAATGTGGTCTTGTCTTCCTTTATTATTTTTTCTGAATACTCTGTTTTTCACCACCACATCTCAACAAAGCTCTCCCATTCCTGGGGTAATCAATGGCACATTTCCATATTTTTTCTTATGTCATAGACTAAACACATACACACACACTATATATGTGTATATATATATATGTCCATATGTATATATGAAAAGGCTTTAAAATGTACAAAAATGCCCATTCCCCTTTCTCCTTTTCTTATTCAGTCATACTTCATGAAAGCCTCTCATCGAGGACTCCAGCCTTTCATTCTGAGAACTCATGAACTTGTATTGCTACGCTTAGTTCTAAGGAGCAGATTCCAGAGTGGCTTCAGGTTAGAAGACTATGTATAGTTTGGAATTTAGTAGATGCTGCCAGGCATCTATTAAATTAAGTGTTAAAGGAAAAATCACCTGCAGGAGATAGGCCTCCCACTCACACACTCGACCTTCTTAAAGGTTAAGAAGCTGAAATGCAGAGAAATTGGAAATATGCTCCTGCTTATCAGCAGCCAGCCTCCAAACCAATAATTATCTTCCCTAAGTGAAGGGTTCTTGTCCTGTAGTAATCAGGCATGTCCATGTCAGGGAAAACAGCTGGTGTTCTTTTGGTCTTTCTGTCCATAGAGTTGATTGTTTCATTGCTGTGGTCTGCTGAACCACAGCTGCTGAGCTTTTACTATTTAGAGGCCATCATGGAAGTATAGTGATGGCCTCTCATAAAAGTATAATGATGAACAATTTGTAAGACTAATGATCCTCTGAAGCAGAAGTGGATTCTGGAGCTTGATGCTACTAAAATTTATCTTAGGGGTCACAAGAGATTGAGACTCATGAAACCTTTTCTAGCTGATGAAACCCATTAACCAAGGGAAGGAGAAAAGGAAGAGAGTTAGGTAGAATGATTCATTTTGTTACCACGTCTCTACTCTTCAGCTCTATTTTTTGTAAGTAAAAAATGTGCTAGTCAATTAAGCAAGAAAAAGAATGAAACAGCACCAATTTCTAGAATGAACCAGCTGAGCCATTTTTTTTTCTGTAGCTCATTTTGAGAATCCAATTATGCCTCTGGACATGTACACTGGAGAAGGTTAGCTATAATAATTCAAATAGCATCACTGTAACAACATTCTTTCCAAATAAATTGGAGAGAAAACAAACAAGTTTTCTAGTTTTGACCACAGGGGGAATATCAGCATGGTGCTTGACTCCTTTCAAAGCATACGGGAGAAAAGTTCCTCTTATTTGTAAGTTCTGGCAGGAGACATATGAATAATACCTACTCATTTTCTCCTCAGAAAAACAGAGTAGAGAGCAGTTGTATAAGATATAACAGGTCTAATTCCTACTTGCCCATCAGCATACCAGTAATGCGATAGGACGGTCTGGATCTCTGGTGGAGAAGAAGCTTTCCATAGAAAATAAAAAGCAGGAAAAATCAGTGGTGCTTTTCTGCATGATCAGCAGAATTCTCTAAATCCCTCTGACCTTCAACCTTCTTCTATACAGTTCTTTTGGCAGCCTGACTCCTCTGTTTCCTTATATAGCTGTTAGTCTTCTGGAATAAATGCTGTAGTCTGCAATAGACACAGAATTCTCATGTAGCAATTTTAAGAAAATGAACAGATCTAACATTGTATTTCAAGTCTATATAGTCTCGTCATGTAGTCCTGTATTTTCTCCATTTTATGTACCACTTGTTGCTTTCTACATGTCTGGTATTCATAACTTGTATTTGCAGAGTTGCTACGGAGTTCGAAGGAGGGAATTCCACGTCCCTCCAAGAGTCCACCACACAGAGACAGTCTCAAGCAAAAAGATAGATTTATTGGGGAAGCAAAAAGCAAATTAACCTGCCAGGGACAGACTCAGGAGCTGGAACTTCAACCCTAAAAGAGCAGGCTGACCAGCCAGGGACACAGTGCAGACTCGGGCACTGACACTGTGACCCCTAACAGTCCTCAAGCTGGGATTTATAAGGGTAAAAGCATAGCACAGATATAGAGGGTTGACGCAGGAGGTAGAGCTAACAACAAACAAGTTAAGCAAGCCATTTACAGAAGCAGAATTTTGCTGTCAGGTTGACCTAATATTTAACTTCATTTTAACATTTGCTACCATGCTTCCTTAATCAAGATGGAGTCAGCTCTCCTCCCCTCAACATTTCCTACCATGTTTCCCTAGTCAAGTTGGAGTCAGCTATACTCCCTACAACAGAGTAACTTCCCAGTGAGACTGAAAATTCTCCAGAGTTTATGAATGTGCACAGTGTTTAGGACACCTGCTCAAGGTCACAAACAAGAAACGGCTCAGGAAGGATCAAGCCACCAGGTGCCAGGTGCTAGGTGCCATTTCTCTCAATCATACCAGGTACTAAACAAGTGACAGGGGAGGCTAGTGATCTGAACAGCTATCACATTATCACCGCACATATGAAATGCGAGTATGTGCCAAGGCAGACCAGCTGCCAACAGCTGCCATATGCAGAAATGACACATGCACATGTATGCCAGCCCCAGAGTTCTTGTTCTTCTTGTTGTTTAACCTTTTTTTCTCATGGTATTGATTCTGTCATTTCGGTATCATGGTCATTTTCTGGATCACATTGCTCAGGATGTAACTACGTCTGGCTTCTTCTTGTTTTTCCACCTTGATCTAGATCCTCCTCCTCTCCAACTTCCCCATTTTCCCCTCCCTACACCTATTATTTAAGCACAGGCAAACTCCAAATTCTAGGAGCACATTCTTTCTTCCATCTGACTCCATGATCCATTATTACAGTTACTCTTTCACTGTGCTCTATTTGAAAATGTCCTAGTCAATAAGCTCAACCAGTTTTTGAGCCAGAACCATGCTGGATTAAGTGTCATTACCCACACACCAAAATATTTTGGAGGTCAGTTTCAACTATGTGTGTCACAATGCTGTGGTACCCAGTTTATTAGTGTTAGGTTTTTTAAAGTAGGTAGCCGGTAAAGGAGAACACCACGCGGTATTCAGGCAGGAAAGAAAGTTTATTACCGAACTGTTGGCCTGTGGCCAAGATGATCCATGGCTGGAGAGAAGGGAGAGAGAGAGAGAGAGAGAGCGCCCCCCACCCAGCCCTGCCTTATTATCTACGGCAGGGGCAAGGGGTGTGGCCAGGTGGATTAGGAGGTGACCTCAGGGAAAGGGGAGGTAACTGCCTCCAGGTCTGCAGGTTACCCAGGTAACTGGGTGGAGACTTAATGAGGTGGGGGCAGCTACATGGAGCCCTCAGGGAGAGGACCTAACAATTAGCAACCCCTTTACCTAACATCAGTGATCAGCCAGTGGTAGATCCATCCATCACTATGTGAAAGGTGCCCAGTGGTTCCACTAGGCTCAGATTACCCACATCTCTCACCCACTAAAACCCAAAAATGACTACATCTTTTGCTGAGATACGAGGTAACCTTTGATCTCTTAATCCTCACCCTGGAGAAATGACATCCCTTCCTTTCCTGTTAACATGGGCCATCTTATTCTACAGCAGTCCTTATACTCATCCTAGCTCTAGAGGTCACTCTGCAACCCTGTCACAGAGATCAGTTCCTTTCTCTCCTATATCTCTCTGTCTCTCTGTCTCTGTCTCTCTCTGTCTCTCTCTCTGTCTCTGTCTCTGTCTCTGTCTCTCTCTCTCCAATTGTGAGGCTTGAACTCAGGGCCTGGGTGCTATCCTTGAGCTTTTTCATTCAAGGCTAGCACTCTACCACTTTGAGTCATAGCACCGCTTCCAGTTTTCTGGTAATTTATTGGAGATAAGAGTCTTGTGGACTTTCCTTCCCTGCCTGGCTTGGAACTTTGATCCTCAGATCTCAGTCTCCTGAGTAACAAGGATTAGAGGTGGGAGCCACGAACTCCTAGATCTATCCTAAATCTTGAACCGTTTGTCTCTAGTGCTCCTTTCTACCTTTTCTCTACTGTTCCAGTTTCTCATGCTCAGAAATAAAACAGACCATGCCCTTGTATGATAGGTACCACAATATCCTTAACCCACATATTCTTAACCTCTCCCATTTCAGGGCACACCAGCATGATTTCAAACTGTTGGTATCTTCCTCTGTGTCTAAAAATATCCCTGTATCCTTCAGGCTAGAATTCCATGGGAGTCATGAATTCCTGACCCCCACAGTAGCCTTCAGCTAGTGTTCAGTGGGGAGTGATGTACCAACTCCCCAGCTCTCTCACCTCCCCAGGTGGGATAAACCATGAGGAATATATTCTGCATCACAGTCATGAGTTGCCCTAAATAGTAACTTCCTTTAAAGTACATCTTTCATGCTTCCCTTCTCTGTTGTAGGGCTTCTCCAGTAGTAATTCCTGGGATTCTTTCCAAAACAAACTACTTGTGCTTGAATCCATATTCCAAAGAGGCTTCAGGGAAAACAAACAAGAGCACTAGTTATCATGTTTCCTAGTTATCAGGTTATCACATGCTCCCCCTCCTGCACTGTAAACTCATAGAAGAATAGTCTGATCTTAAGGACATTCCATTTGCCTCTGGTACAGAAAACACAAAAACACTCGAGGGTTTTCTATTCCTCTTGGAATGATAAACTTGAAGTTGTGAATTCTTGGGCTGATATGGCAGTTATACAGTGTCATCAGGGACACTGTCATCAGTCATGCCACTCAGTCACTGTCTGCAAATCATAAGGACACCACAGTCTCAGAAGAAGGGTGCTCATCCCCAGGTTTGAGAAAGGAGGATGAAAATGAATGGGCTTATGGGAGAAGATTTGGGCCACTAAATCAGATTTTATCAAGGAGTTATCTCCATAGTGTTATCCAACAATTCCTAAATCTTAATGGCCAGAATTTAGACCATCTGTAACTTCAAAAGATAATGTGTGTGTGTGTGTGTGTGTGTGTGTGTGTGTGTGTGTGTGTGTGTGAGAGAGAGAGAGAGAGAGAGAGAGAAACAGGTTTTATTTTTACATCTTGGCTTTGTGTTTAGTCTAACAATATTGGGATTCTCTTGTAAAATGTAAGAATCTCTGTTGTAGTACTCTACACATCAGTTGTAATTTCTCAATTACTCCTCTGATCATATAAAATAATATTTATTGAAATGAATTTCAGGAAGTGGAAACTTCTTTTCCCCAATTCCTGTCATCTGGCTTACAGTAATTAGGGAAAACAGTCTTTCTCAGTTCACAACTCCTAGCTATCCTACTTACACAAAAGAGCCTTTGGTCTACTCCTTCCTCACTCTGATTTCTTACAGACATCCTTAAGTCATTTACCACATTTGTACACATTTTCCAGTGTTGAATTTACCAGTCTGTGTCAAGATCTGTGGTTTTTCAGAGAAGGTTCATTCTGTGCTAAGGGTAACTAGGAAGAAGTGAAGGGCAAAGATAAAATGAAGTGATGGTGAGGACTATGAGGTGTCATTATTCTGCCCAGATTCCATCAAAATCCTTCAAATTTATTTATTTAGTGTCCATTCATTTAATTATCAGCTCACTAGTCATCCATTTCCTCATTCATTTAGGTGTCTGGGTGTGGTGTGTGTGTTTTCATCTCTAAGTCTACCAGGAATTTCTGACATGCTTTTACTTTTGTTGGTTTGGGTTTGTTTTTGTTGTTGTTTTGTTTGGTGAGGAATTTGTGATGGTACTGGGGCCTGACCTCACAGCCTCATGTTCATCCTTAGATTTGCACTCAAGATGTACACTTTCTCACTTGACCCACACATCTACTTGCAGCTTTTTGGTGGTTAATTGGAAATAAGAGTCTCATGGACTTTTCTGTCCAGGCTGGCTTTGAACTGAGATCCTCAGATCTCAGCCTACTGAGTAGTTAGGATTACAGGTGTGAGGCAATTTCACTCAACTTGTCAAGGTGGTTTTTGAAGACTAATGTCAACAACTGGGTAGAGTGCACTTTGCCGGAGCAGACAGCTAGAGGTGCCAGAATAGCAAGCCTCTCCTCAGAGGTCGAAAGTCTCACAGCTTTGCTCCCTTGTCCAGTCAGTGTCCATCCTGTGGAGTGGCTCAGAAGCTGAACTGGCCCTGCAGGACTTCACCCTAGTTCATGTTCTGCTTGGCTTCCTCTTCCTCCTTTTCATAGAGAGCAGTACCTTCATAAATTGCTTGCATACTTCTGAGAATCAAGCTTGAGAATAACAGGCACTTAATTCTTGTTAGGCTGAAGGAACTGAACTGCACCAAAGGAGTTTTCTAAGATACAGTGCTATATTAGGGCAGCTTTGAGATTATTCTATTACCTTTCTAAAAATGAGAACATTGGCTCTGGAAAGTGAAATTTTGCTACAGCCCATAAAGTCTAAGAAATCCAATCACAATTGTTTGCTTAAATGCATAGTTTTCCTAACATTCATTCCCCAAACCCTGGAAGAAATCACATAGTTTCGATGCAATACCAAATGGCTTGGAGTTGTGCTCAGTGCTAGCGTTCTTAATTTTATCATCTCACGAGGATTCGACTCATTCAAGTTATAGAAAGTTAACCATTTTCTTAGAGATCATTTTGAAGACAGGGAAGAAACAGTCTTTCTGTAAACCCAACCTTTCTTTCCTTGAAGAAAAAAAAAATGGCACTGACTTTTCTAGCATCTCTTCCCTCTAAGGGGCAATGCAGGCAGCAGGGAGGGGAGCTAATAAATATTTCTCCTTTGCCTGCCAGCGTCATGCTGGATGCTACCAGCAGGGGGCAGAGGCAGGACACCAGAGAAGGAAGGGGGCCTCCTCCTCCAGGGCCTGGCCTGGCCTGCTCTGTTGGTGGCCTTGTGTGCTGCCGTAGAGCTGTGTTCTGAGTGGCTGTCCCCTCCAAAACTGTGGAAATCTATTTGCCACTGTGACAGAACCTTTAGATATGTTTAGGTCGTAGGGTTGTGGCTTTGCGTGAGTGGATAAGTGCTGTGGTTTGGGGAAAAGTGTAAGTCAGGTAAAGGGTGAGTTCAGCCTTAGTTTTTCTCTCCCATGCCTGGTCTCCTGCCCCTCCATCTCCACCACTGTGGACACTGCACAGATGTTTTCACCTTGAGATTGCATTTCTCACCTCCAGAACGAAGAAACACATTTCCTTTCTTTAGAAATTACCCACTCAGTGGTATCCTATTATAACAATAGAAAAATGACTATGGCAGTCCCCATGGTCAGCAGCAAAACTTCCCTGCTGGTGCTGGAGCTCAGCTGATGTCCCCAGCAGAGCAGTTATGCTGGCTGGCACAGGCCTGGCTGGTGACTTCCTGGAGTCAGGAAGTTCCCACTGCTTTTAGGAGCATTTTTAGAACATTGAAAGACAACAGTTTCCACCTCCTAGCCCCCTCTGCAGCTTCGGGATGACTTTCTTTGGCTCTCTGTCTGCCAGCCCCAGCCTCATCTGGCTGACTTTGGGCAGCCACAGCTCGGACCATTTCTCTGCCAGCCAGGGAAATACACTCATATCCTTGAATCCCAGCCATGGAGAGAGGCCCCCCCCTACCAGATGTCTGTACCTCCCTCTCCCCCAGGAAGCCCTAAGCATCCTTTGAATCTCTGCTTAGCCAATTTCTTAGTGCTCCATTATCTTGTTGATAAGTTTTCAAGATTGTGGTAGGATAGTAACTATTTAGTAACTAAATAATGCAAAAATGCCCAGATCTTTAAAACTGCCAGTTCTCTACTGGTGTGACTCCTTACTCCTTATTTAGTATGTACGTATGTATGTATGTATGTATACATGTAGGTATTATTTATTTTTGCCAGTCCTGGGCCTTCAACTCAGGGCCTGGGCACAACCTTTGAGCTTTTGTGCTCAAGGCTAGCACTTGAGCCACAGCTCCATTTTCAGTCTTTTGGTGGTTAATTGGACAGAGTAGTTTCATGGGCTTTCTTTCCCAGCAGGCTTCAAACTATGTTCCTCGGAGCTCACTCAGCCTTTTGAATAGCTAGGATGACTGGCATAAGTCATCAGCACCCTGTATGAATCCTTTCTTAGGCAAGTTTTTTTTTAAATATTGTTATTAAGTAGCTGTATAAAGAGGTTACAACTCCATAAGCCTTGAATCCAGTGCTTCTTGATCAATGTCACAAGGTTTTTGTAACTTAAAAAATATGTAAACATATGTATTCTTTAAATCTCTTTTTCTAAAGTTTTTCTTAAATTCTTTAAGTGGTTTTCAGTTTGAGGAAAAAGAAGTTTCCATCTTCAAGAATGACAGCTATGGCTCTTTATATGCTTAATATGAAGCAATCAGAGCTTTCCCTCCGGGAGGAGCTGTAGGAGTCAACTTAGAAGATGCTTTTCTGGGTCCTGTGAATTCACTCCGAGTCCCCTGGCTCGGCATCAATGTCCTCTATGCTGAACAATCCTCTTCTGCCATCACTTTGAAATCACTTGTTTACAGGAGAAAAGACAAGATATCATGACATCCAATGTTATAACCTGAAGGGCAGAAGCCCCTCCCCACGTTCGCGTGATTGCCACGCCCCACTGCGGAAGAAAGAGGAGATCCTGCCCCACGTTGAGGGGACTGGAACCTCCACCTCCCGACTGGAAGTAAAAACAGCAGGACTTACGGAGGCTAGGAGGAGAAAAGAAGAGCAGGAGGAGAGAGGAGGGGAGTGAAGCGGAGCCGAGCAGAACTAGGCCTGCCCCAGACCCGCCCCAGACCGGCCCCAGACCTGCCCCAGATCGGCCCCAGACCAGCTGGAGGAGTAGAGTGGAGAGCAGAGCTGACCGGAGCTGGCCAGAGGAGCAGGGCGGAGAGGAGAACCAAGCCGGCCTGAGGAGAAGATGGGAGCCATGAGCCGTGCCAGACCAGCTGGAGGAACGGGGCAGAGCCGAACCAGAACCTGAGGCCTGAGGGAGAGTTCGAGGTCCAAAGCCTAAGGCCTGTGGAAGGGTCCGAAGCCTTAGGCCTGAGGGAGAGTCCGGAGCCTTAGGCCTGAGGAGGAGTCTTAGGCCTGAGGCCTGGGGGAGAGTCTGGAGCCTTATGCCTGAGGGGGAGTCCAAGGCCTGAAGCCAGCAGAGAGGCCTAAAGCCTCTGGGGAGGCTTGAGGCTTAAAGCTTGAGGAGAGGCCTACAGGAAGGAAGCTTGCTCTTTGGAGATTTGGAAGCCGGGAGGCTGAGGTAGCTAGAAATTAAGGTGGAGGTTCAGAGGTCAGGTCAAGACAGGTCTCAGGTCTGGGTACTGGGTAACCCAGGACAAGGTAGTCGCAGGCAAGCATTAGGAGGTGGAGGGTGGCTCAAATGGCCAAAATTCAGGACTCCACATTTTTCCTGTTCGCTTCTAATAATAATGATTTATTGGAATTTTCCAAGGACCAAACCTCAGCTAATGATTAACCAGGCCATCCTTGTGACTTTATGCATATCTTTCTCACCCCTTAGCCCTGATTTTCCCTATTAACCTGAAACCAGTATCTGTACCTGGGGAGATGGCTGAAGGTGCACTGAAGTGCTGTCTTCCTATGGCTGCCATGTAACAAATTTCTTTTCTCTGTCCTTCACCATTCCCCTCTAGTTCATATATAGGGGTGACTATCCAGACCTAACTTTGGGCCTTGGGTCTAAAAACCTAGTTTTAGAGCTACTGTCATACATACAAATGAATATCACTTTTAATTCTAGTAAGAGCTTTGCAAGGTGGGCATCCTTTGTGTTGTAGTAGATATTAGGGAGGGCATCCTCTTTGCTGTTGTAGATAACAGAAATATGAAGGAACTCACCTGATGTCACAGAATGGTCCCTCTCACAATAAGGAACACCCCTGCATGTGGGTCCAAAGTAGCTTCTCTACCTCCTATGGTATCTCATGAAGGTACAAAAAATACAATCTTTTAGGGTCTTATTAATCTATTTAATTTATCCCTTCATTTCCAACACTGGCTATCTGCAGTGTTTTAGTGTAGGATTAAGCATCAACAACAAAATGAAAAATAAGCCAATAAACCACCAAAACACTGGGCCTTTCTCCTCAAGGAGTTCTAACATTTAACAATTTTATATAACAATTGGCTTTGCATTGTATTCTGACCTTTTTCAAAGGCCTTGAACTCTCAAGGGAATGAGCCTGGCAGGAAGTGGTCAAAACGGTGGGCTGTGGGCTTCCTCTTGGCTTGCAAGCTTTGCAAGTTGATAAACACCTTTTTGCCCATGTGGTTACTGAGGCTTGAACTCAGGGTCCAGGCACTTTCCCTTAGCTTTGTTAATCAAGGCTGGTGCTCTACCACTTGAGCTACAATTCCACTTCTGAGTTTTGTTTTAGATTTTTTTTGGTGGTTAATTGTTGATAAGAGTCTCAAACTTCACTGCCTGGGCTAGCTTTGAATCTCCATCCTCAGATTGCAGCCTCCTGATCAGCATGAGCCATAGGTGTACTTGGCTGATGGTTTTCTGCTCTCAGAACTCAGCCTCAGCCTTTCCCTCCTAAGTGCTATTCCTCCTTCCCTTGACCTCAGTCTATTCCGTTTTCCGGCTTAGATTAATGCAGCCAACTTCCAGATCTGTTTCTGGTGCTACACATTTTGCATCTGTCAGGTCCTCCTGTCCTGCCTCCCCAGCCTGTGGGGGGTGGGGGCACGCCTGGAAATTGGCTGCAGCTTCCCAGAAGGGGGAAATATTCAGATGTGGAACTCAGCTTTGGCAGACACTCTCATCCTTATCAAGGCATAACCAGGACCATACCATAGTGAGGACAGTCACTGTCTCCTCTTTTTCCTTCTTCTAACAGGTCACACTGCAGCCTTTGCAGATCCTTAAAAAAGTTAAGGAACAGAGCTCTGGCCTTGAGATCAAGCCAACACTGTCTCTTTCTCTCTCTGTCTCTCTCTCTCTCTCACACACACACATACACACACACACTACTAGGGAAAAAGAGTAGAAAGGGGAGAAAAAGACAGGAAGAAGGAAGGATTGGATAAGGGGAAATCATTTTTTCTATGTCTCTTTGGCAATTGTATGGCATTTTTCAGCTAAACTAAACTTATCTTTGGGTAAATCTGGGATGCAGTATCTTTAAAAACAGTTGCAGATGGCTCCCAGCTGAGCCATGATCCCATCCACTGACCTCACTCAAAAACCAAAGAAGGGATTTCACCAGCAGGGCTACCACCATGATAGAAGTGACATCAACCAATAACAGCTGCTACTTAGTGAACTTTATTAGTGCCAGGCCACAGGCTGAACATTCTATGTCTGGTATCATTAATCACTGATTACCTAAGGACTCAGCTGCAATGATTCTATGTAAGAGAAAGGAAGCTTGCAGAGGTAAAGAAACTTGCCAAGGTCAAAGTGAATAGTGGGATATCAATCAAGCTATTTCATACCTAGTTCAAACTTAAACCCCCATCAATGCAAGTTTCCTAAAGAAGTATACTGTATATACCATAGCAGAGTGAGTCACACAGAGACAATCCTAGAACTTCAATCAATAAAAAGTATGCTAAAATCTGTAAGACCTGGGCAAGTCAAAATATATTGCTTTAGAAAAGTAAAATGAAAGTCATCCACAGAGTGAAATCTGTCTTTTTGGGTGGAGATAGATAGGTGGACAATAAGAAAATTAGCTACTTAAAAGGCTTAGATTTAGCTTAGATGCCAGTGGCTCATGCCTATAAACTTAGCTATTCTGGAGGCTAAAATTTGAGGATCTTGGTTCAAAGCCAGCCTGGGAAGGTAGATTCATGAGACTCTGATTGTCACTAAACTACCAAAAAAAAAAAAAAAAAAGCCAGAAATAGAGCTGTGGCTCAAGTGGTAGAGTGCCAGCCTTGAATGAAAAAGCCAAGTATGGTTACAAAGCCTTAAGTTCAAGTCCCAGTGCTGATACACATACACACAAAAAGAAAAATAGAAGCATCTTGTGATCCAATCATAATAACAATGAAATGGCCATTAAACTCAATTGGTAGGTAGAAAATACCCTATCAAAAAGAAAATATAGAAATGAGGCCCTTGGACAAACTCAACTTTCCACTTAAAAGTCCCCATTTCACCAGGTGAGGAAAACATTTGGTAGAGAAGCCCTTGTAAAGAGAGCACAATTGAATTTTGAGTAGCAATGAAACAATCTTCACAAGAGCTGGTTTCAAAACTAAATGGTTTGTATGATGTTCATTTTGACTTTCAGTGCATCAAAGTATGAAAT
This sequence comes from Perognathus longimembris pacificus, assembly GCF_023159225.1. NCBI lineage: Eukaryota > Metazoa > Chordata > Mammalia > Rodentia > Heteromyidae > Perognathus > Perognathus longimembris. The sequence continues at coordinate 42,183,384 of NC_063166.1, forward strand.
GCTATTTTACATGCATTTCCACAGCCCATTGCTCTGTAATAATACCTCACTGCTTTGACAAGAATATTATATTAGAAAGAAAGAACGTGCAGAAGGTGGTGAGCTAGCTGCCTGGGGACTCTCCCATGGAACTTGCTTACAGTTCTTTTTCCCTTTATTGTCAAAGTAAAGTACAGAGGGGTTACAGTTTCATATGTAAGGCAGTGAGTACATTTCTTATCCAACTTGTTACCTCCTCCCTCATTTTCCCCCTGCTTCCCCACTCCTGCTTTCCCTCTCCCCACCATGAGTTGTACAGTTGGTTTACACCAAATGGCTTGGTAAGTATTGTTTCTGGAACTGTTTGTCTTTTTATCCTTTGTCTCTTGATTTTGATATTCCCTTTCCCTTCCCTAGTTATAATATACGTATATACAGGATCCAGGGTACTCAGATGAGATATAGTGATAGTGGGGGTACAACCACAGGAAGAGAATATGAGAGAAACAACAAAAAAAGTACGGTTTCACATGGCATGCTGAAAATAATTACAACAATTATATAACACTTGTTTCCATAATGTGGAGTTCATTTCACTTAGCATCATCTTATGTGTTCATAGGGCATAGCTATTGAACTATTGTGATCTTCTGCTCTTGTTATGCCCAAGTCGGGAGACGACCACCAAGAAGACCACCGAGAGCCAGATGTTCTGAAACGCAAAAGCAGGCTTTATTCAGGCGAGCTGCAGATCGGGCCTCGTCCTACACTCTCACACAGCAGAGGTTAGGAGGAAGGCCCAAGCTGAGATTTCACAGGGCTTATAAAGGCAAAAAACCAAAGTTATAGCAATCAAGTGTTCAAGCAAGATTAGGATACGGATACAAATCTGATTGGCTCAGGGCTCGAGGCATTCCAGGGTGGTTAGAGTTAAGCAGGGAGTTTCCTGACCCGCTGGGCCCTAATAAGCTTGTCCTATGAGGGACGAAGTAACAGACAGTACAAGTAATTTATCCAATGCCTAACGTATGAAACTAACCTCTCTGTACATCAGTTTGATAATAAAAATTTGAAAAAAAAAAAAAAAGCTTGTCCTGCTAGCCGGGATAATTGGTGGCCTGGGTTACTCAAAGTTTAAACAGACAACAAAACGGGGGCTGCCTGAAAATGGGGTTTACTTTACCTCTTCACTATGACTATCCTAAACCTGTACTAATTATTCCCTATGAGGGAAACCATACAGTCCATGTTTCTTTGGGTCTGGCTCACTTCACTTAGTATAATTTTTTCCAAGTCCTTCCATTTCCTTATGAATGGGGCAATATCATTCTTTCTGATAGAGGCATAGAATTCAATTGGCTTACAATTTCATTTTAAAGATCAACACAAAGAGACAAGTCTTGTATCTCTCTCCTACTCATTGCCTGGTATTTCTGGGAGAGTGAAGGAAGAGGATGTATGTGTATCTTTGAACCCTCACCTTGAGATGCTCTTCATTTTGGTTCCACAATATTATTTGGTTCTGAATATTAAATTTCCAAATTGTCTAATCCAAGTGATTCATTTTCAGTGATTGATCATTGGCTGGTGGACAGGTCATGTTCACAGATGTAGGCAGAAGGCAGTAAGTAGGACTTTGTGGAAATTCTCCATTTTTAAACCTTCTTCCTCAGGTGTGACTTCACATAAAGAAATCATGGAACATTGTTCACATCCTTCTTTCTATGCCTTCCCTTTGCACTGTGGTTTTACAGGTTGCCTCATTTTTTCCCTTTTCTCCTATGTCTTACTGCTTTCTTTGATCAATACAATGTGGCAGAGGTGACATGATGTGGGCTCAGAACATGAATTCTCTTCTTTTGGCCCCGGTTTCTATCAGTAAGTGAGCCCAAACTAACCTATTGGAATAGAAGAGACTGTGAATTAGATCAACTTAGTCCAATTGTCCTAATTATACCTTTAGCATTATACAAAAGCCAATCTTATCCATAAACCTATCTACCTAGCCGGTAGCTAATCACAGGTGCATGATGGAGCTCAGCCAAAACCAGAATGGTCCAGCCAAGACCCATAAATATGTTGACTCCCAGAAATCATGAACTAAACAAATGATCATTGCTTCAAGCCATTAAACTTGCTGAGTTTTCAATGTACATTGCTACTCAATATGCTCCTTCAAAATCAATTCTGCTATCGAAGTCAAATTCTAAAAACCATTCCTCCCAACACTGAGAGCTCCAAGAGGGCAGGCAAAGTGCCAAGCAAGTAATCAGAGGGCTAAGTTCTGTGTTCCTGGAACTAAAATTGAATGTTCTGTAAGTGCAAAAAACCAGCTCAAGATGCAAATCAGGATGCATAATCATAGTATATAAATGCCGGATACTAACTGAATGTGGGATGTGAAGATGGGAAACAGACAAAAGGCAGAAGACAAGAAAATCCAAACTTTAGTAGTGCTCTCTCCTAAGCTAATGTATGCACATGAGAACAGAAACTGAGCTTGGCTTAGTAAAGAAACTTTGGGCATGGGCACTGGTGACTTATGCCTTATAATCCTAGCTATTCAGGAGATTGAGATCTGAGAATTGTGGTTCAAAACTGGCCTGGCCAGGAATGATCTCCAATTAACCCATAGAAAGGCAGAAGTAAAGCTGTAGTTCCCAGTAGAAGAATACCAGCCTTGAATAAAATGTCAAGTGAGAGTGTGAGGCCCTGAGTTCAAGCTCCAGTACCTACACAAAAATTAAAACAAAAAAGGATCTTCGGAAAGACTTGTTGAGTAACCTGATGACCTAACAGCTGATGAATGACTGTGCCTTGTCTTTCTGCCCTACTGCTGAGAAGAAAGGGTTTCTGGACTATTCTTCAGAAACAGAAGATTGTCAAATGGCCATAGAAGTTACTAGTTTCACGGAACTAACAAATATAATATGTAAAAATGAGCATAAAATCATACTAAGTGAAATTAGCCAGACCCAAAGAAACATGAACTCTGTGGTTTCCCTCATAGGGAATAATTAGTACACGTCTAGGATAGACATAGTAGAAGACCACAATAGCTCAAGAGCTATGCCCATATGATCACATAAGATGATGCTAAATAAAATGAACTTCAAGTTATGGACACAAGTGCTATATCACTGTTATAGTTAGTTTCAACATGCCATGTGAAACCATGCCTCCCCCCCCCCTTTTTTTGTATTCCTTTCCAATAGTTTTACCCCTGATATCACTGTAACTGATTTTAGTACCCTGGATATTGTATATACATGTATTGGAATTAGGGAAGGGAAAGGGAATACCAAAATCAAGAGACAAAGGATAAAAAGATAAACCAATGCAACAGCAATACTTACAAAACTATATGGTGTATACCAACTCATGGGGGGAGAGGGAAAGCAGGAGGGAGGAGGCAGGGGAAAAATGAGGGAGGAGGTAACAAGTTGGATAAGAAATGTACTCACTGCTTTACATATGAAACTATAACCCCTCTGTACTTCACTCTGACAATAAAGAAAAAAAGTGAAATAAAATTAAAAAGCATAAATCTAATAATACTATGCAGTATACATATATGTTTATACCATGCTGATTTTTAAGCATAATAACTTAAAATATATTAAAATACACTAAATAGTGAAATATATTTAAATATACTACAGAATATTATGTATGGCACATTATATTGTTACATATTATATTCTTTAATATACTAAAGTATATTAAAGTATCATAGGTAAAATATTTTACATCTAAAAATTAACAAATATCTATAAAGTATTTGTACATGGTTAAAGAATACATTATATTTCCATATTTGCTTTATATATGTTATACCTTATAATAAGTTTGTACATATAAAGTATACATATTGATAATTACATATTTACTTATTTTTATTTATTTATCTATTGGTGGTACTGGAGCTTCGACTCAGAACTTCAAGTTCTTGCTTAGCTTTTTTGCTCAAGGTTGGTTATGGGGTCTAGCATTTAAGCCATACATCCACTTTTGGTGTCTTAATGGTTAACTGGATATAAGAGTCTAACGGACTTTTTTACTTTGCCTGGCTTCCAATCATAATCCTCAGATCTCAACCTCCTGATTATCTAGGATTACAGGTGTGAGCCACCAGCACCTAGCTGATAATTACATCTTGTTTTTCATATGTAGCCCTATGTGTGGGCCCTCTTCTAATCACTTAATGAAAAAAAATCTATCTTAATCCTCTATGAGGCATGCAAGACTTTATCCATATTTGCCCCATGAAATGCTAGACATGAAGCTTGTATATCTAGACAAGAGCGTGTAGTAGGCAACATGAAGTTCAGGTTTTAAAAATCACAAAATGTCCTTGTAGGTTCTTAGCATTACATAAAGACCAGGCATCATGTTCCTTAGGAAATGACTCAATAGCACAGGATGTACACCACACCATATGTGGAAAAGTCTTACCAAAAATTACAGTTGAATCCATAAGACCTACAGATAGAAGCACCAGTTTAGAGGAAACTCAGAGGAAGAAAAGAACTTGTTAAACAATACCCATGAGGTGTGAAAAAGCCCAGAATGGGAGAAATTCTACACACATGACCTGATTCCTTCAACATAATTTATGTGACAGAAAAATGAGAGGGGACTGAGAAGTCTCTAAAGAGACTTAAGCAGACACATTGCCAAATATTATAGAAGGAGATAGTTGCAAACCTGACTGGAAAGAAAAATCTCTTCATGAGACAATCTAAAACACTTTAGAACTGACTTGGTATTTGATCATATGTTAGTAAAGAATCACCGACAATCATAAAATTGTTATTGATATGCTCTTAGTGGTTTTAGAGCTACTAAAATAGTAATAGTGAAATAATCCACTATCACTCAAGGCAGTCCCAGAGGACTGGAGTGCTAGAGTATGAATGGGGTGCAGGTGAAACAGGCTGGCCAGTGGTTAAGTCCTGAAGCTGGGAGATGGGAATATGAAGGTCACAGTACTGCTTTATCATATATTCTGTGTGTTTGAAATTGCCAAATTTCAAGTTGTAAATAAATAGGTAAGCAAAGAAAGAAGGAAAAGGGGGAAGTATAGAGGAAAAAAAAGAAAAGGAAGGAAGGTCAGGAAAACAGAAAGAAAATTGGGAGTGATGGTAGAAGAGGACAGAAGAGGAGAAGAAGGTCAGGACTGTGAGCCAGAAAGGGCTGTCTCCCATTCAGATTATCTCCACAAGCGAACTTCAGAAAAGTAATTTTGTTATTTTAATTTCAATCAGGTATGTTCTAGGATTTTAATGCTGGAAGTTAAACTGACAAAAGAAGAAGAAATAGGAAAAAGAGGAAGAGGAAGACTGAGAGGAGGAGGAGCAAGAGGAGGGAGATGAAGTAGGGGGGAGAAAAAGACCCCACAGCTTCTCAGGACAGGTATACTGTCCTGGCAAGACTTTCAGACAGACCTGTTGAGAAGATCCTGCAGATACATGGCCTCTGGACTTATCAGTGCATTTGTCAAGATGTGTCACGATCTCTGTCCATCAGGTAGAGATTGTAGCGCAGGTGATAGCAGAGCAGGTCAGGTTTATGATTGCTTGGGTGTTGATCCCAGGAGGGAGCACAAGGAGCCAGCCAGGCTTGGGCTGGGAACCCTTCTTATGGAAGGCTGAAAGGCCCCTTTCCAACATGGGAGAAATGCACACAGTGTTCTGGCTTAATTGCCTGGGGATGTAAGTTCCTGAGGACTATTTTAGAATTCCTTTGGAGGCACAATTGTTATCTAAAAGCTTATCAACATGCTACTTGTGTGAGCTGGTTTTATTAGGGCGATTAGTATTTACTGTCAAACAGCCAACCAGGAAAGTAAAACTGAAAGCAAGGGAAAGGCAGATGTGGGAAAAGCTTGTCCACTGGCCAGATGTGCAAAGGCCCAGGGGCTGTGATTTGCAGTCATCCTCTATGGATTTGGGAGCAGAGACTCAGGGTTTTCTCTCATGGAAAATTCCAGAAGCCAAGAATATAAGTGGCTGCCAAAGCTAGGTCAATCTGCTAAATAGATTTTAGGTTGGGTTAAAGGAATTTCTTTTCCAGCAGAGAAAGAGGAATGAAAACAATAGCCACATCTACCCTAACCCTAAGCATTTCCTAGGGCAAGACATGAGGCCAGAGATTTCACATGCCTTCTATCACTTAATAGCTACAGCATCCTGACAAGGTGGTGTTCATCTCAATTTTATTTCCTAGATGAGAAGAATGAGCATTCAGAGTAGCTCAGTGACTCCATTCCCACAGACCTGGAGAACATCAGAGCTGGGAACCAAATGAAGCCCCCGCTGTAGTTGCTGCTTTGGAGTAATGGTTTTCATCCTGGCTGAGCTGTAGGGTGTGGTCCTGGCTGCCTTGCTTTACTTGAGCTCTAGGAAGACTTGGTCTGTTTCCAAAAGACAGTGTCACAGAGAGAGGATGAGCACAGGCTACAAGTTCCAATCAGTGGAGTGATAGACTAGGCACTTTGTCCTGTTATAGTAAGAATTTAGTAAATATTTGGTGTTGTGCCAAGTCACAAGACCACCACCAAGAAGACCACCGAGACTCAGACATTCCAAAATGCAAAAGCAAGGCAAGGCTTTATTTAAGCAAGCTGCAACTCGGGCCTCGTCCTATCCACCGACACAGCGGAGGTTAGGAGGGAGCCCCGAGCTGTGATTACACAGGGCTTATAAAGGCATAGAACAAAGTTACAACAATCAGGTGTTCAAGGAAGCAAGATTAGGACACAGGTACAAATCTGATTGGCTCAGGGTTCGAGCGGTTAGAGTTCTAGACCGACTGGGCCCTAATGGGCCTAATGGGTCTGCTCACAGGGCCTGCTTATCTCAGGTTCACATGGTAAAGTGGGGTTCACGTGGTAAAGTGGGGCCTGACTTCAAAGTCTGGCACTTCATTTGGTTGGTGATAGGCTTGCTAGTGGTAAGAGCAAATGGAAAAGCCAAGCATGCTCCCTGTAAACTACTCAGGAGACAGAAGTCTGAGGAGTGTGGTTCAAAGCCAGCCCCAGCAGAAAAGTCCAGAAGTAGAGATATAGCTCAAGTAGCAGTGCCAGTCTCAAGTAGGGGTCAAAATACAGATGGAACACATGTAACTATGGTGATCTTCCTGCAACCCCAAATGACACACGGGCTAATAATCCAGCAGCCTCCTATTGTGCTCAAAGAAACATACCACTCTAGTCCTCAAACCTGGCATGTTTAACATCAGACATTTGCCGGCTTTCAACTGTGAATCCATCTGTCTAGGAGCAGATAGAGAAATGTCAGCCTGTGTATAGATGCAGTTCCATCCATGGGGACCATGATTTGTGGCTACAGCTGAAAACTTTTCTGGATTTACTCAGAAGGGTAAGTTCCCTTCTCCAACTTGGACAGGGAATGGTGTCATTACAATGAAAATGAGGAAAGGTGAGTTAAGATCCAGTTAAGTCCCAGAGGTTAGAAAGGAAATGTAGGTGGAGACCAAATTTGTAGTAAAGAGTGGACATGCTAGTGGGTCACATCTGTAGAAGACAGGAGTGGGTCTCACAGACTGTTACTTTCCAGACTCTGCCACCATCTACAGCAAATGTTGTAGGATTGTTAGCTATCATCTTTCAACCATCTATATGTCCATTATCTATCTATCTGTCTGTCTGTCTCTCTGTCACCTGTCTACTTATCATCCATTTCTATTGTTCTAGCATCTGTTATCTAAGTTATCTAGCCCAACTGAGTTCCTTTGTTCTCTGTAACCCCTTTTCTTCTGCTGGAAGGGAGGAAACACTTTAGCTTGGGAATTCTGGGAACCAATTCTAGCTCCATCCTAGCTAGCTCTGAAACATTTTCTCACATCCCTCTCTACATTTTTTTCTTTCAGGCTACAACCCACAAGCAAGCAGAGCATAGAATTGATGTGAGAGAAATGTTTGATGAGTGAATAAATGTACTTCAGCTCTAAACTGTTGTGCTTCTTAGCATAAGAATGAGGAAAAAAATAAATCCTTTGGAATATTAAGTTGCTGCATCAATTAGAATATGAATATACACAAATTCCTGGATGTATGTTAAGGTAAATGCATAGTAAGTTTGCTTAAAATACTTACAAAAAAGCAATTAACTTAAGGGCACCATGATTCCCCAGAGGTGTTCATGTTAGGAAGATAAACATTTAATTTTTGTTCATTGGAGAGTCAAAACCCTGAAGATGGCTTTACAAACTGATCTCCTTTTAAGCTTCTTGCATTCTTACTTCCCAGAGCAGGGATTCATGGACCAGGAGCATTCATGCTAGTGCCACCTGGGAGCTTTATGGACTCACAGTTCTGTCCCCATCTCACTTGTGAAATGTCACTGTGGGTCATTCCAACAGCTGGAGGTCTAGAGAGACACCTCTGCTCTTTAAGGGTTCGCATTTTCGACCTCCCTTTCAAAGAAGTTGTCATGTTTATGATCATTTCAATACTCAAGGATACATAAACCCTCTATGAAGTGAAGTCCAAGATGCCTGGAGAAATATTCCTGAATTATTAGGTTGAACCATATGAAATCATCATTGCTTGATGTTTTCAACTACAAATGAATTTCATGTGGTGTGTGTGTATATGTGTGTGTATGTGTACGCGCATGTGCACCAGGATTGGGACTTAAACTCGGGGCCAGGACATTGTCTCTTAGCCTCTTAGTCTCTTAGTCTCTTTTCTGGTAATGGGACATATTTCCTCCCCATATTCCTTAGGCTTTAGCCTCCTGAGCTGCTAGGATAACAACTGTGTGCCACAAACACCCAGCTTCATATATTCTAACATAATTAATGTGGAACATTTACTGGGCACAGGTACTTCATAGACTTCGTGTTAATTACTATGTCAAGGCTTATTCTGAACCACAAAATATTCTGCAATGCAGCCATTACTAAACCCATTTATAGTTGAGAATGTTAAGAACATTATTATTATTGTTGCTATTATTTTCCCAACATCACTCAGACAGTTATGAAAAGCTCAGACTCACATATAGCTCAGCTCCAAGGTCTAGTGTTCCTTAAAATATGAACCTCAGTTATCATTTCCAGGACTGCCTGAGCATTTAAAATTTGTCTAAGACATATTAAAGCTGAATCTCCAGTGCCAGGCCTAGGAATCTACATTTTAGTAGCTCTTCTAAGATCCAGGGTGTTTTGAGAACAAATCAGATTCCACTGTCTATATATACTACTTTATTTCCAAGTAGATGACAGAAGGTCACAGCAACAAAAAAACTCACCTAAGGGTAAGGAAATGTTTCCAGCTACTCCAGGGTTTCCTGGTTAATGGACTTTGTTATGTTACAATTACTAGAGTTCTTACTTCAATTCTCTGAAGTAGTCTGGTTTGGATGATAAAGAGTCACTCCATGCTAAGGAGGAAATTGGACTCTTCTTCCTCCCCAGACACCATCAACACCCCCTCCATGACAGCTCCCAGAGGTTTCTATGAGTTGATCAAGTCTCAATCCATCTCTGGAATTGTCCAGTGACTGGAGCTTCACCCCTATTTTCTTCCACCTCACCTAAGAGGGTTGTAGTGCCAAGCACACCAAGCAGGATGGCAGTTTGTTCAAGGTATTCCCTGAGGTGCCCAGGCTAGCAGAGCTTAGAGGCTTTGTTAGAATCTTACCTGTTCTCTCTGAAGAGTTCTGACCATTCCCTGTCCTTCCTTTTCCATTGCTGATGGGTTTTTGTCTCCCAGGGCTGGCCATGGCAGACAGCTGCCTGTGTGGGACACAGGACCAAGCACTGAGTGGAGTACCAGTAGGTGCTTGTTGATGATCTCGATGAGGAAATTGACACAGTCAGCAAATCATTGCCACAAAAGCAGATTTGGATAAATTGGAGAGAAAGAAGAAACCAGACTGATGGGAGTGCATTTTGTGAATGAAAAAGAGAAATATAATATAACAGTTTCTCTCAAATGTGTTTGACCACAGACTCCCCGTTTCTTTTTTTTTCTGAATATTTTTTACATTTTTAAGAAGTTGTACAAAGGAGTTGCCATCCAACAAAGCAGTTTATGGATATAGTGCATCTTTAAAAAAATATTTATTGTCAAAGCGATGTACAGAGGGGTTGATCAATGTCAACCATTTCAACATTCTCACACACCCTGCCAATCTACCTATGCCCTTACTTACTTAATTTTATGCTATATATTGAATTTTTTGCTGTTTAACAAATCAGTTTATGTGTACAATGCATCTGGATCTGTGTCATCACTTGCACGCTCCCTTCAGCCCATCCCGGAGAGCTGCAGATCACAGTGGGGAACACAAATATTGACTCTCCATTTCTTCACCATCCCATTTATTCTTGCAAGACAAGAGATAAGCTGTGTTTCAGCTGTTCCCAGTGCTCTGCTCTGAACATAGACGCCAGTGCATGCATGGCTTCCTAGCTGCTTCCCATGGATTGCTAGCCTTTCTGTGGCCTCTGACTCTTTCCAGTTGATTCCAAATATCTTATGTGAATCTACTGACTTTGTATGCTTCATCATGAAACAAGAGTTTGTCCCTTTCTGCTGGTTCCTACAGCAAATTCCAAGATGAAGAGACACTGTGTGGCAATATCTCAGAATATCATTTATCAAATAATTAATATTCCAATTACTACCATGAGTAAGGAGTGAGTTTAACACACAGACATGGCTAAGCTGGCTGAAGTTATCTCCCTTAACCTCTGCTATTATAGGTTCACATTATCCCAGGGAAAACTTAAGGGGATTACAGTGAGTTATAGGTGAGTTTTCTAGTTCTTTATTATCATTTACTCTCTAACTTCTTTGTTGTATTCACTATGAAGTGCTCTGGTTGTCTAATTTTACATTCCAGATTCACTGTGGCATGTGAGCCCAGGGTTCTTGCTACTTTAGATATACCAGCCTCTAGATAGACCTGGTTTTGTGAGTCAAAAGCTGAGCCTGTTGTTCCATCAACTTCATCCTTTTCCACTATCATAGTGAAAGATTTGACATAGACAAATGTTACCTTACTAAATTATTGGTAGTAGCAAATGTCACTGTATGAGATTGGCCAAGCCACTACTGCTTTAGGCAATGCCTTGAAGATGCAGGCTGGAGGGAATATGGTGCTGTAAAACCCTCAGTGTAATGAGAAGCAACCACTATTCCTCTCTGAAAGGAACATAATCGGTATTGACTCTTACTTTGGGAGTCTGGCTCATTAAAATACCAAACAGAATTCTAGAGAGAATGAGCTATATTGATTGGTTCATTTTGTTTTATGGGTCTGTTTCCTATGTAACATGTAATTATGTTTTATAGTTGCTATAATATGCAAGAATTAAGGACCTAATTTGGCTAAACCAGAATTTGCTTATAAATTATGAAGCATTCTCTCCCACCAAACTCCTAGATAATTAAAGAAAATTTTGGCCAATGTTATCTTTGTAGACTCTTCATATTGAGAAGGGAGATTAAGAGGAGGAAAGGGACTTTTTCATTCTTCTTTTACTTTTCATATTGGTAGCACTTAAGCCACCAGGAATAAGTTTAGGGATTTTAGATGTGACTGTTACATTTGTGCTAAGGTCTGTAAAACTGCTTTTATTCTTTCACATTATTTTGCTTCTACAATCTCAAAATGAGCCAGGTTCCTTTGGCTCATCCCTATAAACCTAGCTACTCAGGAGACTAAGATCTGAGGATTATAGTTCAAAGACAGCCAGGACAGAATAATATAAGAGACTCTTATCTCCAGTGAACCACCAAAAGGCTGGAAGTGAAGTTATGGTGTGAGTGGTAGAGTACCAGCCTTGGCAAACCAGCTAAGCCAGAGTGTAGGCCCTTCAGTTCAACTTCCAATACTGACACAAACTGATTAATTTCCATCTTAATTAATTAATAAATAAGTGAATAAATAAAATCTTGAAGTGAGTTACTATCAAGGTTATGGTAAACAAACTTTAGACTTAATTCTAATTTGGTTCTTTGGCTTTTGTTTCAATTAAGTCAAGTTACGGAATGGGATATTTTGACATTCTTTTAGAAACATGATTCCTCACACTCAAGGAGGCTAAAATCTAATAACTTGTTCTCCCCTTCTCATTTGTGTACACAGATTTTACCTGCATTGTGTTCTTTCTGTGCTTGGTTACAGAATGGCTGGTTCACCAGCAGACACGAAGACAGCCACAGTTTCAAAGCACTGGTGTGGTAGAGAGGGCTGTGATATTCCACAGCCATGAAGGGCAGGCAAGGATGTGCCCCCCAGAGAAACAGTCGCAATTAGACACCTGGTCCGGAAGAAGGAAGCAAAGAAACATTCTGTGCCAACTTCAGCTTTCATTGTCTGGCTCGGGGCCTGCTTGCCTACCTGTGAGTAGCGGCGAGGACTATGGCTGTATGCTGCCGCGATGTGCCTGTTGAGGACCTGACAGCTGCCCCAGATTCCTTTATGTCTGATGTTAGCCCGCTGTTGGGGATGATGTTGCAGCCTGTCAGCATTGCCCTTAGAGAGGAAGGACACAGCAGCCAAAACAGAGATCTGTTGATGAAGCAAATCAGTGAACAGCCTGTTCTGTGGCTCGGAATCATGTTACTGAGGCCAGAAAGAATCTGTGGGTTCGAAGGAGCAGGTACCTGGCAGATGCAGAACACAGCTGTCTGGTATGAAGGACATACACTATGGAACAGTGCTAGCAAAACAAGAAGGGAGAAGGGAGACAGAGCAGGCAGTGTCTGCAGGGAGGGTGGTAAAATTTAGGTCCCATGACTTTTTGGAAGATCAAGAGAAAGCCTACACTAGATTTATGCTGAGTGACCTGCATTTATCTTTGCTTTATTTGTTGATCCTTGGGGAATAGCACTGACAGGGGTCCCAGTGGCTTTGATGGCCCTGTGAGGTGAATTCACAGTAGTAGAGGAAGAGGACCTCAAAAAAATCTTCTCTCCAGAGGTGCATGGCAAAAATAGATACCAGCTCTGCATACCTGTTAGTGAAGTGACGAAAATCTCATTGATAAGTGCATGAGTCCAGGACCATGATTAAATCTCCTTTAACAAAGAGAATACTAGGAACTTGAAACATGTCTGGGTTGTTGACACTAGCCTAATATTCTAATAACATGTGCTTAAGAAAGACATGGCAATCATGGAGGAGGGTGAGTTATAAAAAAGCTAACTGCTTTCTCTTTGGAGGATGTGTTTCTATCTGGAAAAGGGAAAAGGGAAAAAAATACATGAAGCATATCATCATGAAATATCTCAACAGCAGTAAGACAAAAATGAAATTTCTGGAAGGAAAAAGAAAAATATAGGGAAGATAGAATTCAGGCATACAAAACCTGAGGAAAGCAATGTTCATTGTAGAATTCTCTACTCATCCAGAAATCAAGTGTGAATAGCAACTTTTTAAATTAATTTACTTTATTGTTGTTATAAAGGTGATGTACAGGGAGATTACACTTACATAGGTCAGGTTATGAATACATTTCCTTTCATACAGTGTCTTCTGTCGCTTCATTCTCTCCTAGTCTCTCCCTCCTCTCTCCACTTATGAGTTGTATAGTTCACTTTCATTAGTGTCCAGTGAGCTTCATTGCCACACTCCTTCACCATTTTTCCCTCGAGTTCTGTACCCTCCTCTGCTTCTAATGATATACAGGAGAATATACCATACATAAGGTAAAGAAGACAGAATCATCAAATACTAAAACCTTTAAAAAGTCTTTTGCTTTTATATCTTATAGTTTGTTTCCATGTATAGTTTGTTTCAATGTATATTATTTTAGATGGATATGAAGAGGCACTTAGGCATTGTGATTCTCTCCTGAGAGTATCCTCTTTTTGTCTCACTGTGTATTAGTATCTAGAATTCTGTATAATTTGTCATATCCCATTAGATCTAATTTCTGCATATGAGAGAGGGAATAGCATTTTTTTGTAGGAAGTGACTCAAATCACTCATCTCTTGAAAGCAGGTGTCCACTTTTGAAAGTGTGGATGGAAACAAGCAGGAGGAAGAGTTGAGGCCCAGCAAGCACACAGTCCAGCAGGGGAGAAGTGAACGGTTCCCTCGGGGCTTCAACGTTGCAGCAAGCCTAAAGAAAACCAGGAAGAATGTTTGAATTCCTGTTTATCCAGAGCTGTGCATTCCTGTCCTTAGGTACGCTCTGCTTACAAAAGCTCTTCCATCCACCAGGATGAAGATGGAGAAAGGATATAGCATGGTTTAATGTCCCCAAAGCTTCACAGAGCAGTGGCTTATGGTGTGCAGACATCAAGTAGGAAGAATAGAGGGAAGAGGAACTAGGTGCACCATAACTACTACCACCCTTTCTACAAGTAAAAAAAAGTGATTTATAACTAAATCAATAAAAATACAATGCTTGGAATGGTGGCAAGCACCTATAATCCCAGCTATACAGGAAGCTATAGTTGGAAAGCTAGTCCTGGGCAAAAACATGAGACTCTACCTACAAAGATAAATACAGCAACAAAGGGCAGGAGTGACTCAGCAGTACAGTGGCTACCTAGCAAGCATGAGGCCCCAAATTCAAGCCCAGCAATGCCAAGAAAGGAAATAAAGTAAGAAACATTTAATGAGCTTCATCAGCTCTGAAGGTAAGCTTGTATAAATTCTCAGAATAGATCATCAAGAACCACTAGTTGGTGAGCACAATACAGACAAAGGTTAAAATCCATTCTGTTGCATGAGAAAGACTGTGTGCACTGAATTTACTTATTTCTCTACTTTTCCTTAAGTGTGTAGACTCTTATTGTGTCTAACAAAGTTACATAATACTGAAAGTTCACTCCTACAATGTTTCAATATTGTGTTTCTACAATGTATTATGAGAATGTCACTTATATTTGTTGCAGTTCATCAATATTTGTTGTCCTTTGTATATTTCATCATACCACCCTGAGAGTAACGTTGAATTGTGTGGCATTATTCTAAAGTAAATTAAGAAAAGAAGGCTCATTGAGGTAAAAAGTCTTGTCCCAAATCCAGATGTACTCTCAGCTTTTCTGGACTTCATATTCCCACTATTTGGTACTGCCCCACAGTGGGCTCTTCTGGTCTTTTCCTTCATGAGCTTTCTAGGTATCCATTGGTTGTTTAGAGCTACTTCAGAGCAAGGTCAGGAAAAGTGGTTAAGGCTGGAATCTCTGAAAATCTGGAAAGGTCATGTGGTCACATGCCTCTGGGTGCCACCTGAGGACAGCCCAGAACCACTTCAATCTTGTTCTTTATTCTGCCATCTGGGTAACAATATGCCTGGTATTTTAAAAAAGTTCTGTTCTATAAATAAACCATGTCAATGAGGGAAAAAAAATCACGCATCTTTTATAATGGGAAACTGAATGAGAAAACAAGTATTGAATGATCAGGAAAAGATGAAAATTAAAGAAACTTGGCTGTGATGGTCACAGGCTTGCTGGATGTGTTATGGGAATTATGTGGGGTCTGGTACTGGAATTTGGCTCTTGCCCAGATAGAGAGTAGAGCATTGCTGATTTATTTAAGAAATTATTTAAATCCACTTGATTAATGGCAGAGGCTCTAGAAACAACTCAAGCTACTCAGAAGTGTTTCTCTGTGAAGCTCAAAGGACTTACTATAGAGAACTAGGTCACATTCCAATCTGGTCCTAACAGGGCTTCCCTGCTCTGCCTGAGTCTGCAGGGCGCACTGCTAGCAGATGTACTCTGCCCTTTCTCAAGCCATTCCACTTTTTGGCCTGTATGCTGGTTCTGGTATTTCAACTCAGGTCTTAGGTATTGTCCCTGAGCTTCTTTTGCTGAAAGCTAATACTCTACCACTTGAGACACAAGCACAACTTCCAGCGTTTTGAGTAGTTTATTGAAAATAAGAGTCTCACAGGATAGCTTCGAACTACAATCATCAGATCTCAGCCTCCTGAGTAGTTAGGATACAAGTGTGGGCCACCAGGACTTAGCTGTTTCACCGTGTGTGTGTGTGTGTGTGTGTGTGTGTGTGTGTGTGTGTGTTGGTAATTGTCCTGGGGCTTGAACTCAAGGTCTGGATGATGTCCCCGAGCTTTTATGCTCAAGGCTAGCAGCCCACCACTTTGAACTGCAGGCCTACTTTCAGTTTTTTGGTACTTAATTGGAGATAATCATCTCATAGACTTTGCTGCCCAGGCTGGCTTTGCACCTTTAAAACACTTGAAATGAAGCCTTCAGAGGGGCACTGCAATAGATGACTTCAAACAATTAATTCTTAAAAGTGAAAACAAAAAGCAGACCAATTAATTTACAAGGTACAGGATGTGCCAAGAGAGCAATAAAAATTCATCCTACTTAGTGTCCACCCACATCCCAGCAAAACAGAACATCTTTAGAATGTGGTATATTAAGTTATAAAATAAAACTACAGTTCACAATTCTCAGACATTCAACTCCATATCTTACACAGGAACTTACACTTGTGTGATCTGTGGTGGACACACTCTTCAGTATCAGCTTGATGAATTTGTGTGCCCCCAGATTATTAACACCAAATCAAGTGATAGATCAAGATGCACTGTGTTTATAAACTGGTTTGTTGAATTGAAACCTCTTTCCTCAACTACTTAAAACAATCAAAGACCACAGCTTTGAGATTCTTAGTGAACTAGCTCAATACCACAGGTTGTCCAAAAGGTTGTTTCCTCTGACTGGGGTAGAAACAGACAAGGCTGTGAGGAGGAAGAGATTCAGAAGCTGTCCTGAAGATGGAACCAGCACAGTGTTGTGACAAGTCACTATACGATATAGGTAAGATAGGGAGACAAGGATGACTCCAAGGATTTTCAACTTTGAGCAATGGAAGGTGAAGATGTGGTATAATGAGATGAAGAAGGCAAATTGTGAGGAGACAATATCTGTTTGAATTTGTTGCATTTGAAATCTCTACAGTACATCTAAGAAGAAAATCATAGTAGACAGCTGAATATCTGGAGAAAGAGCTGGGGTTTGGACAGAGGATATTTATTGTGTCTTTCTGGTTGGGGAAACTTTCTACTCATTTCACTATAACTCTACCAAAGTCTACCTATTAGATATTTCACCTCCATTTTGTTTTGATGATTTGTAGATGAATATTGTGTATCAAAGAATTTGGCCAGGCACTGGTGGTCATGCCTGTACTCCTAGCTACTCAGGAGACTGAGATCCTCGGATCACAGTTCAAAGGCAGTCTGGACAGGAAAGTCTGTGAAACTCTTATCTCCAATTAACCACCAGATAACTGGAAGAGGCACTGTGGCTCAAGTGGTAGAGTGCTAGCTTTGACCTGAAGAGCTCAGGGACAATATCCAGGCCCAGAGTTCAGGGTCCACAACTGACAAAAAAATAAAAAAGAAAGAATGAAAGAATATGATCATCTTAGTCATCAATTTGGTAGTTGGAGAAGCTAGAATTCAAATCCAGGTTGCTTAATGCCTAACCAAAGTCCCATATCTTTTCTATATCTTTGCTAGCTTGAGTTTCCTCAGAAACACATCCGATACAGCTTTCTACATGGGAATCAGTAAATCTGTCATGCTTTTGTACATGCCATGCAAATGAAGCCATATAGCAATTTCTTTTTGTTGTTGTTTGCTTTTCTTTTTGGTGGTACTGGTGATTGAACTTAGGGTCTCATACTTGACAAGCAGGCACTCTACCAGTCGAGCCATATCCTCAGCCCATTCTTGTATTGGTTATCTTTAAGGTATGGTCTTGCTTTATGCTTGGAGGGGCCTGGCCTATGATCATAGTATTTGTACTTCCCAGTGTTGCTGGGAATGACGGGTACAGCACTAGTGTGTCCAGCCATTGTCCTTCCTCCATAACTGGAGTAACAGCTGTATGCCATGCACTTGTCCCTTAGTCAAGATGGAGTCTCATGAACTTCTTGCCTGGGTTTAGCTCAATCCATGATCCCTCAATCTTTGCCTCTCAAGTAACTAGAATTATAGGCTTGTGCCACTGACAGCTCTACTACAGCCCCTTCTCTTTCACTCAACAGGTTGGAGGTAGCTATTAGAGCCCAAGAGTAGCCATGCTACAAGGGATATTATCTTGGGATCTGGTTTCCTGCTGTCTTCTTGCTCCCCATCTCCATAGTATTTACTTGCTCTGAACAGATCCAAAGAGTAGATGACATACACACAACTCAAGGAGCTGGAGGGGAGAGAAAGATTTGACCAATCTGAAAAAACGTACATATCATTTCCAAAATTTAGTCATATGTCATTCATAGCATCGAGGAAGTCTGGGAAATTTCTACCTTGGGCACCCAAATGTCAAGGTAAATATCAGAGCTTCTAACACTTGGTGAAACAAAGAGAAGAATCAGGACAAGTCTATCTACTCTTCATTCCAAGTTAGGAAAAATCTTTTTGTAATGTCTTCAGATGAATTCTTATGACAAAAACTGTTTAATATAGATTTGAATTTGGAAATATGAGTAAAACTTCAAACAATAGACAAATTTGGAAAAAAGCAGTTACTTCATAGTAAAATGTAAGCAAACACAATATTTCAAAGAGTATAGACAAAGTGAATTGTAAGCTGTCTACACTGTTATGGGGACCACCACTTTAGCTGACAAACAAAAACAGCTGTCATTCTTGGCCAGGATGAATCTTGAGTGATGAGTTCTGAATTATCAGATGCTTTCCATAATGCAGCTGTCACATAAATTGTGACCACCCAGCAATTCTAATTTCCCTTGCTGTGATCCAGTATCTAGACAGTTCTTTCATAGCAAAGCAGTTCTTGTCAAAATAGCTGGTACTTCTCAAATCAAACTGCCAGTTTCAGGAAGATGGGGTCAAAGAAAATGAGATGCTCTCCTCTACCTTTCTCTACTTCCATTATGAAGCAGAATAACAATGAGAGCAGTGATCAGGAGAAATGGAAGCAAATTTAAAATGTAAATCTGAAATTTATATTTGTAGCTTAGACTTTTAGCCCAAACTAAACTCTAAATTCATCTCTCTATATAATTGTTTCCACTTGAAATGTCCTAAACTGAATCCTTAAAGTGTTTATTCCATCCAGGCTTTGGTAATTCATGTCTGTAATCTTAGCTACGCAGGAGGCTGAGATCAGAGGATTGCAGTTCAAAGCTTTCCCAAGCAGAAAAGTTCCTGATACTTTTATGACCAATTAACCAGCAAAAGCCAGAAGAGGTATGGTTCAAATACCCTTTCCTCTTCTGCATATCTCCCTCCCACAAACTGGAGACATACAATCTCCGGGAGTTCCTGGAATAGGCAAGCACATCCTGTTTAAGGCCCTTCTCAAATTGGTCTGCCCCTTGCCCACTTCCTCCTCTGATTTGCTGGCTCTCCCTCACTTCCTTCAAGCCCTTGTTCAAGGCTCACTTTTTCAGAGAGGACTGTCTCCACTCCTCAACCTCAATGACTCCTGAACTCCTGCACTCTAGCTCCTCCTTGTCCCATTCTGCTTTTCCTTGCTTATTATTTTTGTCTTGTTTAATCTCTTGACACATCATCTTTCCTGATGTGTGATTTATCTCCTGGCTTCCAAGACTTCATCCTGATGTTTTCATCTCTGTGTTCCCAGCCCCACAGTGGCCACTCCCCAGCAAGCTCCCAGCATGTATCTGGTAAAGTTTTAAATGAAATTAAATTATTAACCTTCTAGTTAACATGGAGACCTTCTTGGCTTTGAGAAGAGTGTTATTACAACACTGAAAACTGACCTGTATTTCTAGTTCTTACTTCTGCCACTGCCCATGCTCTTATAAAAGACTTCTTTCAGCTGGGCACCAGTGGCTCACACCTGTAATCCTAGCTACTCAGGATACTGGGATATGAAGATCATTGAAGCCAGCCTCAGCAGGAAAGGAAGGCCATGAGACTATCATCTCCAATTAACCACCTAAAAACTGGAAGTGGGGCTGTGGCTAAAAATGGTAGAGTGCTAGCCTTGAGCAAAAAGATCAAGGACAGCTTCCAGGCCCTGAGTGAAATCCACAGCCAACCAAACCAAAACAACAACCAAAATAAGGCTTCTTTGTTAAGTAGCAATTGGAACTTCATTTTAGAATTTTAGGATTTTAGAAGAAAAATAGAATATCAAGTAAAAAATAAGTACTCTGAAGGACAAGGAGGACAGAGAACGTTGCTTACAGGTACTGGACACCCTAGTCCTGCCCATTGAATTTCTGCTCTAGCTTCTTTTACTTTACAGTAGCTAGCTCAGTTACCTAGCCTAACTAGGGGCTCAATAAGTTGCTGAATCTTAATTTCCTCATTTATAAAGCAAGGAATGAAAATAGACTGATTGGAGTGCTGAGAATATGAATATAAACTGCCCAGTTCAGAGCCAGGCACATAGCAACTGAAGAATAAACACTAGTTCCTACGAGCTCAAGCTTTTCACCTGGATCACTGAACTACCATAATGGGGATTAAAGTCTAAATATATGGTTTAAGATAAAAACAAGGGCAGATGGTAAAAATGAGAACAGGGCAATCAAATGGGTGCAAATAAGCTAGGTCAACTTTTATCTTAGTATTTAAAGTATAAGCTACTTCAAAAATAGAAAGCTAGGGCTGGGGATATAGCCTAGTGGCAAGAGTGCCTGCCTCAGATACAGGAGGCCCTAGGTTCGATTCCCCAGCACCACATATACAGAAAACGGCCAGAAGCGGCGCTGTGGCTCAAGTGACAGAGTGCTAGCCTTGAGCGGGAAGAAGCCAGGGACAGTGCTCAGGCCCTGAGTCCAAGGCCCAGGACTGGCCAAAAAAAAAAAAAAAAATAGAAAGCTAAAAGACTGTGATTAAGGTTGGCATATCCACAGCAAAACTGAACAAATATTCATACAAATAGTATTGTAGTTAGGTATTTTATTTTATCTATTTTCACACATGCATATATTATATTTTAATTAGAATAATCTTTAGTGTTGTTTTATTTATTTTCACACATGCATATATTGTATTCAAGCCAGAAAAATCCTTGGTATTGTATTAATCATTTTAGTTATTTTCACACATGATTATATTTTAATTAGAATAATCTTCAATACTGTTTTCTTTCCCCACCCCCAACCTGTGTTGATGAACAGCTTTCATGAGATTCCTTTTGCCATTTTCCTGCACAATTGCAATGTATTTCAATACTATTCATTCTCCAATTTTCCCTCATCCCTCATATTCTATGTATCTTTACATATACATGCATAAACATACTTATGCTTATTGTATACATATATATGATATATTTACATACTTACATATGTACATATCAATGAATGTGTTTGTCTTTTAGTTCTAGCTTCTACAAATGAGTAAATGTATATGATGTTTGACTTGTTGATGTTGCTTTATCTCACTCAACATGAGTGAGATAAATCTACCCATTTTCCTGGAAATGACATAATTTCATTTTTTCTTTATGTCTGTGTAATGTTGTCTGCTATATATTAATCACATTTTTATCCAGTCATTGGTTGCTGAACACCTTGGCTGATTCTACAGAGTGGCTATTGTGAACAAGGCTGTGATCAACATGGGTATACAGATGTCTTCAGACATATACCCAGGAGTGGGGTGGCAGGATCATAAAGTAGATCTGCTTTTAGTTTTCTGAGGAATGTCTACACTGATTTCCATAGTGGTTGTCCTAACTCCCATTTCCATAAGCAATTTATGAGGGCTCATTTTCCAAATGCTGGCCCTTACCTTTGCTATTTATTTTCTGGATTATTTTCATTATCACTTGAGATGAAACATTAATGTAGTTTTGATATGTATTTCATTTATAGATGAGGATTTTGAACATTTTTCATCTTCCTATTAGTCATTTGTTCTTCTTAAAATTGTCTGTTCAAGCTGGGAACGTGGCTTAGGGGTAGAGTGCTTGCCTAGCATGCACAAAGCCCTGGGTTTGATTCCTCAGCATCACATAAACAGAAAAAGCTGGAAGTGGCACTGTGGCTAAAGTGATAGAGTGCTAGTCTTGCTAACACTAAGCAAAAAGAAGACAGGGACAGTGTTCAGACTTGGAATCCTAAGCCCCAGGACTGGCAAAAAAATTTGTTCAAGTCTACTATTAATAACTGAATTATTTATCTTTTGCTCTTTTAGTTTTTGAACTCTTTGCATATTCTGAATCTTAATTTTCTATCTACTTAATAGATGCCAAAGATTTTCTCCAATTCAATTGCTTGTCTTTGGCAATTGTTTCTTTTATTATGGAGAGACTTTAAATTTAATATAGACTCATTTGTTAATTTTTAATGTGTTGGAGAAACCAGAATCCTAATCAGAAAATAATTGCCTTGCACCTATAACTTCCAGAATTTTTCTGTTTTCCTACAGCAGATTTAAAGTTTCAGGTATTATGTTGAAGTATTTGACCCATTTTAAGTCAATTATTGTACAGGATGAACGATAGGGGTTCAGTTTCAGTCTCTTGCAAGCAGGCAATCACTTTGGCCAGTAGCATTTGTTGAAAAGACTGTCTTTCTATGCTGGTTCCTTTTTATTTCTTTGTCAAAGATCAGGTAATTATAGTTTTGTATTTTTGTTTCTAGGTCTTTTAATCTGTTCCCATTGGCCTTCAGATCTGTTTTTGTTGTGGTGGTGGTAGTGGCTTTGGCTTTTTGTTGTTTATTTGACTGTTTGCCAGTGTCATGATATTTTTGTTGCTATTGCTCTGTGTATAATTTAAAGTCTGGTTTTCTTATATTACAGCATGACTCTTTTTATTTAGGATTTCTTTTGCTTCTCAGTGCCTTTTATGCCTCTCTAAATTTTTGGATGGAATTTTCTATTTTTGGGAAAGATAACATTGGGGCTTTAACAGGCATTGCACTGGACCTGTAGTTTGCTTTTGGCAATGTGGTCATTTTTTGCCATGTTATTTCTCAGTTCATGAGCATGAGAGGTGTTTTCTTCTGGTGTTGTCTTTGATTTCTTTCAAGATACAATTTTCATTGTACTAGTCTTTCATTTCCTTAGTTGTTAATACTTGGGTATTTTATTAATTTGAGGCTATTGTGTATGGAATTGTTTTCCTAATTTATTTGCTTGCTCATAGATAGTATATAAAAAAGCTGCTCATTTTTTGAGTTTTCATTTTATATCTTATCATGTTCCCAAAGGTGTTTATCAGATCTCCAGAAGTTTCTTGGTGGAGACTGTTTCTATATGTTAAGTATAGGTACATATCATCTTTGAAAAAGGATAATTGACTAATTCCTTCCCTATTTGAATCCTTTTTATTTTTTTTTCATGCTTTATTGCCCTAGGGTACTACATTTAATAAGAGTGGGGAGGTAAGAGTGAGCACCTTGCCTCCTTGTTGACTTTGGGGAAAATGAAACAGGTTTTTCTCCATTTAATATGTTGTTGGTTATAAGTTTGTCACATATATCCTTTCCTTCCACTCTCTTAAGATAAAAGAATAGTGATTTTCATCAAAGGCCCTTTCTATGTCAAGATGGTCATATGATTATTTACTTAATTCTGTTTGTATATTATTGAACTGTGTATTGATTTATGTGTTGAACCATCTTCACATCCTTGGAAGAAGTCAACTTCATCATTGTGTATGGTCTTTTTTAAGTGTCATATACCTTGGTTTGCAATAATTTTTAAGAATATGTCTATTAGTGCACATCAGTTAAATGGCCTATAGTTCATTTTTTTTGTAGTGCCTATGTCTGATTTGGGATGAATATAATGCTAGGTTCATACAGTTCTCCCCTTTGTATTTCACAAAAGACCTTGAGGAATATTGGGCATAGTTTTATTTTTAGAAGTCTGTTAAAATTCAGTAGTGAATTCATCTCATCCTGAGCTTATTGTGTTGGGAAACTGTATCACGCTTTCAGTCTCACTGCTTGCTCTAAACTGATTAAAGTTCTTTATATCCTCTCAGTTCAATTTTGGTAAGTCTAAACATTTATGCATTTCTTCTAGATCTTCCAGTTTAATTGACTATCAGTTTTCTAAGTGTTTCCTCATAAGTTCCCTTTAGAATTCATTAGTATTCATCCTAACATTCTTCCTTTTATCTCTAATTTTACTAATTTGAGTCATCTCTCCTTGTGGTCATATTAGCTAAGGAGCTATAAGTCTTACTCATTTTTTCAAAGAACCAACATTTTTTTTGTCTTTTATATCTTCTTTTCATTTTATTTTGCCTCAATTATTACTATTTATTTTACCTACTAATTTTGGATTTGGAATGTTCTTGTTTTTCTAGTATTTGAAGATATCATTAGGCTATTTATTTGAGAGATTTTTGGCTTTTAATGTAGCCACTTAGAGCTATAGATTTTCCTATTAGCAATCTTCTCTGTATCCCAAATGTTATGATAGGTTGGTTTTAATTTTCATTAGATTCCAAGACTTAAAAAAATTATCCCCTTATTCCATGTATCAATGACTCAGCCATTCCACTGGTTAGTTTGAATATTTTCTGTAATATTTTTAACTGTTGAGCTCTAGTTTAATTTCTTTATGGTCTGATAAAATACAAGAGGTTATTTCAATTTTCTTATATTTGCTAAGACTTGGTTTATGTTCTAAAATATCTATTTTGGAGAATGCTCTGTAAGCTGCTGAGAAGAATATATATTATACAGTTGCTGGATGAAATACTTCATAGGTGTCTCTTAAAACCATTTTGCCTGTGCATTATTTAGTTCTGAGATTTCTTTTTAAATTTTTTTTTTCTTGGATGACTTATCTATTGGTGAGTTTGATGGATTAAAGTCTCCAACTAGGCTGGAAATGTGGCTTAATGGTAGAGTGCTTGCCCAGCATGATGAAACCCTGGGTTCGATTCCTTAGTACCATATAAACAGAGAAAGCTGGAGGTGGTACTGTGGCTCACGTGGTAGAATGTTAGCTTTGAGCAAAAGAAGCTCAGGGACAGTGCCCATGCCTTAAGTTCTAGCACCAGGACTGGCAAAATAAAAGTCCTCCCACTATTATTGTGCTGAGATCTGTCAGTGCTTTTAAATAAATTAATATTTGTTTAGTGAATTTGAACATACTTATATTTTATATGTATATCTTAACAACTATAATTTACTCTTGAAGGATTGTGCACTTTATTAGTCTGAAGTACACTTCTTTGTCTCTTCTGACTTATTTTAGTTTGAAGTCTATGTAAGTGCAGCTATGCTTGTCTGCTTTCAAGGTCCATTTGCTTGGAAAGCCTTTTCCATCTTTTCACCATAAGCTTGTATTTGTCTTTGTCTGTGAAATGTGTTTCTTATAAACAACAAATAGGTGGGATCCACTTTATAGTCCAAGTTGCTATATTATATTTTTTGATTGGAGAGCATTAAGACTCAATGTTAACATTGAAAGGTTTGTTGTAGTTGCTGTTATTTTGTTTTTATGATGCTTATTTCTACAAGCAAATTTTTAAAGTATGAAAGATAATAGACTAGAAATAGAATATAAATAAAGTATACATTCAAATAGAATAGAAAATACAAAATCAACTGCATACAATAAAGGAAAATATATTTAAAAGATTTCTGTTTTATATATGTCCAATAAATAAGTGATTTCATAAAATATATTTCTAAAATGTAAAAAAGCATTTGAAAGTGCTGTTCTGTTTGAATTTAACCTCCATAAAATTTAGGGGTTTGAGCTCAGGATCAAATACTAGGCAAATACTGCTGAGTTCCACTTCAAGTTCCACCCCTTCTTCTTTACAATTTTTCCTTAGTTATTTTTCAGGTACTCTTTGACATCTTTTCCTAGGCCTGTCTTGAACCATGATCCTACTATCTGCCTCTGGCATAAATAGAAACACAAAAGTGAACAATTTCACCTGATCTACACTCCTCCGCTTTTACTCTATTTATTTATTTGATTCCTCATACTTGCTCAGCTGCTGCTCTATCAATTGTGTCACACATCCAACCCAATTTTTTGCTTATTGATTAAACATAGAGGCTCATAGATTTTTTTTCCTGTCCAGGTTATCTTTACACCATGATCCTCTGTTTTTCAGCCTCCTAAATATCTGGGATTATAGGTATGAACCAGTAGTGCCTAGATTGTGATTTCTTATGTTTTGGATCTTTCCCCCTGAGATTTTGTATCATTTCATTCAAAATTACTTGCATTTTTTACTTTGTCCACAGGCTAAATAACTTTAAAAAAAGACAAAAAATAAAAGCAGCCAACTGCTTTTAGGATAGCCTTGAAAATTGGCAGGAATTCAAAATTCCAAGTGGAATATAGTCTCAAAGGTTGAGTTCAGTAACTGTACATGCCATAAATGATCAGCTTAGTTGTTGTTTAAACATGCAGAGTCGATGCATTATGCAAATAACAGCCTGAGCAACCACATGCATAAGGCTTTCACAGGCTTTTCTCTTAAGAAACAAAGCCATGACTAATTCCTGGCCAAGGACAGGACTGATGTGAACAGTGAATAAAGTTTCACCTGGAGGTCAGTAGATCAAGAAGACTAAAGCTGCCCTGGAAGTGTTCAAGGACAGAGCTGGAGCCTTTGTTTGTTTCACTTCTGCAGGAAGGACAAAGTCTAACACAGCATGCCTAGCTGGGTGGCACAATGAATCAATGGGCTGCTAGGGAGCTTGTAATGTTCCACAAAAATTTCTAAATAGAGTTTTCATTGCTGTTATTTTTCTTTCTTTCTTTCTTTCTTTCTTTCTTTCTTTCTTTCTTTCTTTCTTTCTTTCTTTCTTTTTCTTTTTTTGAGTGGGGGGTGATTGTGGGGCTTGAACTCAGGGCCTGGGTACTAACCTTGCCTTCTTTTGCTCAAGACTAGTGCTCTACCATGTTGAGCCACAGCTCCACTATTGTTTTCCTGGTGGTTAATTGGAAATAAGAGCTTCATGAACTTTCTTACTTGCCAAGGATGGCCTTTGAACTGCGATCCTTAGATCTCAGCCTCCTGAGTAGCTAGTATTACAGGAGTGAGCTACCAGCACCTGGCTATATTTTTTAAATCTATTTCATTAAATCAACTAAAGATAAGGATCAGAATCTCCTGAAATGTATGTGTGTGCGCGCGCGCACACTGCCATTCGGATTTGAACTCAGAGTCTTGCTGTAGAAATTTCAACCTATCTAGAGCTGGAGTTGAGATAGACTTTGGAATGGTCCTGAATAGTGACAGAAACCTGGTCTAGTGGAAGCCAACACTGAGCAGCTCGTGAGTCAGGTCTATACATGAAAAGCTGCTTCTTCTCAAAGAAGGTGAGCAATAAATACCATCAGCCATCAGCATTCCCAACAGCTGCAGATACAAGTGATTTCCTTTAGGAGGAGAGAACTTCATGAGACAATTGTGGTACCCACTGTTGATGAGAAGTCACTGCTTCATTAAGCACTGGCGTTAAGCTAGGTCTTAGAAGTAAAACAAGCCCCGAGACTTCTGTTGGGGACCTCCAGATCAGCCCTCTGCAAAAATCTCTGGACTGTCTATTCTCTCAACAGTGCCTCTAAATCAGTACAAAGTAGCTAGAGTGATCATCTCCCCTTTTTCTTGTTTGTGTGTTTTTTTGTTTTGCCAGTCCTGGGCCTTGGACTCAGGGCCTGAGCACTGTCCCTGGCTTCTTTTTGCTCAAGGCTAGCACTCTGCCACTTGAGCCACAGCGCCACTTCTGGCCGTTTTCTATATATGTGGTACCAGGGAATGAACCCAGGGCTTCACGTCTAAGAGTCAAGCACTCTTGCCACTAGGCCATATTCCCAGCCCCGTGTCCCTTTTTTCTTAACAGCAGTTTAGGATTACCAATTCAGAGGAGGGAAATGATACAAATTAATTAAAACAAAACCAAAACAAAACAGCCATTCAGGAAATTTGTGCCTTTATTATAGAGCTTGTGAATGGCATTTAAACCAAATCAGACAATAAAATGGTAGCAGATGGCAACAAAAGAATGAGGAAGTAAAAATGACAAAAGAGTGAAGAAGAAAAGACAAAAGAAAAGTCCAGCATTGGTGGTTTGGGCCTGTAATTCTAGCTACTCAGGAATCTGAGATCTGAGAATTGTGGTTCGAAACCAGCCCAAGAAGCCAACCCTATGAGACCTCATCTCCAATTAACCATCTAAAAACTGGAAGACTTTGAGCTGGCTCAAAGTCATAGATCACTAGCCTTGAACAAAAAAATCTCAGGGACAGCACTCAGGCATTGAGGTCAAGTCCCACAGCCAAACAAAAAGAAAGGAGGAGGAGGAGGAGGAGGGGGAGGGGGATGGGGAAACAGGAAGATGAGGAGGAGGAGGAGGGGGAAAGGGAGGGGGAGGGGGAGGGGAGGGGGAGGGAAGGGGGAGGGGAGGGGGAGGGGAGGGGGAGGGGGGAGGGGAGGGGGAGGGGAGGGGGAGGGGAGGGGAGGGGGGAGGGGAGGGGGAGGGGAGGGGGAGGGGGGAGGGGAAGGGGAGGAAGAGCAGGGCATTAAATCTTGGGCACCACAATCTTTCAGGTAACAGAAAGATATGTCATGTGCTCCTGTTCTCTGCTATTATCTTTCCCAACCAACTTTTCTATCACATTTACTTCTCAAATATGATTGTGCAAGTTGTTATTTCATTTGTAAGAAATTTTACCAAGTTGGGTTCATCTTGGCAGGAAGTCATGTCACCCACAGCCATATGGCCACAGTTTGTGAGTTACCTAAGGCATTTGCATTTGCATCATCAGTCCTCACATTCATAAAGCATGAGAGCACTGGCCTGCCTTGCTGATAAGTAGCTTTCTGTTAATTCTCTTTCACACAGTAACCAATACCATGAGACCATGCAATAATATTCATGTGGATTTAATTTCAGAAACCCTAGCTGAATATACAGTGTGGAAAGCACATTCTATGTAAAAGAAGAATCTAGAAGAGCTGGTCCACAAGTAATTCTCAACTCCAGCTGATCATTTTAAAGTCATCTAAAAACTATAAAACATCCTGTTATGATCCAGGGTCTTATTCTCCACCCGTTGTAAAGAGTTAAAAGGCAGCAAGACACGTCTGGACTTCAGCAAGGAGCAAGGAGGAAGTTCCAGACCGTTTACCTCCTGGTCCCTGGTGGATCAGGATAAATACCCCAGGCTGTAGACACCGTCCATCTCCTTACCCAGTACAAGGCCTGGACCATCTGAAGAAGACATCTAAAGAACAGAATGCCAAAAAAAAAAAAATAGAATGTAGTAGTAAAAGATTTATTTCAAGAGCCTACCTGGTTGCAATTGAAAGTAATAGACTTCTCCAAAGAGAAGTGATTCTAGAACCAGAAGACCAAAATGTCTTCCCGGGTTTCTCCTTGCCCCTTTTGTCTTTATTTTTTTCTGGTCCTGGGCTTGAACTCAGAGCTTGAGTGCTGTCTTGAGCCTCTTTGTGCTCAAGGCAAAGCACTCTACCACTTGAGCCACAGCACAACTTATGGCTTTGAACCATGATCCTTAGATCTCAGCCTCCTGCATAGCTAGTATTACAGGCATGAGCTTCTGGCACCCAGCTCCCTTACATCATTTTTAAAATTATTATTCTCCTCCCCTACTCATATCTCAAGCAAATTGGTAGATGTAATGCTTATACATCCTTGAGAGCACCTTCACTGGATCCTGCACTTCAGAATGTAAATGTAGAAGCCTTAAAGCACAGGTAGGCTGGCTCTGCTATGGGCCTTAGCCTTCTTCCCTTGGAAGCCAGCTTGGACCCTCTTTTCTTTCCTTATGCTGCCTCTACAGTTCTACATCTCCCTCAAACCTACTAGTCGTACTGGATCCTGAGACCAACTAGATCAGAACCTCTTGGAGTATATCATCATTTTGAAATTCCCCAAAGAATTGCAATGAGTGGGTAAAATGAAAAAGGCAGTGATGGTTGCAGTGGTATGAAGGTTGTGATCCAGCCACTCGGTGGGTGGCTGAGAACTTGCTTTCTAGTGAGTGCCTCCTACCTACTGCTGGTGTAGGGACCGTACCGTGACAAGTAAGTGTGCAGAGCTTTGCTTGCTTGACCAGAGGCATCACCACATTTAGCAGCTCTTCCTCATCTCTGCCTCACTCTCAACAAATATCTCATTAAAATTTCAAAATCAACCTTTATCAGTCTTTGGGAAGATACTTTCTCCTCGTTGCAATTACTTCCAGGTGTCATGATTTTTCCATCTTGTGAACATCAGCCCCTATCCATCAGGAAAGTTTTGTTTTTCATAACCTCTGGTCCTGGATATTTTTGTCATTATAGACACAATTCTACCAATACTTTTTTGAAACAACAAACAAATTGTTTCTCTTGCATATTTCATTCCCCAAATTTAGATGCTGGAAATCAGATACACGTATATCTTTTTACTTTTTTTTATTTCTCCTACTCGATGAACTAAACATAGCTGCTTAGGGTCTAGAAATAGATTTCATTTATTTTAAGTGGAACCAACCTGTCAGTGAATAATCCAAATACACAGCAGTGATTTGGTTATAGCCCTCTTAGTTTCTCTTAAAATCAGGGTATTTCATCAATGAGTTCTAAAAAATTATTTCTTTTGCAAAAAAAAATTTCTTTGCCCTGTTGCCTGCCATCCCTTCAAAGGGAAAGAAAGTTTCCAAAACTCATAGGAAGATTTACCCTCAGCTACACGTACTAAATTTGAAAAGGAAGCTTGATGATCAAGATACAAATTAACTTTCCTCTTTTAGAGAGCTGGAGGACAAAAACTGCCTCATTTTTTCTAGTAAAAGAAAAATATTCATACAATTTTCAGCTTGACCAAGATTAATAACTCATAATCTGAGATATTGGCTTCTGTTGAAGTGAATATCAAGATTTATTGACCTTCAGAATAAATATTAACAGAGGTGAAGCTGAGGTTAATAAAAAACCTCCAGGGATAATACATCTTCATATTTGCAGAAAGAAAAAGTCAGCTCGTATATTGCTCATACATACATTCAAAAACCTCTTTAACCAAAAAGCTCTGGAAATTTCTTTGCCATGACAGATTGTTGAAATATATGGCTGAATTTCCATTTGTATTAACAGAGTGAGTTTCGCAAAAAACATAAAGCATCAATCACTCCCTTGGGGTCATCAGCAACCAATCAGAAGGCACTTACTTATTTACATGTGAGATCTGATTGGAAGAGACTGAGCTAACCAGCATCTGTCTTTCTTCAATCTCACTGCTGGGCATTGATTGCTGGGCATTGATGTGACTCATGCTAATCTTTGGCTACTTAAGTAACCCATCTTTCCCTGTAAACCAAATTAAAATATTCTACCTGCTAACTGCATTCAAACTCAATGTCTTCAACAACTGATTTCATAAACTAATACTGACTAAGGGAATTGGCTTAAAAAACAAGATACATAAGTTTACCTAAGTAAAGGTAAGTGATTTCAGGAATAGGGTGTCACAGGATTAGTGTTGGATACTGTCTCTATTATTCATTTGCTCTGTGGCATCAGGCAAGTCACTTGACTGCTCTGTGTCTCAGTGTCTTCATTTGTAACATGAGGATAACAACATCAGGCAAATCATACAGTAACTGTGACAATTAAGTCAGTAAACACATAGGAAGTGTTTGCTTATATTCTCAGAGCATAATTAGAGGTACACAAGTCTTTATTTTAAAAGATATTCTAGTGGAAAATAGTCCCTGAGACCATGTGTTCAAGCCAAGTGTGGTACTATGCTTGTAATCCTAGCTACTTGGAAGGCTAAGATCACGAGGATTGAGATTCAAGGATAGCCTGGGTAAATAGCCACAAGAGCTCCATCTTACCCAATAACTAGGCATAATAGTTCCTATCATGTCAGCTATAAGGAGAAATGTAAGTAGAAAGATTACAGCTAGGCCACTCAAAAACCAAAGCAAACCAACAACAACCAGAAAAAAAAAATAGTGAGACTATTTCAAAAAAATAACCAGAACAGAAAAGGGCTGAGGTTGTAGCTCAAGGGATAGAGTGCCTTCCTGTGTTCACACCTTGGTATTAAAAAAAAATAATGTCCTTATGTCCAAAAATTCTGATGCCTTTGTGAGCATCTGATGCATAATTTTCTCCTATGGCATCTGAACCATTAACTGTTAAAGTGTTGATACTGTTAATATTTGTCTAAATTTATTTTTTATTGTCAACACTAAAAAGTAAGAAGAATTCCATGTAGGGTAATCAGAATGTCCATATTTTCTTGGGGGAAAATAAACAACAGACATATCCACAATAAACCCATATTCACAAAGGTCAAAATTCATGTGGTAACAACGGCCATCTAATTGTCCACCATTTTCCAAGTCTCCACTACTATTTTCCCCACATTAAGGTGAAGCACTAATTACCAGGCAGCATCCCCTTATAGTTCTTGGTTTTATTTTAGTAGAATAAAAAAAGACAAAGCATTTCTCCTCCCACTGTATCTTTTTAAAGAATAGGAAGATTCCCAAAGACTAGGGAAGTCAAATATTTTAAGAAAAATTGTACCAGGCATGTTTTTAGGGCATAAAAATGATTTATTTATTGCTGTACCAATGAAGTGCATCTGTAGGAAAAGGACATAATCTGAGCCTCTACAAGGGAAACAAACCATGAGAAGAACCTGGCTGAGATGAGGAAGATGCTCATAGAAAAACAATCTGTGGGAGAGACTGACATTTGTGACTGGCTGTGTGTATGAGTGTGAAGAATGTTAGTGGTGATGAGGTGGCATGTAATTTTTTTACATTTATGCACTTATTCTTCCCCCTGTATTTCTGAACCCTGACCCAAGCCAATGTACCACACTACAGATGGACAAAGCTACAGAAAGTAAGGGGCCTCACAACAACAGCATACTAGATACAGGTAGACAGGAGACTCTACTCAGGCCCTTGAAATCACTCCATATCCACAAAAATGTCTCCCAGCACGTGATTTCAAGACATGCCCTTTGATATGTAAACTCTCAAACTTCTCATCTCCTAGTGAGGACATAGACACACTGAAATTCTTAGTCTCAGCTCTGTCATGATCAAACACTAGTTCTCTTACTGAAATTATAGTTATTTAAACTATTTCAAAATGGAATAAAATGTCTAGTTAAAGGCTTCTGAGTCAACAGACCATATAAATAAAGTTAAAAGTCATCCAAAGTCTTTGTTGACAAAACGTGGACACATGAAACACTTGACCAGGACATAGATATTTGATATTTGATGGAATAATAGCTCATCATCTGCCAGAAATTCCTCCATTTCCTTTCCATGGAAAATTACTACTACTATTTATTCTAGTGCTGGTACTGGGGACTGAACTCAGGGTCTTTCTCTCCCTCTCATATCCATTCTTGTTATTCATTCTCTCTCTAATACTGGTGTTCTACACTTGAACTGCACCTCCAGTCCAACAATTTGCTGGCTAATTGGAGACAGAGTCTCAAGGACTTTTCTGCATAGGCTGGCTTCAAACTAGGATCCATCAGGTCTCAATCTACTAAGCAGCGGGAATTCTAGGCATGAGTCACCAGCTCCCAGGTATTTCTCTCTTTACTTCTCTCAATACAGTAGAAATATTTGAAGAAAGCACAGCATTACTTCATATTGCTTAGTTAATATTAGCCAAATGTTACGGTTTGGACATGAAATTTCCTCTAAGGGCTTGTAAATTGAAGGCTTAGCCCTAGCTGGTGGCACTCTGGGAAGGTGGTGGAAACTTCAGAAGGTGAACCCGAGATGAAGGGAATAGGTCACTGGGAGTATGTCTCTGCTTTTCTGGCCACCATGAGGTTATAATTTTTGCTCCACCATGTGTACCCCACCATGATGCTCTGCCCTATCATGGCCCAGAAGCAATGGAACTGACAGTCGACTGAGACCTCTGAAACTCTGAGCCAAGGAAAGATGTCTTTCCTTGAAGACATTTTTATGTTATTTTGTCATGGCAAAGGAAAGCTGACTGACACATCAAGCCTTGGATTCACCCTGATTTGTTCTATTTATTCATTCACTCATGTATTGCGTGGAGACTAGACCTTGAATTCAGGGCCCTGTGCTCTTGTTTGCCTTTTTTCTCAAGGCTGACACTCTCTACCACTTGACCCAGAGCTTCACTTTCAGCTTTTTGGCAGTTAATTGAAGATAGGACTCTCGCAGACTTTTCTGCCTCAAATTATGATCCTCAGATCTCAGCCTCCTGAGTATCTAGATTTACAGCTCCTTGCCCTGTTTCTCTCTTTGTTTTTAGTGATTTTATTTTCCCCCTTTTATAGGCTCAGTAGTCAGATAAATTTAGAAAGACTACAGAATATGAAGGGGGTGACATTGATCAAGATGTATTGTATTCTTGAACTGACATGTTGAATTGAAATCCCTCTGTAAAAATAAAACTTAAAAATAATAGGAAAGACCACAGATTGCATTACTAAAACTGTAGAAAATGTGCATGAATTACAGAAAACATTTCTGCATATGACTGGGATAAACTTCACTAAACAAAACTGTATCTACCTTCCCCAGCACAAACATGAACCTTATAAAAGAGAAAACCAACAAAATGAATCCCTACAATTGATCATCCCAAGAGCTTCTACTTAGTGTGTCTTTGGTTGTTCCTTCTTTAGCCAAAGGTTTACCTGGAAGAAGAAACAAAAAGCCTCATTCTGCTGTTTATTCTAAGTTTTAGTGAGTTGGTTTGGGTTTTTCCTTTTTCCACTGTAAACTATTCTTGGTTTTTATTCAATGTCCCTCTTCTTCCCTCCCACATCCAGTGATGGAGATTTTAATAATTCCTTACAGGAGGGATTATTGCTTCAAGGGTGGGAATTACCTTAAAGATAGCAATCAAACATTGGTTACCCAAATCCTAAACCGAATAGCTTTACTGGCCAAATATCCAGTGAGTGTCTGAGGGAAAATACCATGAGAAAGAGACTGTATGACAGTTAGGAAGTGGTGATGTGAGATAGGGTCATTGAGGTCCTGAAAGAAAGGGGTTTTTCATTGCCCTGGGATCTGACAGACAACACAATAGGATTGGGAGGTGAAGGGGGGATCGCAGCTTGTTGGGGTGCTGAGCTATCAGGCTTGTCTTGGAATCTCT
Organism: Perognathus longimembris pacificus; assembly: GCF_023159225.1. Classification (NCBI taxonomy): domain Eukaryota; kingdom Metazoa; phylum Chordata; class Mammalia; order Rodentia; family Heteromyidae; genus Perognathus; species Perognathus longimembris. The sequence continues at coordinate 42,218,416 of NC_063166.1, forward strand.
CCTGCTCCCTTGATGCCATCCACCGCAGAGCTCCCAGACCTGAGAGAATGATGACCTCAGGAGAAAGGACACCCCACTAAATAAGAGGCAGGTCCACCCAGGGCCTTGGTGCTAGCTCCTTCCTCAGAGGGCTACTGTGCCTCCTAGGGGGCAAACCCAGCACATGAAGATGGGATTGAAGGAAGAGTGAAGGGAAATGGGGATGGATCAAAATAAATATCTATCTGTGAAGTTTGTAATTGCTTTGTGGTCATGTCTGTGTTTGTTACCCAAGTTTGTGAGCTTGTGTAAGGGCAAAATTCCACCCCCAGGGTAGTTGTTGTGAAGAAAGCTAAGCAAGCCCTTGCTGCTGTTTGGTGGAACCTAACCTGCTATCAGACAACTGAGTCTGAAATCCCCTTAGTAAAGCCTGTCGCCCACTGCTGGCCTAGACACAGTACGTTTGCCTCCTGAATCTTCACTGCTCTGCAGCTGTCTTCCACCCACAGCTGTTCTCTCCACCTCCTTCAGCTGTAGAGCTGTGAAGTCCTATGGTTTACCCAGCTGCTGCTTCAGCCATGTCCTTGACCTTGTCCTTCCTCTCCCTATGGCTCTTCCCAGGGCCCTGCTCACCTTTGAACCAATTCACCTGTTCCTTACTTCTGCCTTGTGTCCCAGTTCTCACTCTTGGCATCCATAGGAAGAAAATTCAGATGTAGTTCTCTGGTTTTTTTTTTTTCTTTTCTTCTCTTTTATTTCCAGCCTGTGATTATCCTGCTAGCCTTGGGCCATTTCTCTCCTCATGACCCCTTCAGTCCAAAATGTCCAGCCCAGTCTACTCTTTCTTCCTTTCCCCCCAGGGCAAGCTCATGCCTCAGTGCTAAGATGGGAAGATGCAGAAATCTCACTTTCTTTCAATGTTTGACCAGCTGCTACAGCAGAGAGACCAGCTGCCCTCCCCAACCCATCACACCTTTCTCACTCACTGCCTTGCTGCTTTCCGAGCAGCCTGCACATATCCACCTCCTGTTCTGGAACATGGGGCTGCCTGGGCAGGGACCACGCCTGAATATTCTTAATTCACAGAGCCCAGTCCAGCTTCCAACCTAAAAATAGGTCCTGAATGAATTTTGGTTGAATTCATGGAGCTGAAACACACACACACACACACACACACACACACACACACACACACACACACACACACACTTCCATTCTCTGTGTCTGTTTCTGTCCCTCTGTCTCTGTCTCTGTCTCTGTCTCTCTCTCTTTCTCTCTCTCTCTCTCTGTCTGAGGGATTAAAAGCTTATACTAGAAGATATAACTCCTAGCCTAGTTAATGCCCCAGTTGAATTGATACACATGGCTTCCCTGAAAAGAGCAGGGATTAAGAATTTAAAGAGCTGGGATAAAGAATGAGTAAATTTGAAGAGTAAAAAGAAATTGGAATGCAACATAAGGTTACTCACAGAAGCAAAGAAAAAAACTAAAAGTAAACAAAAGTCATGAACTGTACAGGCTGTGACAGAAAGAGAGAAAGAAATGGACATTTATTGAGTACTTTGAAGAAACAGCCATGTAGGAGGAGCTAGATGCATACTGTTTCCCAATTTTTTTATCCAAGCAATTCTAAGGTGGATGATCTCGTTCCCCCATGAAGGAGAAAACAAAGCAAGCTGGAAGAGTATTGAAAATACACCCTGTGCAAAGAGCTGATAAGAGATGAGGTGTGTGGGACTCCAGCCTCCATGGCATTTCTGCCACATCATGTTGTCCTAAAGATACAAATGAGAAATTTGATGTTCTTCTCAGTTCTTCCCTGGAAAAAAGAGAAGGCAATTAGAAGGGACAGTCCTGGTCTCCTGACAATTATTATCATACTAGCAAACACATAGCACTTACAAAGTTCCTGGCACTCTTCTAAGTACTCTGGATAGCATCTTACTTAATTCACATTGTAATATTATGAGAAAATGCCATTGTGAGCCTCCTCATTTTACAGATGGGAAAACAGGTATAGAGTACACAAACCTGCCTAAAGCCACACAGATACTTACTAGGTTACAAATAAAAATGCTAGACAACATGGTGGCTATTCTACATCCAGAGTCCCCATGGGGAATATGGAAGAAAGATAACCTGAGAAACCCAGAAGAAAGGAAATCCAGGATACACAGACACTTTCCTTAGACACTTTATAACTTTTCATTGTAACTTTGGAAAGAAGACAATAGATCAGCGCTCTACTATATGGATGACTTTCACGTGACCTTCCACTTGAGGTTCAGTTAGATGTCAGAGAAAGGAAGTCACACCATTATGAATTAAACTTATGTTTCCTTCATGTAAAATGTGAGAAATTGAAGTTGGTATTTTTTGCTCTGTTCTTGTTTATTGGTGTTTGAATTCAGAAAGTGGGCACTATCTCATAGCTTTTCACACATTACCACTTGAGCTACAGCTCTACTTCCAGTTTTCTGCTGGTTAAGTGAAGATAAGGGTCTCACAGATTTTTCTACCAAGGCTAACCTTGAACCTTAAACTTAAGATCTCAGTGCCCTGAGTAGTTAGGATTATTAGCATGAGCTATCAGTGCCCAGCAACGAATTGAGTTTTGTTTCTAGAAAACTACTAGATTGAACAAAAATGCCAAAGTACTCATGAGAATATATGAAAGGAACATTAATGGGAAAATTTGTAAACCTGTCCTATGTTGAACACTTTCCATGGCTGGTTTCCTCAGCACTAGTCTCACTTCAGTGGTTACAAGTGTAGATACACTATTTCCCCAGCAGATTTCCTTGTAGAAAGCAGAGGCAGGAAGACATCTCCACTCTAGGAATCTGAGGCTTGAATTTAAAATTAGGATGATTGCTCTCAATAATTTTTATAGTTATTCAGAGTGAATACATAAAAAGGCTTAGCATAGAAAATCTGGGAGAAACAGTTCCAGGGATCATCTTTGTCAATAATCTCTAGATCTTCTATTTCAGTAAGTCCTTTAGAAATGACCTCCACCAATTCTGTCAGAAACGGGGTTCATTGCAGTTATTGGTTAGCTGCCCTCTTGGTTTGAGTATTTTGGGTTCTGATATATGCCAGTCTTTTGACATCCTTCTTTTAGCATCTAAACAAAACTGGAACCTAAAATTTATTTTCACATTGATTGTATTGTACTCAAATATTTTCTGTTGCATTAAAATTTTATATTAATTAGTTTTTCTGTTCAGAAAGCATTTTTCTAAAATTCCAGAATCCTCAAGAAGAAAGTGACACATTCAAGTTTTATTCACAAGAGTAATTCTTATGTAGTTCAGAGGCTTTCTGTACAAGTGGTATATAAATCTGACAGTTTTAAAACTGGAACAAGTAACCCTGGATTGAAGTATCTATGATACAAAATAAAACCAAAGAAGACATGATGAACTGGAGATGCTTTCTTTCAGAGAAAAAATATGGCTCTCAATCCCTCAATATATGAGTATGGAGAAAAGGAAGCTGAAGTGCAGCTCAGGAGGTCAGCTCTGAGCAAAAATGCTAAGAGACAGGCTCTGAGTTCAAGTTCTAGTACTGGCAAAATTTGTGTGTGTGTGTATGTGTTTCTTGAAAGTTGTTCAAAACATTTACCTCAGACAAAAAGATGAAAACGTTGCTTCTTATATCCTCTACTAATAATACTCCATTCATTTCAGTAGCAAGAAATTATTGTGAGGAGTACAGCTGACTCCATCTTGATTAGGGAAACATAGTAGAAAATGTTGGGGGGAGTAGATTAGGACAACCTGACCCCAAAATTCTGCTTCTGTAATTGGCTTGCTTAACTTGTTTGTTGCTTGCTTTATCCCCCTGCATCAACCTCCTACATCTGTGCCATGCTTGCTTGTTTGTTGCTTGCTCTACTTCCTGCATCAAGCCCCTACATCTGTGCTATGCTTTTACCTTTATAAACCCCAATTTGAGGACTGCTAGGGGTCACAGCATTAGCTCCCGAGTCTGCACTGTGTCCCTGGCTGGTCAGCCCGCTTTTCATTGTCGCAGTTCAGTTCCTGAGTCTGTGCTGCGTCCCTGGCCATTCAGTTCACTTTATGCTTCCCCAATATATCCATCTTTTTGCTTGAGACTGTCTGAGTGGTGGACTCTTGGAGGGACGTGGAATATAGTTTATCTCCTCCCTCAAACACCATAACAAATGGCCATACAAAACCTGTCCTCAATTATGGTGTTGACAGAAAAATTATTTATTTTATTTTAGCACTTTTATTTTTTAATGAGAGGATTATATATTTAAGTAATAGCTAACTAGCTAACTTTCTAATTTAAGGTAGTTTTGAATATACTTTGTGAGCTAATTTTATCTGCTAATTTGTATTTAGCATATAGATTTTCAACCTATTTACAAATGTTTAAATATTTTGTAGTGTGTCATATGTTATTTTGTGTTTGAAATGTGTTTACATTCAATTGTTGATTTAAACATTTATTTATGAATCTTGAACATGCTTTCAATTGGTAGCAAATAGTGTAGATTTTGGATAATTCAATTGTACAAATAAATTACCAAAATGTTGGAGTGCTCCATCAGCAACAGCCAGAAAACTGTAACTACAAGTTTTGTTCTTATTTAAGATGAGCAAACTATTAAAAAGCAAGGCTATGTTTTTAAATATAGGTTCCCTTTATGCCATATAGAACTAAATAATTCTGTCTGCAGAATATTTCTCAAATTTTAGCATTCCCAAAATGCATTTGAATATTTTATTAAAATTGGACTTTTGATTTATTGATCTAGGTTGGGGCCTGAGATTTTAACAAAAACCCCATGTCTGTGCTACCAGTCCAAAATGCACACTGGGTATAGTGAGACTCTTCTGGCACAATCCGTATCCTGCAAACTGGCCTCAGGTGTTCTCAAATGTGTGTTAGATAGAAATTGCTACTAGGAAGGGTTGCCTAAATGCCTATGATTTCAGTGAGTGGAAGGGGTATGCTGGGACGAGTGAGGTAAAGTAAAATAGACAGGATCATCTTCATCTTAAAAGTGGGCATGGAGTGTGTTCCAGTGGTTGTATGCCTGTAATCCTAGCAACTTAGGAGGCTTAGATCTGAAAATTGCTGCTTCAAGCCAGCACAGGTAGAAAAGTCCATGAAACTCTTATCTCTAATTTACCACCAAAAATCCAGAATTGCAGCTGTGGTTTAAGTTATAGAGCACCAGCCTTTAGTAGCAACACTAAGGGACATTGCCTAGGTCCTGAGTTTAAGACCCAGTACACACACACACACACACACACACACACACACACACACATACACACACACACACACGTTTGGGATTTTAGTGAAGAACAAGTTATATTTTCTCTGCAGGGAGAGCTAGGAAATATTCGTTGAACAATGAATTGAAATGAAAGAAAGTCTAGTGATACTTTCAGAGCCCTCTTTCAATTAGTACCACTGAAAGGACAGGGAATCCATGTTTCAGCTTCTTCCTGGGGCTATCTACTGCTCTTTTATTCCCAGAAATCAATGAGTCCTGGCCCTGGACTTCTCCAACACAGAGAGACCAATACAGCAATGGAAGAGGAGTCTGCTTTTCCCAGCATCCCAAGAGGCTCCTCTGACTGAGCGGGACTAGATTAGATGCTGCTGCTATGTGATCACAGAGTAATAAGGCATTTCTTCCCATGGCACTAGTGTCACCACATCATAACCACTTGCCTGCCCAAATGTATCTGCCCCCTGAGAGCACAGTCTGTTCTTCAGGACCTTTATTTTTCTTATTCTACAACCTAGCACGGCATCCCATCTTGAGTGGATTTAGATTAGTCAGTGGCCAGCAAGCTACTTTGCCTTACTGAGCTTTTCTTTATTTTTTGTTTTTTAAAACTTTATTTTAATGTAACTATGCTTACAGAAATACACTTGTATCGGTTAATAGAATGCAATTTAACTTTAACTTACCCTACACAATTTCAACCAAAAATATTGGTACATGGTTTACAATTTTTTAAAAAATTTGCATTTTTTTAAATCTACTACAAATGTATAAAAAGATCCTCTGTCAAATGCTGCTAAAGAAAGCAGCATGAACCTTGAGAAATATACCTTTGGTTTGCTTCAGAAAAATAACAAGTATTGCACTGTAAAAGTTTATAAAATTGGTGTAACAAAACATTGTTGTAATGTTACAATGCCAGTTTACCAAGTTCAGTAACTAGTGGATGTGGGACCGGGAGCCTATGTACACATATGAAACCGGAAGAGCTATCTGATTCAGTTAATATTGCAGGCATATTGTAAATTTACACAAACCAAGATTCAGATCATTTCTTAAATCTGAATTAACACTATCAACTAGCTCACTTCATCTTCTGAGGTGAACAAGGACACTACACACAACAGCTGTAAGTTTTTCTGACTTATGCACCGAAGAAAATTCAGTTTCTTCCTCAGCTATCAGTCCAGAAGTAATAGCATACTAAAGGCAAGGTATTCCTTCCACTGTCAACATTCAATGGGGTGATGGAAGTTGAGGTCAACTTGGGTTTTAATTTGTATCAGCACTCATATGCAAAACAGCTCCCAAAGTTAATGACCACATAACTTTAGAAATGACTCTAAAATGTAAAACAGTCCATCTTGGAAGACATCCAGCCATAGTTATAGGAAGCCTTATCAGACAACTTAGCCCCTTAGGAATTACACCTCAATTAAAAAAAAAAAAGTAGCCCCAAAATAAGAAGCAGCTCTGAAAAAAAATACATAACTTAAAATATCTTGGAAAACGTGAATATAGTTCAAAAATATTTAAGAGATACATTTTCATAAGACTATACCTAGGATTAAGTTTGTAATCTAGTCTAGCATTTCAAGTTTATCACTAGTTACTATATATCAATATACAAAATAACATGCTCTTGTTCCCTTCCTTTATCAAAAGGGAAAAATTCTAGCTTCACGTCTAGGAATAAGGGGAGACTAACAAGATTCAAACAGTTTCATGCAAGTATCACATTTTTCTTTTTCTTTTTTTTTAAGTTTTTATTGTAAAACTGATGTACAGAGAGGTTATAGTTTCATACGTTAGGCATTGGATGCATTTCTTGTACTGTTTGTTACCTTGTCCCTCATTCCGCCCCCCCTCCCCGAGGTGTTCAGTTCACTTACACCAAACAGTTTTGCAAGTATTGCTTTTGTTGTTGTTTCTCTTATTTTACCCTTTGTCTCTCAATTTTGGTATTCCCTTTGAATTTCCTAATTCTAATACCAGTACACACTGTTTCCCATACACTCAGATAAGATTACAGAGATAGTGTAGATACAATCACAAGAAGGAAGTATCACATTTTTCAAATGGTAAAACTCTCAAGTGGACTAGAAGGTCTGATTACTAATATACTTTTCATTGAAACAACTTTTCATCAGTAAAAATACATGGCATTAAGGTCCAGAACCTAATATAGGCCTGACAATCCAGTCTACATTTTCTGAAAGGCCTGAGCTTTTCTTTAGAGTACTAAATACAGGGATAATTTGAGAAGTCTGAAATTTGGTGGTTGTGCTGCTCTGCTTGCCCACCTGGTTTCCCATTTTGCTTTTAGACTTTGAAATTGTGTGTTTTAATGCCTGCCCTCTTCCTTCAGTCTCATCTCAATTTGTCATGACTCAATGTCATTTATGTTCTTCAGTTGGGAGCAGAATTTGTCCAACAATGGCATGGGAAACTCTCTTTCCAACTTCACCTTTCTTTATTAAGATGTTTACTGGAGGGGCTGGGAATATGGCCTAGTGGTAGAGTGCTTGCTTTGTATACATGAAGCCCTGGGTTCGATTCCTTAGCACCACATATGTAGAGAAAACTGAAAGTGGCACTGTGGCCCAAGTGGTAAAGTGCTAGCCTTGAGCAAGAAGAATCCAAGGACAGTGCTCAGGCCCTGAGTTCAAGCCTCAGGATGGCAATAAACAAAACAAGCAAAAGAAAAACTTCAGGTATAAAAAAAGATGTTTACCAAAAAGGAAAAGACAGCTCAGACCAATGCATGGGGTCAGGCTTGTTCTAAGGAAAAGAGGAGCTGGAGAAATCTTCACTCGGCAATATCACAATCCTCTGCTTCCTCAACTCCTTCAATATTCAGAAACTTCAATGTCCTAGTTATCTTGCCCTTATTTGCTAAGCAGGTGCTAATGGTTATCAGAAGCTTTCACTATGTGTTCAGCCAATGGCCAGGGAAAGATGTGTGTACAACACAAGGGGCAGCCTCTGTACACAGAGCCACAGTGTAAGGATTCTGTCAGTAAATTGTGAGAACACCACCCAAGTTCAAAGAATGGACTTGGACACAAGAAGTACAGCAAAGGTGACGCTTCAGTGGTGGTCTTGCAAGATCAGTTGTCTGTAAGTTGGCAGGCATGCTCTCCACAATTACATACTTACTAGGTGGAGATCTCTCCCCATAATTCCTCATTGGTCTGATGGTCACATCTCTCTGATATATCACTTCAGTTCCATTACTTCCTATTGGTTAATTTGAATACATACATGTCTTGCAGGTTGAAGCAGGGTTTTGGCTGTCTCCAACCACTTTTATTCTCTGGCAGCAAGGCTTGTGTGCTTTCTGGCACTCGAACAGTTTCTCCCCATTTTCTCATATTGTTATGATCTATTCTTCTCCTTGCTAATAGACCCCGCCCCCTTATAATTCATCCTATTTATGCTTTGTCATATCAGCAAGTTGTTATGCAAGTAAGCTGGTAATTTTCTGCTCCAAAATCAAATGTTTTGACTTGAAGATAGACTACCACTGACTTTATTTCAAACACAAATAAAGCCATAAATGTAATGAAATATGGGGCAAAATGCCCATTCCATGGCCTTTCAGACTATTTGTAGTTATCCTTCAAATTTACTGGCCAGCCTTATGATGTTCTTATTCCAGTCAATAAGAGTTAGAATGGTGCTTAGTTATTTCAAGTACCATGTTTGTATTTCATGAAGTAAATCTTACTGTCTCATATCAAAGGGTTTTTCACAATAGTCCCTATGGTCTCTAGATGATCTAGTAGTACTTTATGTAAATGCTAAAGTATCAGGCTTTCATGCTGAAAAAGTTGTGTATGTTTGTTGAAGATTAGTTACTCTCCAAGGTTGTAAGAGACCCCTGAAAAGATGCTGTTGCTGAGTCCTAAGAATGCTCTAAAAGTCCCTCAACTTTGTATCTGCACCTTTTAAACTGAGCCATTCTGTGCAGCAATTCACTTGGCAATCACCTGTTTGCAGGAGAAATGAGAAGATTCAATGATTATCACCTGTGTGGAAGGCGACCCCTCAAAACAAGCAGTTTATTATTACTGTTGTTGTTGTTGTTATTATTATTATTATTTTTAAACAAATGGTGAAAAAATTCAGGAGACCAGCTGTTCCTATTTTATTCCAGTAAGAAAGTGATAATAACCCCTTTGGAGCTCTTCCTGGGACAAGACCGAGCTAATGGTCAACCAGGACATTCTTGCCACTGGGAATGTTTAACTCTGCAGAAACTTTTCTCACTCCCTGGCTCCAGTTCTCCCTAGTTAGCCTGAACCCAATGCCTATATTTTTGAAGACTGAAGATGCACTGAAGTGCCATCTTCCCATGTCTGGCATGTAACAAATTTCCTTTCTCTGTCCTTTACCATGCTGTTTTATTTAATATAAGGAGCCACACCTAAAACATCCTAATCTGCAGCTTTCACTTAAGACAGGATCTTCTGTTTGGGATAAATGATGTTTGAGGGTCTGTTCTTCTCTCGCCACTACCCTAAACAAGAGACACAAATCACACTGTGTAGAACATGTTGGAAAATACTCCCAAATACAATTCTATCACTAAAGGTCTCATAGTTTAGATATGAGGATCTCTAATTCAAAGTTGTGTGAAAAAAAATCTCAAAATCAAACTGATTCTTTTTAAATATGCCTAATGCCACAAAACCAAATGATTCCATTTCCAGATGCAATTATGGGAAACCATCATTACATCTGAGACTTCAGTATTTTCCTGAGCATTCATTGACAGAGCAAAGGGGAACAAGCTTTGATCCAGGGGGAGGGAAGATTCTCTCTCTCCATATATATACATATATACACATGCTATTTATGTGTATATAATATGTACATATATATATATATGTGTGTGTGTATATATATACATATATTTGCAACTATTTGTCAAACCTTGTCCACAAGGACTACCTCTGTCTTTATGGTAGAAGCAACATAGCTTCAAAACATGAGCAATGGAATCCTGGTTGCATGTACTTGTTAACTAATGTGTCATTTAATAAAGCTCAGAGAAATAGATACTTTGCACAACTTGCAATCAGTCTATTGCCTCCCCTACTTACCCCTTTTCTTAGAGAAAACTCAGACAAAATTAAGCTAAGACAGCACAAAGGCCATGGTAATCAGCTTTTGAGTATTTATATGTGTGAAACAATGCAAAAAGGGCTTTATGATCATTATCTTATTTAGCAGCTTCAACTTCCCATGAGATGGATACTAGCCCCATTCTAAGTCAAGGTTAACAGTTGTTTTTTGTTTCAAGATGTCTGAAGGGAAGCATGGACAAAGCTGTGTAGCAGTTCTGTGAAAGCATCCCTATCTTTGTTGTATATCTTTCTCTCTCTTCACCAGCAGGCACTGGCTTTTATCCTAACATCAGGAAATGGCTGATGTGCCTCCAGGTACCACTGCGCAGGAGGAGGGGACCGAAGCCCTGTGTTCCTTCTGCTTTTGATTTATTCAGGAAGTCAAGTCCTTTTCAAGGTTTTCTGCCTCCATCTCACAGATGCAAACCATGAAACTCAGTCACCTGAAAACAGGGAGGAGGCAGGACTGGACATCTTTTAAGACATGACAGCAGCATTTCTAGCTAAAATGTCCCTTAGAATACATCAGTTGTCTGTGGTAACCCTAGGTTGCACTGGTACTAGCGGCAGTCATTAGCAGGGTTTACTTTGGCTTCAAAGCATCCTTGATTGAATGATGGAATATCTGGTTAACCTTTCTTTAATAGATGATGGCAAAAGAAGAGTTGAGCAAACTAAACTTTAGCACCTGCCATTTTGTAGTAACCAAAATAATTGAAAATCAGTGTTAAACATAATCTTCAGCCTTTTATGAAAACACCAAAGAAATATATATTTTAACACAGTTTATCTTGTTTCAAATTTTTGTCCTCATTTTTCTTATTTTCAATATCTCTCATATGTGTGGTTGATGTCCTGAAGTGTTTCTATTCTTCCATTCTAAACTCCAGGCAGCCCAATATAATTCAGCCTGAGGAGCTTCTCTCCTCCCTTTTTCTGTCCTCTCCTCTTCTCTCTTGCCTCCCCTCTATGGTCCAGATCTTCAGTATAACCATCTACTTAGCCTCTCTCTCATTTTTTTTTTTTTTTTGGCCAGTCCTGGGGCTTGGACTCAGGGCCTGAGCACTGTCCCTGGCTTCTTCTTGCTCAAGGCTAGCACTCTGCCACTTGAGCCACAGCGCCACTTCTGGCCATTTTCTGTATATGTGGTGCTGGGGAATCGAACCCAGGGACTCATGTATACGAGGCAAGCACTCTTGCCACTAGGCCATATCCCCAGCCCCCCTCTCTCTCATTTTTAAAGAAGCAGTTTAAAAGATGCTTTTTCTAGGTCCTGTGAATTAACTAAAAGTCACTTAACTTTGTACCTGTACCTTTTTTGACCTGAGCTATTCTCTGATGCAGACAACTTTTCAATCATTGTTTGCAGAGAAAAAGAGAAGGTTCAGTAGTAACTAGCTCATGAAGACGGCAAACTATTCCTCAAGCAGGCAATGCCTTCTTATTGTCTTATAGCAATGGACAAGAGTTCAGGAGACCATCTTGTTCCTGTTCTGTTCCAGTTACAGAGTGATGATAATTCTCCAAAACTTCTCCAAGGACAAAAACTAAGCTAATGGTCAACCAGGCTATACCTGAGACATGCGACTGTTTTAACTATGTCTACCTTTCTTACCTCCTGCACTCAATTCTCCTGAATTAACAGCTGAAGATGTATTGAGGAGCATCATGAGAAGCATTTTCTCTGTCCTTCACTATGTCTCTTTCTTTGGCATATGGCGTCAAGTGATCAGATCTAACTTGGGACTTATGGACTTTGGGCCTAGGTTCTAGAAACCTGGTTTCTATATCTTCTATATCTTCTCTCCTTACCCTACTTCATGACTGATGGGACCTATTGCATCTCTTCTGCCCTCCCTCCAAAATAGAAGCACTTCATACATTTTCTGTTACAACCATCTTTTAATTATCTTAGTCATCCTAAAGAAAACAGAAAAGACCCTGAAAAACAGCCAGAGAACCCTGATTATCATGCACTGAATCCCATATGATGTCAGAGTTCCAGAAAGGTGACATAATACATTTTGGTCAAGTGCATTGGAATAGTGTCTTTTTAAAAATTTTTTTATTGTCAAACTGATCTACAGAGTGGTTACACTTTCGTACGTTAGGTATTAGATACATTTCTTTTACTGTTTGTTACCTCCTCCCTCATTCCCCCCTCCCCCTTTCCCTTCCCCCCCCAGAGTTGTTCAGTTCATTTACACCAAACAGTTTTTGCAAGTATTGCTTTTGCAATCGTTTGTCTTTTTTACCCTGTGTCTCTCAATTTTGGTATTCCCTTTTATTCTCATAGTTCTAATACCTGTATACACGGTTTCCAATGTATTCAGATAAGATACAGAGATAGTGCAGGTACAACCACAGGAAGGGGATACAAGAAGATCATCAATAATAGAAGCTACGGTTTCAAATCACATGTTGAAAGTAATTACAACATTGATATAACAGTTGTTTTCATAACATGGAGTTCATTTCACTTAGCATCATCTTTTGTGTTCATAAGGGTATAGCTATTGGGCTCTTATGATCCTCTGCTGTGACTAGACTAAACCTGTACTAATTATTCCCTATGAGGGAGACCATAGAGTCCATATTTCTTTGGGTCTGGCTCACTTCACTTACTATAATTTTTCCAAGTCCTTCCATTTCCTTACAAATGGGGCAATGTCATTCTTTCTGATAGAGGCATAAAATTCCATTGTGTATATGCACCACATTTTCCTGATCCATTTGTCTACTGAGGGGCATCTGGGTTGGTTCCAAATTCTAGCTATGACAAATTGTGCTGCGATGAACATTGTTGTGCTGGTGGCATTACTGTGATTTTGTTTGTGGTCTTTTGGGTAGATGCCCAAAAGTGGGGCTGCTGGGTCATAGGGGAGTTCTATGTTTAGCCTTCTGAGGAATCTCCATACCGCTTTCCAGAGTGGCTGAACCATTTACATTCCCACCAACAATGAAGTTGGGTTCCCTTTTGGCCACATCCCCTCCAACATTTGTCATTGTTAGTTTTCTTGATATAGACATTCTTACTGGGGTGAGAAGGAATCTCAATGTTGTTTTGATTTGCATTTCTTTTATGGCCAGTGATGTAGAGCACTTTATCTTATGTCTCTTGGCCATTCCCCATGGATTTCTTGCTCTTACTATCTGGTAGAAGAAGAGGTATCTGTTATTAATGGCCATACTAAAATCCAGGTAGAAAATGACAGACTATCTTGTAAGAAGAGTGAGGACTTTGATAACAATGATATCCTAAACACAGTAGGGTTCCATAACTGAGAGCATACACCAACCCACACTGGTACCAAAGTATCAGTGGAGCCAGAAACAGTGGTGCATACCTGTAATCAGAACTTGTCAGGAGGAAAAGATGAGAGGATTTTCAGTTTGAGGCCAAACTGGGCAAAGGTAACAAGACTCCATTTGGAACAAAACAAAAACCAAAAAGATCAGGGTGTAGCTTGAGTGGACTACCAGGTACTAGTTTTCTATCTGGCATGTATGAGGTCCTGAGTTCAATCCCTAAGAAAGCAAGATGAGGTAGATGATGATGATGGAGATAGATAGATAGATAGATAGATAGATAGATAGATAGATAGATAGATAGATGACAGACAGACCAACCAACAAGATGATCCCAATTGCATATCACAGACATCACATTTGTATTTCCTCAGAACCAACATAAGAATACATTTTCTTCCACTCAAGTCCAAGATTGTAGCCCAAACAGTCATACTTTTGAGCTAGAAGAAACCTTTTTCATTTGTTCTAAGGGAAAATAAAATGTGTTTTTTTTTCTCTGTCTGGCAAAAAGAATGCTGAAGGTACTCCTTAAATACTTTTTAGAAGTTAAATAACTTCTGCTGAGGAAAACTGATGAGTCAATAGAAACTAAATCATGATCAGCTGGATTAAATTTTTCTCAATAAAATGATTTCCTAAAGAAAGGCCAAAGTGCTTATAAGAATTGGTTTCCAGTAGACTTTATATTAACCATCATCACTTTTCAGTACTTAAGACTTATTATGGAAATAGGGGATGTGTTCCCCAAAGCAACAGCCCAATTTCACTGCCAGATTAAGCCAAAAGGGCAGTAAAAACCAGACTTAAAATATAGCACTTGGTTATTATAGTCAGCAAAACATGGAGAACAGTAGACAGGAAAGAAAATGCATTGGTATGTTACATTTCTCAGCTTTGTTTCCATTGGAAAAATTCTGCTTGAATGCTTCTCCTTTCTGGATGGGCATTTACTTTTTTCTTCTAAGTAAATGTTTCTAGCTCATGAGTCTTGAGGGCCTTTATGAGCCCCCTTCACCCATCTCTCACCCCCACCTTGAAATCTTAGAACATGGTAGAAATGATGCTATGCGACTTCTGGCCAAAATTCTAAAGCAACAAGACTTCCCAGATAGTGGCAAGAGCACTTGCCTCCTACACATGAAGCTCTGGGTTGGATTCCCTAGCACCACATATATGGAAAATGGCCAGAAGGGGCGCTGTGGCTCAGGCAGAGTGCTGGCCTTGAGCAAAAAGAAGCCAGGGACAGTGCTCAGGCCCTGAGTCCAAGGCCCAGGACTGGCCAAAAAAAAAAAAAAAAAAAAAAGACTTCCCAAAATCCCAGAGCAGGATAAGGTGTTAGAGAATCTGTCCAAATGCTTCAAGTTACAAGGGTAACCCAAAGTCCCTGAGAGGAGAATCACTTCATCAGCTTCACAGCTGGAACAACAAGGACTAGAACTCAGGAATACCCATTCTAGTGCTGTATATTATCCATACTCTCACCTACTTACACCTTTCAAAAACACTTTAGCAAAAACAGGAGCTGCTGTTAGAAATCAGAGACCCCCCAGAGGTATGTGCAGAGATATCTATTCCCCTCTGGGTTTGTTTGAAGGTCTCCTGTGGCCTCATTTCAGCCTCCAATTTTGTTTATGGATCACCAGTGTCCCACCTTAGCCAGGGGCCTGGAGTAATACTACTACTGGCCTGAGTGATACACTATGTGGCCCAGGTTAAGCTCATTACTGCAATACCGATCCCACTGTGGTTGGCTCAAGGATGGATGTGTTACCCATCCAAAACCAATGAAAAACAATCAGTATCCTGGTTTTGTTTTTAAGTTGAGTAAGAATCTAATTTTCTTCTTCCAAATGAAACAGGAGAAAAAGACTAGACTTAGAGCCACTGGAGCCATTTTCTTACTACTACATTGTGAATAAATCCAGTACAACAGAGAACAGAGCCAAGAGATGAGGTACAGACTCCAGTCAGCTGTAAAATGCACTCTGCCCATGCCTTTTCATTCCACGTGCCAGCCGGTAAAGTCTACTTAATCACTCTAGCCAATTTGTGTTAATGTCTTCTATTACAATTATAAAAGATCTACATAACACAAAACCCCAGAGAAACTAGACTTATTCCTTGTCACAAATGAAAAATCAAAACAAAATCAAACAATAAAGCCCTCATGACAGAGAACCAAAGCAATTTGTACAAAATCACTGAATTTAAATGGCACAAATCGGGCCAAAACTTAACTCTCCAATCCCCAGGATAACTGCTGTCATGCTCTGAATCATTTAGTAGGGGCAGAGCCTGGGTGGAGGGATGGATCCTGCATATAATCAGTTTGGAAAGGTTTTCTTCCTAGTTATTGAAGTAGATTCAGTACAGGACAAATATAAACCCAGGGATAAATCTAGGTAACAGCTAGCAAAACTGATCTACAAGTAAAAACAGGCACAAAGTCAAGAAACTGAAGCAAGAAATAGCAGAGAAAAGCCACAGTTGGAGGGAAATGATACAGGAATGGCATACGATAAAGATTTGTAAGAGCAAAGAAAGAATTTGAGTATTCAGGAACTTCAGAGAGTCCTTATCATGTGTTTGTGAAACCAGACAGCCTTTGGGTTGACAACAGCCTTCTGATTCCCATGGTCCAAAGCTTGCTATGTTTCCCCAGTGAATGGACCCAATGGTCCAGATGGAGGTAGATTTGATTATATTGGATACCCAGAGGATAATAATATCCTCCCAGCCCCATTACAGACCAGTGGTATGGCCTTTAGCAATACCAACAATGGACTCAGTGAAGTATCTGAATTTGTAGAACTTGACTGAAACTCAAGTGAAGAGAGAGATGATGATCGAGACTGAGATAATAGAAATGAATACATAGCAAATGTATACTATATATACAATGATTGTGTCTCTTAAACTTTTAATTATTGAATTGCCTTAATAACTCTATTGGTACCTAACAGATAAGCCCCACCTCTTTGGTTTGTCATGTAAGGCCTTTCATGGCTAGCTCTCAGCTCTCACACCAGCCACATGCCTCAGTTTCTGTGCACACTCCTAAGGTTCTAGCCACATTTAAGCACTATCTGTCTTCATCTGCAGCGTTGTCCATGCTGTTCATGTGGAACATCTAATCCCACCTACTTCCTCTGCCTGGCAAATCAGTATTTCAAAACACAGCCCCAAATCTTGCTCTCTGGTCAAAGTCTTTCTATGCTCAAAGTAGGGTTGTCTATTCTATCTTTTCAACACTTGGCACGTTCTTCTCATCCCCAGTTCTACTACTCTTTGTTTATGTATCTGTTTCTTGCAATAACTTATATATTCACCAGCGTATCATAGTCCCAAATGTTATTGTTGTCCTGTTATTACACAAAATCCCTTTGCCATTATGCTTCGACCTAGGTGGGTAGGTAGGGATTTGATGCTAGGATCACCTAAATAAATGTCCATAGACTCCAGGAAAGGCAACTGTTTGTCACCGAGTTGGAGGAGTATCATAGTCAGAAGCTGAGGATTGTGAAACAGAGGAATGTGTGGTCTGTACTCAGGTGCACACATATAACCTGAGGCCAGGTCCCTCCTCTGGTATGATTAGAAAACCAACAGTTTGAAGGCACTGGCATTCCATTCTCAATTCATGCCCTCACTGGTGGTGGGAAAGTGAGCCCAACTGAGCAACTCAGATTCAGTGTCCTCTTCTAGAAAAGGGAACTAGCTTCCCACCAGACCCCACTCTCTTTGTCCCAGGTATACAGCTGAAATCTTGTTCCATTCTCTCTTTCAGGTAGGTGAGGTCATATTCCTTGTTCATCAACTGCCCATCAGAATAAGAAGGGCAGAAAGGCATATCCTCCCAGGCTGGGCTCATAAATCCCTGCTTGGCTTCAGCAAAACCAAAAGCATACTGTGATGTAGGGATGAAAGCACAAGTAAATTATTTGGAAAGTGATCTCAGAAAACACCAATGCAGAGTCAAGAGAGGAAGCAGGGGAGAAAGAAGACACTAAGTTACGCATGATCAATAACTTACCACTTGAGGCTGAACAGTACTGAACAGTACAGGATTCCCATTCCTCACAATGACCACCCTACAGGTCCTTGAGGCTAGGGTTTTTGTTTTGTTTTGCCTTTTTATTTATTTATTTATTTTTTTATTAATTGGACATAATTTTTTTTACAAGGTGTTGTGCAAAGAGAGTGCAGTTACATAGTAGGGCAGTGTATACATTTCTTATGATATCTTACGACCTGTTTTTCTATTCCTTGTCTAGGTCAGGTTGACATATATGCAATATACAATGTATCAAGAACATATACAGTATTCACAGACTTGGTCTCTACTGTCTCTCCGTCTCCCTTTGTTAACAGTCATATATCAGGGAGATCATGCCCCTTTGTTTTCTGTGTTCTAGGCTTGTCTCACTCAACATTATTTGTTCAGGTTCTCACCATTTCCCTGCGAATAACAGTATTTCACCATTCCTAATCGCTATGTTGTATTCCATTGTGTATAGGTACCATATTTTTTGGATCCATTCGTCTGTGGAGGGGCATCTGGGTTGTTTCCATATTTTGGCTATTGTGAATTGTGCCGCGATAAACATGGAAGTACAAATGCCTTTTTGATATCTTGGATTTTGCTGTTTAGGATAGATGCCTAGGAGTGGTATGGCTGGGTCATAGGGTAGGTCTATATTGAGCTGTTTGAGAAACCTCCATACTGTTCTCCAAAGTGGTTGTACTAATTTGCACTCCCACCAACAATGGAGAAGGGTTCCTCTTTCCCCACAGCCCCTCCAGCATTTGTTGTTTCCTGAGTTCAGAGTATAGGCCATTCTAACTGGGGTGAGGTGGTATCTCAGGGTTGTTTTTATTTGCATTTCCTTTACTAGCAGGGATGTTGAGCATTTCCTCATATGTTTCTTTGCCATTTTTATATCTTCTCTTGTGAAGTCTCTCTTTAGCTCTTTTGCCCATTTCCTAATAGGTTTATTGGGCTTGGAGGGGCTTAGTTTTTTGAGTTCTCTGTAGATGACAGATATCAGGCCTTTGTCTGTTGCTGTGCTGGTAAATATTCTTTCCCATATGGTTGGCTGTCTTTCTATTTTGGTGGCTATGTCCTTAGCTGTGCAGAAACTTTTTAATATGTAGTAGTCCCATTTGTCGAGTCTTTCCCCTATTTGTTGTGCCCCTGGGACTCTATTCAGGAAGTTCCTTCCTGTGCCTATAAGTTCTAGTGTCTTTCCTACTCTGTCCTTCAGTAGTTTCAAGGATTCAGGTCTGATGTTGAGGTCCTTGATCCATTTTGAGTTGATCTTGGTGCATGGTGATAGGCTTGGGTCTACTTTGAGTTTTCTGCATATGGCTGCCCAGTTCTCCCAGCACCAGTAGTTGAAGAGGCTATGTTTATTCCATTGTATGTCTTTAGCTCCTTTGTCGAATATCAGTTGGCTGTAAGAGTGCGGTTTTATTTCTGGGTCTTCAGTTCTAATCCATTGGTCTTCCGATCTGTTTTTATACCAATACCATGCTGTTTTTGTTATGATGGCCTTGTAGTAGAGCTTGAAGCCTAGAATTGCTTTGGCTATTCTAGGTTTTTTGCTGTTCCATATGAATTTATGGATTGGCTTCTCTATTTCAGTGAAGAATGTGGCTGGGATTTTGATAGGTATTGCATTGAATTTGTATAACAATTTGGGCAATATGGCCATTTTCACTATATTGATTCTGCCTACCCATGAGCATGGGAGGTCTTTCCATCTCCTTGTGTCTTCTTTGATTTCCCTTATTAGATTTTTGTAGTTTTCATTGAATAGGTCCGTCACGTCCTTGGTTAAGTTGATTCCTAGGTACTTTATTCTTTTTTTGGCTACTATAAATGGAATTGTTTCCATAATTTCCTTTTCTGTTTGTCTATTGCTGGTGTACAGAAAAGCTGCTGACATTTGTGGGTTGATTTTGTATCCTGCTACTTTGCCAAATTGGTTTATTAGGTGTAGGAGTTTGGGTACTGAGTTTTTTGAGTCCATCAGATATAAGATCATGTCGTCTGCAAATAGGGATAACTTGATTTCTTCCTTGCCGATGTGGATCCCTTTGATGTCCTCCTCTTGCCTTATTGCTATGGCTAGGGATTCCAGCACTATGTTGAACAGAAGTGGGGAGAGTGGGCATCCTTGTCTTGTTCCTGAGTTTAGGGGGAATGATTTAAGTTTCTCTCCATTTAATATGATATTAGCAGTTGGTCTGATGTATATGGCTTTTATTGTTTTGAGGAATGTTCCATCTATTCCTGTTCTCTCCAAAGCTTTTAATAGGTATGGATGTTGTATTTTGTCAAAGGCTTTTTGGGCATCGACTGAGATAACAATGTGATTCTTGATTTTAGTTCTGTTTATGTAGTGAATTACGTTGATTGATTTACGGATGTTGAACCATCCTTGTGACTGAGGCATGAAGGCTACTTGGTCATGATGTATGATATTCTTGATCAGTTTCTGGATCCTATTAGCTAATATTTTATTGAGGAGCTTTGCATCTGTGTTCATTAGTGATATTGGTCTGTAGTTCTCTTTTTTTGTTGGATCTTTGCCTGGTTTGGGAATGAGTATGATATTAGCTTCGTAGAATGAGTTTGGGATTTCTCCCTCCGTTTCTATTTCGCGGAAGAGTTTGAGGAGTATTGGAATTAGCTCCTCACTAAAGGTTTTGTAGAATTCGTTGGTGAATCCATCTGGGCCTGGGCTTTTCTTAGTAGGGAGGTTCTTGATTACCTCCTGTATCTCACTGTAAGTTATTGGTTTATTTAGTTGATTTATTTCTTCTTGGTTCAGTTTGGGCAGTTTGTACTTCTGTAAGAATTGATCCATTTCTGTAAAATTATTGTTTTTTGCTGAGTAGAGGTTTTGGACATAGCTCCTTATGATTGTTTGAATATCGTGTGTACTTGTTGTAATTTTTCCTGTGGAGTCCCTGATTTTACGAATATGAGTCTCTTCTCTTCTTTTTTTTGTAAGTCTTGCAAGGGGTCTGTCAATTTTGTTTATTTTCTCAAAGAACCAGCTTTTAGTCTTATTTATTTGAAGAATGGTCTTTCTATTTTCAATCAGATTTATCTCTTCTTTAATCTTTGTGATCTCTCCCCTCCTAGTCGTTTTAGATTCTGTCATTTCTTGTTTCTCCAGTTGTTTTAGTTTCATTGTGAGGGTATTCACCTGCTCTGCTCCCATTCTTTTAATGTGGGTGCTGAGTGCAATGATCTTGCCCCTCAGTACTGCCTTAGCTGTGTTCCATAGGTTTCTTTGTGATGTGTTTTCTTTGTCATTGTGGCTTATGAATTCGTTGATTTCATCTTTAATTTGATCTGTGGCCCAAGTGTTGGATAGCAGCGTGGGGTTTAGCCTCCAAGAATGTGTATAGGCTCTGTGGTATCCTTATTGTTGAGGGTTACCTTTAATCCACTGTGATCAGATATAATACATGGGATGACATCAATACTTTTGTATTTGCTGAGGTTCTTTGTGTGGGCTATGATGTGGTCTATTTTGGAATATGATCCATGGGCTGCTGAAAAGAAGGTGTATTGGGTCTCTGTAGGGTGGAAGGTTCTATATAGGTCTGTTAGATCCATTTGGGAAATTGTGTTATTTAGGTCCTCAGCTCCCTTACTAATCCTCTGGGTGTTGGATCTGTCTCTTGGAGAGAGAGGAGTATTAAAGTCACCCACTATGATTGTGTTTGTGTCTATCTTGCTCTGTAATTCTTTGAGAATTTGCTTAACATATGTCGGGCCTCTTTTGTTTGGTGAGTATACATTTATCACCGTGATTTCTTGATTCTGGATTTTTCCTTGTATTAATATGTAGTGTCCTTCTTTGTCTTTTTGAGTGGACTTTAAAGAGAAGTCCAGCTTGTCTGAGATCAGAATGGCTACACCTGCCGTTTTGGTGGGTGCATTTGCTTGGTAGATCTTGCTCCATCCTTTCACTCGAAGCCTGTTTTTGTCCCTTGCTGTAAGGTGGGTCTCTTGTAGACAGCAGATGTCAACTTTTTGTTTGCGAATCCATTCTGCCAGTCTGCTCCTCTTTATCGGGGAGTTTAAACCATTTATATTTAAAGAGATCAAGGATAAAGGTGTTTTTTCTCCTTCCATTTTCTTGGTGGGCTGTTTTTTCCTCTTTTTTTTTTCTTGTCTTTAGTGAGCTGGTGTTTCTGCTGGACTTTGGCTATTGAAGTTTCTTTCTGATTCTGTCTGTGTGTCTTTTACGATCTCTGTTGGGTGGGGTTCCCCTCTTAATATTTGCTGTAGGGCTGGTTTTTTATTCACATACTCCTTTAGCTCCTCTTTGGTGTGGAAAGATCTGGTTCTCCCTTCGAATGTGAACTCCAATTTCGCTGGATATTTGATCCGAGGTTGTAAATTGTTATTCTGGAGTACTTGGATGGTGTTCTTCCACTCACTTCGAGCTTGGTAAGTTTGTGTGGATAAGTCGGATGTTATTCGAATCCTCTTCCCATTGAAAAAAGTTTCCTTCTTAGCTTTGGCTGAATTCAGAATTTGCTCTTTAATCTTGAGGTCTGTAGTCTTGAATATTATTTGCCTTGGGGTGGCTTTCCTGGGGTCTGGCCTGCCAGGTGTCCTATAGGCTTCGGTTACCTGGATGGGGTCCCCTGTGAGATTGGGGAAGTTTTCTGCAATAACTTTATTGAGAACATGATTAAGCCCTCTGCTCTGGTATTCGGCTCCTTCTTCTATTCCAATTATGCGCAGATTATATCTCTTGTCTTTGTCCATTAGTTCCTGGATTAGTCTTCCCTGAAGCTTCACCTTTTCTTGGAGTGTGGTCATTTTCTGGTTGTTGTCAGCTGCTTCATCGTCCAGGCGAGAGATTGTGGATTCTATATGGTCCACTCTTTGTGTTATGGTTTCAATTGCGGAGTTTATGGATGTCAGAGAGTTATTTATGGTTGTCATATCAGCTCTGATCGTGGAGATTTCTTCCTTTAAAGAGTTGTATTTTAAATCTATTTTTTCATGCATTTCACTTCTCAGGATGTGGAGATTTTCTTTAAAGGCAGCTTGCATTGTATCCATTTTTGCTTCCATTTCTTTAAAGCAGGCTTGCATTGTATCCAGTTTTGCTTCCATTTCTTTCTTGGCTTCCTGGGTGTCCTTCCAGATTTCTGCTCTAAATTCCTGGAATTGTTTTCTGATTTCATTTCTGACACTTTCGATCATTCTGTTAACATGGCCTCATTTGCTTTTTTAGTCTCCATTTCCTCTTCAGTCGTGCTGCTTTTTGGAGCTGGCGAGTTGGCTTGCCCTTTGATGAACTGAGTTATGTTTCTTTGTGATTTGCGCATCTGGAGATCTGGATGGCTTCTCAGGTTTGGTTTGAAGCTCTTCCCTCCCTCCTGAGTAGACGTGTCTACGGCAGCAGGTGCTGCCGCTGTGGCCCCGCCCACCAGTGCAGGGTATGCCTACCAGAGCGGGCACTGTCGCCGGGGGCCCCGCCCTCCTGTGCGCTGTGCGTCCACTGCAACAGGCACTCCGGCGGGATATGCCTCCCAGAGCAAGTCCCGGGTTGTTGGGTTGTGCTTGCGCCTTCCTGTGAGTCTGTTGGGGGGTGCGGTATGTGTGGGGCCCAGTGGGATCGACTGTCCGCGTGTGGCTTGGCACCTTCAGACCTCACCTCCGCTGTGATGGGGGATGTGATCAGGCTCAGGTGACCCTGCTGGGCTGGTATTGCCCACCAGCGCCTGTGGTTTTAGATGTAAGAGTCTGCGAGGTCCAGGCACCTCGGGTGGGGTTTGCACAACCGGCCGTCTCCCGGCCCCTGTTGGGAAGGGGGCGGGGCCGGTTCTGCCAGTTCAGGCACCTGTGGGGCGTTGGGGCTGCTGCGGCCTTCCCCTGCTAAACTGACTTCCCAGCGCCTGATGGGAGCTTCCCCGCCTGATTTGGGGGTTCTTTATTCCCTCAGGGGTGGGGGAGGGGGAGGGAGGGAGATCTAGCTTCTTTGTCGGGCTTGGGTCTCAGATAGCTGGTCTCCCGTTGGGGGAGGGGATAATGGGGCACTCACTTTTGCTGCTTTGTGTGTGTGTCCCGGGCAGCCGTTGGCCCTCCAGGGGTTGGCTAAGTGTCGTGGTGGCTTCCCTGGTTCCTGATTTCTGCCGTGCTGGGTTCCCTTGTCCGAACCCGGTGTGGACCCGAACTTCTCGTCGCTGCAGATGTGTGTCTTGGTCCGCACCCTGCCATGTGTCCATGGGGTCTCCCACTATATGAATTCTGCGCTCCTGGCAGCCTGTCTGCCGATCGCCGGGTTCCCCTTTCCCAGCCTGACCCTGTTTGGGCCAGGGTCGGCTGGTGGGGGGAGGGTGCCCCCGGTGAATCTCCGGCTCCGTGTAGGTTTTCGGTTCTTCTTTTTTGCTCCTTTTTGTTTTCCTGCGTTTCTCCACTGCTTCTGGCTGCTGGTTTTGCTGGGTTCTTGATGGGGTGTTGGGTGTTGGAGTTCCCAGCTCACAATTCCGTTGGAGCGAGTCGGGGTGCCTCCCTATTCTATTGGCGCCATCTTTCCTCCCTGTTTTGCCTTTTTAATCCAAGCCTTCATAGTCTTTGTTTAAGGGAAATACATTAGTTTCTGGACATTACTCGACTTCGACACATGTGATCAGAACATTGCTCAGGCAGCTGGAGGAACCCTCCCACAAAAGCTGCAACAAAATGGGTTGTTAGAACTTAGGCCTGAGAATGCAAACAACACTAAGATTCCACCTCAGTTAGAATGGCCATTATCAAGAAATCTAGTGGGGCTGGGGATATGGCCTAGTGGCAAGAGTGCTTGCCCCGTATACATGAGGCCCTGGGTTCGATTCCCCAGCACCACATATACAGAAAATGGCCAGAAGTGGTGCTGTGGCTCAAGTGGCAGAGTGCTAGCCTTGAGCAAGAAGAAGCCAGGGACAGTGCTCAGGCCCTGAGTCCAAGCCCCAGAATTGGCCAAAAAAAAAAAAAAAAAAAAAGAAATCTAGTAACAACAGATGCTGGTAGGGATGAGGCTGAAAGGGAACCCTACTACAATGTTGGTGGGAATGTAAACTTGTTCAAGCCTCTAGAAAGCAGTATGGAGGTTCCTTAAAAGGCTAAAGATGAGCTCCCTATGACCCAGAAATCCCACTCCTGGGCATTTACCCAATAATCACAAACAAGGCTACACTAAAGCTACCAGCACACCTATATTCATTGCAGTTTTATTTAGCATAGCTAAAATATGGAATCAGCCCAAATACCCCTGAGTAAATGAATGCATAAAGAAAATGTGGTATATATATATATATATATATATATATATATATATATATATATATATATATATTTCTATGTTTCTATCAGAAAAACATGATATTGCCCCATTGGTAAGGAAATAGAAAGACTTGGAAAAAAATTATATTAAACTAAGTAAGCTAGTCCCAAAGAAACATAGGCTTTATGGTCTCTCTCATTTCTAATAACTAGAATACATCTAGGATATTATTATTTTTGTCTGTCATAGGACTTTAGCATGGGGCCTGGGTGCTGTCTCTGAGCCTCTCTGTGCTCAAGGCTAGTGCTCTACCACTTGAGCCACAGAACCACTTCCAGTTTTGGAGTGCTTAATTGGAGAAAAGAGTTTCACAGGGAGTTTTCTGCCCAGGCTAGTTTTGAACCATGATCCTCAGATCCTGAGTAGCTAGGATTATAAGAGTGAGCCCATGGTGCCCAGCTAGGATATTCTTAACAGAGGATCACAGTAGCTCAATAGCTATGTGTTTATGACCATCTAAAATGATACCTATCAAAATGAACTCCAAGAAATGAAAGCAAGATTTTTTTTTTAAATGTACTGTTTGCAGTTATTTCTTTTTACTTTCTCTTTTTTAAATTTCTGTACCTTTTTCTTGTATAATTTACCTGATTTGGTGAAGAGAAGGGGAATCACAGAAATGGTGAGACAAAGTGTGAACTAATGGAACAGTGATACTCACTAGACCCTATGTTGGAACTTTACAACTTGGGGGGAAGGGGAGTCAGAAGGGAATGGGAGAAAATGTGGGAGGAAGTAACACTGTTCAAAAAGATGTGTACTCATTCCCTTACTTATCACCTTGTAAAAGAAAAAAGTTAAGCATTCACAGAATGGAAGGGGCCTGGAGAATATGTCTGGGCTCCTGGAGATGCTCCATTATACTTGCTCAGTGGCTCAATGTAGAGGACTGCAAGGCCCTAGAAATACAAGACACAACAAGTTCCTGTCCTGAACTTGTTACAAATGGATGAGAATCCTAGAGTCTAAGTGTCTCTAACAAAGAAATGAATAAACACAACACACACACACATGCACAAACACACACGTACATACATGCACATGTGCTCACACTTACACACTAACAAAACAAGAAGAGAGAGTGAGAGAACACCATTTGGAGAAATAGCAGACTCAAATTAGATGGCTCAAAAGTGAACACATGATTAAGGAAATTTCAGCTTTCTAGGATTTGGAGCGTGTGGGAGGGGCTCATGGTAATGGTAGTGCGCTGGTCTTAGGAAAATGAGGGGTCACAACTGGGCAGATTTTTTTTTTTTTGGCCAGTCCTGGGCCTTGGACTCAGGGCCTGAGCACTGTCCCTGGCTTCCTTTTGCTCAAGGCTAGCACTCTGCCACTTGAGCCACAGCACCACTTCTGGCCATTTTCTGTATATGTGGTGCTGGGGAATCAAACCCAGGGCCTCATGTATACGAGGCAAGCTCTCTTGCCACTAGGCCATAGCCCCAGCCCCCCTGGGCAGATTTTTGGAAGGGATTTGTGCACATACAAGGCTGTCATCCCATGATTTTAACATATGTATGAGATGTAGTATATGCGCTTGAAGCCTGAAGTAGGAGTTTGTTGCAAAAAGGTCAGGCTAAAGACACAAGGTCTTCTACCGTGCAGGTATTTAGTACTTATAGATTTTCTGCTCTTAAGGAGAAGTCTCTATTGCAAACTGACCACTAATCATTTACAAGGAGGAGTGACCCTGAGGTACTGAGGAGGTAGGACTCATGGGTGTCTCCTAGGACATGATTAGGAGAGAGTTTCAACATACTTTTCCTTATAGCTAACCTGGCTCAAAATGACCACTTGGAAGGAAGACTGCTCACTGGCGAGGAACACCCAATTAAATTCACATTAGCAAGAAATAAATAAATGTAGTAAACCATGAAAACTTGGAGGATGTTACAGCAGCTGGCCTTCTCTGGTGAATATAGAGTGAAAATGGAGAGTCAGACAGGCAGCCAGAAACGTAGTCTAAACTCTCAGATCAATAGACGATGATGCCAGGGAAGCCTTACTTTGTTCATGAATATCAGTGAAAGTCCTGGTGGAAACCCAAAGCTACAAGGAAGTGCCTGGAAGACACACGAGAAAGGCTAAGGCTAAGTCCTAGCTTGGAAATGTCAGAGATACAGAGAGCATTATCTATCTTGGCTTTCTGGCTAAAAATAGCATGCCTGTGTTAGTTCTTTCCAGGTACATTAAATCTCAGGGGCCACAGACACATCCAGGATTGCAGGCTGACCTTCACAGTGGCTGAAGTCAGCCCTGAATTTGTACCTGAGTTCTATGCTCAAGGAAAAGACACATTCCCATTTATGCTCCTGCTCAAAAGAGGAGCTGGCTTTGTGATCACAGCTCCAGTGAAGATAGTGATGAGTTGATTGTCAGTAGCTTCAAGGATGGATAAGACAAACGGGACCTAGCCATGGTTAGAGGTTAATACCATGCATTACCTGTTTCCATCTTCACACCAGAGGATATTAGCATGTCACTTGCCAAATGTAACATTGCCTTCCCATTTAATCTTCTGAGGGCCCTGAGAGCTGCCAACACTTAGATGGGAAACTGAGGTTTGGGATGGCAGGGTCCTTTGCACAGGCTAAAAGCTATGAAGTAGCCTGGCAGCGATGGCTTGTGACTATAATTCTAACGCCTCACAATGTTGAAATCTGAGGATTGCTAAGCAATCTCTCTGAGGATCTGAGGATCTGAGGAAGCTAAGCAGGCAGGAAAGTCCATGAGACTCTTATCTCAAATTAGCCAGCGAAAAGCCAATAGTGAAGCTGTGGCTCAACATAGTAGATCACGAGCCTTGAGTGAAAAAGCTCAGAAACAGTGGAGTTCAAGCCCCAGTACTAGAATATATGCATACAAAGTGAAAAGCTAGTGAGAGGCCTCACTAGGCCACCTTCATTCACCAGCAGATAAACACCTGCCTCACTTGTCCCACTCCACTCCCAGGACTCTCTTTCACACAGTGAACAGATGTCAGAAATTAATGTAGAGGGAATTTGGGAGATGGACAAACAAACTCATATGTTTATCTTCATTTTCTAAATGTTCATCTAAATATTTCATTTGTCAAAATAGTTAGTTTAGATAGACAATTATTTAAATATTTTCTTCAAATAGCCTATGTGTTAGGGTACAGGATAGGGATCTAAAAACATTTTTCTGAAGGAATAGACGAGTTCCTATGTGTGCTTTCAGTTTCTTTTCATGCATTGACAATGTTTTTTTTTTGTCCATTCTAATAAATAATTGATAGGATTTCACTTCATAGTACTGCAGCCTCATCCCCCCTCACCCTTTGCCTATCTATCTTCTGTCTCCCTCTCCTTAACTCCTGCTACTGTGGCTACAATGAAATTTCACCATTTCCATAGTCTTTTCCCCAGTGGCAATGGCGAGGGACTCCTCTCTTCCTGTGGCACCTGGCAGCACCTCCTTTCCCCACAGCAGCAGTGTCCTCAAGGAGAACCTTCCTGCTGATTGTCCCTGATAAAAATAGCCAACGTTGTGGAAAACTTGCACAATTCACAAAGCAATTTTCCTCAAGGTTAAGTCACGTGAGTGTCACAATCACCCAGAGAGAAAGGTAAGATATGCTGAGGCTCAGAGATCTAAGTAATTTGCTTAGGATAGAATAACTAGCAGATGAACAGACTCCCCGCCATGCTTTTCTCTTTCTTAGCCCTCATTTCTTCACCAAATGCCACTGCATTCTACCTCTTGCTGTTTCTGAAATCACTACCAGAAGACCCATCCACCAGCCTCACAACCAAGCTCTGCCACCCTTGTTATCAATAGCCTCTGCAGTCATGCTCAGTGCCCAACCTCACATCCATTCTCTCATATGATAAGATCATTCTAGAGATAGGCGAAGACACTGGTGGAAGCTGAGAGCCAGAAAGAGGCTTCATGTACAACAATGGAGGACCTCCTCCAGACACTTGCAGTCCCTTCAGGAGTTCAGCACTTCACACATGTGAGCATCTGAGCCTAGCTTTGTTTCCCTTGTTAATATTGGGTAAATCTCTCTGGACCTCTAAAATAGTGAAGAATGAATTAGGATTAGAGGATGTTTTTATCAACAGCTGACATGGGAAATAAGAGTGCTAAGGGATAGCCCTCAACGATGGAAACTATCAGCAATGTTTATAGTTTATATAACAACATATGACAAGAGTAATAATACTTACTGTGCATGTAAATAAGACATGGACAGAATAGGGAAATTAAAGCTACCTAAGCCAACTTTGCAAACATATGCTACTTGACTGGACTCATTCCATGAGTCCAATATTGTAACTGATTTATCCTGCCTAGAATTCTGCATAAATAAAGAGGTAGGGGGCTACACCAGACACCATTCTTCATGCCTGAAGGAGCTGACTAAAATGCAATGGACCACACAGCACCAGTGAATGCTGTATAGTCTGTCATGATGGCAAAACTGTGTTTAGGGAAATCTTGGGTTTGTTCTTTAATGAAAAAGTATCAGAAAATCCCCAGCACATGATAGTTGCTAGGGTACCACTCCGAGATAAAAATGTGAGGTTTCCTGGTATGGATTTGCACAACAAATAGCTCTGTGGTCCTGGAAGTAATTCTGGAATTCCTAATTAGCAGCATATCCAGACCCACCTTGTCCTGGGAAAATATAACATCTAATGAAACCCTAGATCCACCAAGAGCCCTGGCAGCTTTCATTCCAAAGACAAATTTCACAAAATTAAGGTAGTTCATCATGAGGAATAAGAGAACCCAGAAGGCCTATTTGAAAAAAAAATTGTGCCCACCTTTTGTTCCAGAACAAAATTTAAAAAGACTTATCTTTGTATGATGGTTAGCACTGCCAGACAGCTGGCAAAATGTTCTGTTGCATTGATGAGGGGGTTTCCAAAAAAACACGATTATCCCTTGATCTATAAAGTGATTGAAGAAGACCAACCCCACTCATACAGGAGGGTGTCAGACAATCCATTGAGGGGATGAACATGACAAGAAAGCCCCCAAGAACAAATTCACTCTTCCTGATCATGAATATACATTTCCTCCCTTGAACAGCAGTCCCTGGATCTCAAGACTCTGAATGGTTGGATTCACTATTGTCTCTTCTGGTTTCTAGGCCTTTGAGGATGTAATCATACCACCAGCTCTCCTGAGACTCTGCCTTGCAGATGGCAGAAGGTGAGACTTATCAATCTCCATAATCATGTGGGTCAATTCCTATAAGAAATCTCTTCACACATAAGCACATAACACACAGATGCATGATCACACATGCATGAACATACAGACACACACACACACATACATCAGCTCATTTTCTCTGGGGAACTTTGACTAACAATGGATAGATAAGAAAGAAAAAACCAATAACAAGTAGAAAGTGTACTACTTTGCATAACTAAATCTTATGCATGTATTTATTATCTAATTAAATAATAGGCATCATTTTATATAGAGAAGATTTCTTTTGACATAGGAGAAAATTGATAATTTGTTTTATTTATTTCACAGGAATTTTTTATACGTGTTGAATGACTTTCTTTTCTAGATACTGTGCTAAGTACAAGAATAATATCGAAGCCAGGCACTGGTGACTCATACCTGTACTCCTAGCCACTCAGAAGGCTGAGATCTGAGGATCACAATTTGAAGCCAGCCCAAGCAGGAAAGTCTATGAGACTCTTCATTTCACCACAAAATTGCTGAAAGCAGAGCTGTGGCTCAAGTGATAGAATACCAGCATTAAGCAGAAAAGCTAAGGACAGAGTCCAGTCCTTGAGTATAAGCCACAGTACTAGCACAAAGATTTTAAAAGAAAAAGAATAAGATCTAATTCATAGCCTCAACAAGTTAATGGTCTTTGTGGTCTGTATAACAAGATGGATATGTATCAAACTATTATAATTGATGGCATGTTGTATGTTCTAATGTAGGCTATCATACCCCTTCTCACATTCCACATAATCTTCTTGAAGCTTTCAATGCATTTATGAAATATACAATAAAACCTAACTCCCTGGGCAGGGTGGGAAGCTCACTTTTAGGTAAGAGGATGCAAAAGAATGACACTGACTTCACTTATGAAGCCTTCAGTGGGCATCCAGCTGCCTAACAGCTCAACCAGAAATCAAGCTGTGCAGAAGCACAAACTGGTCCATGTAGACAAACTACATCTGGAGTCTCCGAGACCTTGTGAAAAGTGAGAGATGCTCAGCTAACTAACAGATGTTCTACCTTTTTATCCTTCCTATTATTCCAGCCATAGCCATCACTTTACTGCAACCAGTGAAGACCCAGCTCAAGTTGATAAATTCCCAATCCTCAGAAGATGTGAGAGATAGGATTGTTGTTCTCACTACACAACTCAGTAAGTTTTGTGATGATCGGCTCTTAATACTTACAATGTGTGTGGGGCGGGGGAGAGGGGGCTTGGGATAGAGTCCTGTCTGCTTTATCCACTATTCTTTGTGATGGGCAGTGTCTGGTAGATAGCATGTACTCCATATATACTTGTTGAATTTTGTTGAATAGAGGTAGGTGCTACATGGGGAACAGAGAGGAAGAATGACTAATGGCACTGATGAATAGAAAGCTCTTCACAGGGGAAACCATAAATCAAATACATCACAATGGAAGAATATATATATATATATATATATATATATATATATATATGTATTTATTTTTGGCCAGTTCTGGGCCTTGGACTCAGGGCCTGAGCACTGGCCCTGGCTTCTTTTTACTCAAGGCTAGCACTCTGCTACTTGAGCCACAGCACCCCTCCTGGCCATTTTCTGTGTATGTGGTGCTGGGGAATTGAACCCAGGGCTTCATGTATAAGAGGCAAGCGCTTTGCCACTAGGCCATATCCCCAGCCCTGGAAGAATCAATATTTTAATGTGATAAGGAGTAAGAAAAGCTGGCAAAAGGGATGAAAATGAAAGATGCACAGTAATGGTTCAGCTAGTAACTTAATGAAGGTAAGCAGTGAATGTGATGGGACATATGGCCAGATAGGAAGGGTAGGCCATAGCACAAGAAGCCCCAAGGCTTACCTGATCAGAGACTCACTAGGAAGTGGCACTGCACTCCTACCCAGTTGCAAGCCCAGGTCCCTTCTGAGCTAGGCCAGCCTTCTGATCATCCTTGAGCTAGGTTCATCGCTTTTCTAGAAATAGAGTACAAACCTCTTCAGCTTTCCAATCTATAAGATGGTCTGGGATTTCTAAAGAACTTCCCTCCTGCCAGAGACACAGGGGAAGAGGACACAGAAATGTACTGTGGTCTAGGCTCTGCTTTCCCAACAGTCCTCCATATTAAAAATATGTTTTAATAATCCGTATGGACTCCTTATGATCTGAAGGAATATAGCCTTATTCTCCAACCAGTCTTTGAAATGTTTATTTCAAATGTGGACCAGAAACTCTTGAAATTGAAAGCCTCAAATCAACTGTCTATGTTCTATAAGGATGTCCTTGACAGAAGATCTGTCAGAACAGGCTACATTTCACCATCCGAACAATTATTCTGACCCTCAGCTATCACAGTGAACATCTATTTCTCCTTCTTATGGTACTCACCAAGCATGAAGAGTTTTCGGCCATCTCCTCATTTGTGACCTGAGGCAGCACAAGTTCCATCTCAATCTGTGCTTCCATAGTCACCTCTCAGGGCAGAGAAAGAGTGGGACCATGTACTCACTTGAAGCTTCTGTCTAGAAAAGACATATCTTGCAGCTAAGGCTGCAGATAAAATCCCACTGGCAGGATGTACAGGATAATACTCAGATGCATGTCTGCTAGGGTTGTATATTGGTCTGTTTGTTCAGTTAAAACAAAATACCAAAGATCAGATCATCTTTAAAGAGCAGAGCTTTTTTTGTCACTTATAAAGTTTTTTTTTAGTGCAGAAGCCACTGTGAAGGTACTGGTATCCATTGTGGCCATTTCTTTTATATTGTGACATGGCAGAGGGCATCTCAAGGCAAGAGAGCAAGGATACAAGCTTAGGTTCTCCTTCTAGTGTTACCACATGAGGCCCCACTCCCATGACTTCATTTAACTTAGTTACCTGCCAAAGTCTCCATCTCCAATACCATCAATATACGAATTTGGGGACTAAGTTTCCAACGCATGAATTTTAGAGAAAATTTGAGAGTCTGGCAGGCTACTGTGGCAAAATGGCACAAACTGGGTAGCTTAAATAACAAACTTACTTGAGGCAGTTCTGAAAACTGGAAAATCCAGATCAGAATGCCTGTGAGGTCACCTTCTGGTAAGGGGTCTCATCCCAGCCTGCCACAGCCATCTATGCACTGTGTGCTCATGGGATAGTTTTATAAACACACTGGGGAGAAAGGAAGAGGGGAGAAAGGAAAGAGAAGAGTGAAGGAAGAGAGAGACACTCCAACTCTCTCTGGTATGTCATAAAAAGATATAATCTTGTTAGGTCAGTATTCCACTCTTATGTCCTTATCTATAATTACTTAATTCCTTTAATTACTTACTTCAAATGAAGTCTCACTGGAACTTGGGGCTTCAAGACACAGAATTTTTGGAGTGCACATGTAATCAGTCTCTAAGAACTACCACTGCTGATCCCAGGAGATCTAAGCCCATTTGACTGTCCTTGTAAAAAGAGATAATTGTACAAACCATGAAATTGGACATGAAAGCAATTTCTAATGTTTAGATATTGCGTAGTAAATCTTTCTGTGCTGATGTTTTTTACTAAAATTTGCTACTTAGTAAACTATTTTAGTGGCTTATATCACTTACAGGGAATTTTATTTTCATCTCCAGGAAAACTTTTTCTAGGGGTGATGCTAGTCTTAGGGCTTGAACTCAGGGCCTGTGCACTATGCTTTAGCTTTTTTGCTCAAAGTTCGAACTCCATTACCTAGCCACAGCTCCACTTCTGGCTTTTATGGGTAATTAGAGGAGCTTCATGGGCTTTCCTCCCTAAGTTGGCTTTCAACCTCAATCCTTAGATATCATTCTCCTAAGTAGCTAGGATTACAGGCCACCAGCTTCTGAGAGTCAGTTTTGAGATAACTAGCATAATTTGCTACCACTTTTTGCAGACTATAACAACAAACTTAAGTTAAGTTAAAGTGCTTCGAACTGTTTCTAAACCTAAATATGATGTTTATATTTTTGCAAATGTTTGTTAGTATATCCAACTAAGAAAAAAAAGAAATTGTAATAGAGAAGGAAAAAAGGAGAGAAAGGAGGAGTCATCCATGTCCACAGCCATCTGACCTTTGATGTTCTATGTCCTTTGTCTCAACATCTCTAATTAAACCCAGGCTGTCATAGCAAATACTCAGCTTTGTCTGGGCACTTTTATACATTAGTAAACTAGAAGGACTAGCTCTAGATCAGGTAATTTCAGTCAAATGAGTTTCATGAAAGCTTTGGTGTTACCTGAAGGGAGAGACAACAGCTTCTAGCCCAAGTAACTGGCAGAGACAGAGATAGTTATTTATCAGTCTGAACTCTTCGGATACAATTAATTATTTTCTCTGAATTCCTGGTAGCACATAATAATGTCTTCTACTCTGGCTACTTCCCATACCAGGAGAGGGAATTGACTGACTAACAAAAGTGTCAGGGCAGCTGCATGAGTTTTCTAGTTCCGGCTTCCTCCTTGTGTGTCTTTTATTCTCGATTTAGTAAGTCCTGTAACGAAAACACATGCCTGGAGAGAAAGGCCTGAAGATGCCTAGAAAGCCTGCCTTTGAAGGTACAACTTCAATTCAGAGGACCAAGGATGGATCTCACACTCTCAAATGTAGCTCCATAGTAATAACACTAATAGTTTTGACTTTGGTGCAAAGACATGATTAGATAACCAATATATAATGTCTCCTAAGTGACAAATGGTTCACAAATATTGATTTATTCAACCATTATACAGCTCTATAAGTAAGCCAGGCACCTATGGCTCATGCCTGTAATCCTAGCAACTTAATAAGCTGAGATCCAAGGATTATGGTGCAAAACCAGCTAGGTCAGGAAAGTCCCTGAGACTCATCTCCAAAACTACCAAAATATCCAGAATTGAAGCTATGTCAAGTGGTAGGTAGGATGCTAGCCTTGAGAGAAAAGCTCAGGAACAGTGCGTAAGCAATAAGTTCAAGTCCCAGAATTAGTGCATTCATGTACACATGTGTGCGCGCTCATGCGCGCACACACCCACACCCCCACACCAATAGCCTCAGATGGAGATTTAAATCCACATCCTTGGAACCCATGAATGTACATATGTTAAGTTACTTGGAAAAGGAGGAATTAAAAAATTAAGGGGGCTGGGGATATGGCCTAGTGGCAAGAGTGCCTGCTTCATATACATGAGGCCCTGGGTTCGATTCCCCAGCACCACATATACAGAAAATGGCCAGAAGTGGCGCTGTGGCTCAAGTGGCAGAGTGCTAGCCTTGAGCGGGAAGAAGCCAGGGACAGTGCTCAGGCCCTGAGTCCAAGCCCCAGGACTGGCCAAAAAAAAAAAAAAAATTGAGATTGCATATAAGCAAGACCGCATTAAAGCCATCAGCACAACTAGGTTCATCGCAGCACAATTTGTCATTGCTAAAATATGGAACTAACCCAGATGCCCCTCAGTAGATGAGTGGATCAAGAAAATGTGGTATATATACACAATTCTATGCCTTTATCAGAAAGAATGACATTGCCCCATCTGTAAGGAAATGGAAAGACTTGGAAAAAAAATATACTAAATAAAGTGAGCCAGACCCAAAGAAACATGGACTCTATGGTTTCCCTCATAGGGAATAATTAGTACATCTCTAAGGAATCTTGTGGGGTTCAAGGGAGGAGATTCCACATCCCTCCAAGAGCCCAGTACTCAGAGACAGTCTCAAGCAAAAAGATGGATTTAATGGGGAAGTAAAAAGCAAACTGACAGGCCAGGGATGCAGCATAGACTCAGGAGCTGAAACTACGTCAGTGAAAAGTGGGCTGACCAGCCAGGGACACAGTGCAGACTCGGGCACTAACACTGACCAGAAGCAGTCCTCAAGCTGGGGTTGACAAAAGTAAAAGTGTAGCAAAGATGTAGGGGGTTGATGCAGGGGGTAGAACAAGCAGCAAACAAGCAAGCCATTTACAGAAGCAGAATTTTGGAGTCAGGTTGACCTAATCTATTCCCCCCAACATTTCCTACCATGTTTCCCTAGTCAAGATGGAGTCAGCTCTACTCTCTACAATAGGAATAAGTAGTACATATCTAGAATAGACATAGCAGAAGAGCACAATAATAGCTCAATAGCTATGCCCGTATGAACGCATAAGATAATGCTAAGCGAAATGAACTCCATGTAATGGAAATAAGTGGTATATCATTATTGTAGTTAATTTCAACATACCATGTAAAACCGTACCTTTTTTTTGTTTCTCTCATATTCCCTCCCTGTGGTTTTACTCCAGCTATTACTGTAACTGATCTTAATACCCCGGATACTGTATAGACATGCATTGGAGCCAGGGAAGGGAAAGCGAACACCAAAATTGAGAAACAAAGGATAAAAAGATAAACCATTTCAATAGCAATACTTACCAAACTGATTGGTGTAAACCAACCATACATCTCATGGGGAGGGAGGGAACTTGGGAGGGGGGAGATGGGGAAAAATGAGGGAGGAGATGACAAGTTGGATAAGAAATGTACTTGCCTTATATATGAAACTGTAACCCCTCTGTACTTCACTTTAGCAATAAAGAAAAAATTTGAGATTAATAATAAAATGGACTTAAGCTTCTCACAGAATAGCCAGTCAGCTCAAAGGGATTCACAATGGCCCTCCAAAATGAAGAGAGAGTTACAGAGTGAACCATCAGGAGAAAAGCATGACTGGTTAGCACTGACTTTGGATATGGAGCATCACATGAACCAAGAAATAGAGGTAACTTTCAGGAGCTAAAAAGGAAAGTAAATGTACACACCCCTGCCCTTCTCCACCACCTAGAAAGCACTGTAGCCCTGACAATATCTTGATTTTTAGCTCAGTTGAGGCTCCTTTCTTTTTCTTTCTTTTCTTCTTTCCAATATGGGTGTTTGAACTCATTCTGGAGCTGCCTTCACTTTTTTTTTTTTTAATCGAAGCTGGGGTTCTGTCACTTAAGCCCTAGCTCCACTGCTGGTCTTTTGGTGGCTGATAGGAGATAACGTATCATGGACTTTAATACCTCTGCTGTCTTTGAAGCTCAGTCTCGGCCTCCTGGAAATCTAGGAGTATGAGCCACTTACTGGCACCTGCCCATTTCAGTCTTTCAATCTAAAGGATTAGAAGATAATCAGTTTGTGCTGTTTTAGCCACTAAATTAGAAGCAATTTGTTACAGCAGCAAGAGGAAGTTGATACAAGTTAACTACCATTATTTTTCTCACCAAACAAATTAGAAAACTGAGGAAGATCTGCTGCTACTAGTATTTTTGTGCTGCAGTGTCCTGCCAGTATTTTCTTCAGTTATGTTAGAAATAGATGTCTTGTATATACATTTATCTGATTTGGAGAAGGGAAGGGAGATAACAAAATGGTGAGACAAAGGACAAAGTGTGAACCAATGCAACAATGATACTCACAAGACACTATGTTGGAAATGAACTTTACAACTTGACAGGGGAGGGGCGTCAAAGGGGAGGGGAGTGGGAGAAAAAGAAATGTACCTTACTTATTTAACTGTAACCCCTCTGTACATCACCTTTACAATTAAATTACATTTTTTTAAAAAAGAAATAGGTGAGAAGAGGTATTCAGTTAATTACAGGAAAGAGAAGAGGGTTGCAAACACTCTGTGAGTATGTCCTGCTGGGTGTGCTCCTGAGACACGGCTGTAGGTGCCGTGCATCTGAGAGAAGCCTGATATTAAATGGTCAGCTCCATACAAGCTCAGCATTTTAGAAAGAACTTTTGAAGCACTATGCTCCAAAAGGAGGAAGGAAATTTTCTTGTCTTTTCCCTTAGAGACTGAGTATAAGAAGGGAGAAAGGGTGGTGCTCTTAACTATATGCTCCTCATAATAAATGAAGAACACTATTTTAAGATGCTTACAAAGGCAGAGAAAGATCCTGGTTTTTCCTTTTGAGAGAAGAAAAACCAGGTTATAGTTTTGGAATGCATTGGTATATGAATTGCCTAGGGTTAGAAAATGCATTGTCAGAGATAAAAATGGTTAATTTTCTACTTTACTACAAGCTGTTGATGTCCAGACTTCACTTCCCTGCCCCCCACTGGCATCACTGAGAGCAGAACTGGGACCCTTGACCTAAATATGAAGCATGGTTCTTGTGGTTTAATACTTCTGTCATCTTTTCATAAAATGTCTTCTTTAAAAATATAAAAAATATAAATTAATTAATTAATGTATGCATGCAATGACAGGCTTTGCCCCAGGAATTTTCTTAGAATGAAGAAGAATGTCTCTACCCACCTACCTATTTCTCCTACCACTAGTATTCTGCACCTAAAATTTTTCTACTGGGGAAGAGGACAGTTAAGTCCCTGGATACTTCTTTAGCCTCAGTTTCTTGTAAAACTTAAAAGATTCATAAGATAGGCAAAGAGATGGATCATTGCTAGCACAAGTTTATTTAGGGGCAAATTATCCAAAAGCTTGAGACTAGAGTCATTAACAGATGGCAGGGTTTTACAGGGGAGGGCAAGTGGATTGTTTGAAAGACATTGGAGGGGTGGGGGAGGCTGTGGATCTGTGGATTAAGGGAAGGCAGACTGGGTCTGGCCTGAAACAGGATTTCTGTGAGAATGATATGTGTCACTTGTGGTGGGCAGGTGTGATTCTAACTGAGCCACTGCTAGTAGCAAACAAAATACTGTCAGAGGCCTCATGACTGGAGCACCATGGTCAAGCATGCGTGATGTTTCTGCTTTTTGTTCTTATTACTTGTTAGAAGGGATAGGGTAGATGCAAGATTGCAAGTGCTCTTCTGAATACAGGCATGACCAGGTGGAGTAGAAGGGTTAAAGGCAGGAAATCTGGTAAGTTAGAATCACTTCCAGTAGCTAGAGGATCTGCTGGTAGTGATGTCATTTGAAGAGAAGAACATTGTTGACATATTTTTGAGTAACTTTAAGGATGAAGAGGAGGAGGAAGAGGAAGGGGAGCCATCAACACACCAGGGAAAAACATGTAACAAGGTGAGAATTACATAAGCCAAACATCCACATTAGGGACAGTAAAAGTAGAGGCTGCAGGACTGGTGCCAGCCTGGACAGCCAGATGGAGAGGGAGGCTCCCCAGCCCCACAGGTTAGCTGTTTGCTCTCTGAATCAAGAAACCATTCTACTGCCTCTGAAACTATGTTAGTCTGATTTACACAGAATTAACCTTCTTCCTGTAAGAACAGTACACAGATTCCAGTTTGCTTCATTGTATGCCCAACCCTCTGTTGTTCTGAGGCAACACAGCTGTGAGGGAGTATATCTGCATCTGGACACCAGTTTTGTTTTGTTTTTGTTGTTGTTGTTTTTTGGACAGTCCTGGGGCTTGGACTCAGGGCCTGAGCACTGTCCCTGGCTTCTTTTTGCTCAAGGCTAGCACTCTGCCACTTGAGCCACAGCGCCACTTCTGGCCATTTTCTGCTGGGGAATCGAACCCAGGGCCTCATGTATATGAGGCAGGCACTCTTGCCACTAGGCCATATCCCCAGCCCTGGACACCAGTTTTGAGGTGAACATGTTATCTATTGATGTTTGAAACACAGTTGAAAAAATTCCATAGTTTATTTCTGAGGTGAGGTTGTTCACTATTCCCCACTATCCCCCCACCCCCTCCACTCCCTCGTGACACCTAGCTGCAGCTGAAATGGGTAGAATATGTATTGCTCTTTTGGATTGTGGTATTGAGGATGAGATGGGGACCATTGGGGGAATGTCAAGGACTTGGTCATCTGAGAAGACTGATGGGGGTGGGGACAAACCAAATTGTCAGGTAAGCCCTTCAACTGCCTGTCAATTTCTCAAAGAGGGAGAATGGGAGCCAAGGCTGAGGCTGAGGAAGATGGTAAGGGCACATGGGGGGTGGGGGGAGGTGGGGGAAGGCCAATAGGCAGGAATTTGTGTTGAAGAAGTTGGTGCTGAGGGATCCTATAGGAGAGAATCAAGTGAAGGAGCCTGAGGGGGATGAAGGGTCATTTCCCCAGCAGGATCAAAGTCTGAGAAAGATGGTTAGGGAGGTGGAGACATTTTTGTTTTTTCATTAAGCAGAAGAATTTATTATAAATAGCAAGATTGATAGAAGAGGACCTAGAATGGAGATAGACAAAGGCTTC
Organism: Perognathus longimembris pacificus; assembly: GCF_023159225.1. Taxonomy (NCBI): domain Eukaryota; kingdom Metazoa; phylum Chordata; class Mammalia; order Rodentia; family Heteromyidae; genus Perognathus; species Perognathus longimembris. The sequence goes on from NC_063166.1 coordinate 42,258,794, forward strand.
AAAATACGGAATCTCAACCTATTGTGTTAGAGAATGATTTCAAGATCATACTGAATTTGGGAATCAAAAATGTCCTGTTTGATCAATTTTTAGTCATTGTCCAATTTTTATTGTTGCCAGATGATGTTACAGTACAAGATGACTCACTTAGGCTTTCTATTATCAAAGAACTCAAGGTTTTGCTAGTTTTTGTGGACATATCCTATCAGAGTATCCCTCTGGGAGCTTAAAAGGTCTATTTTGGGAGGTTTGTAACTATCCTTCCCTACTTCTGAGTCACAGACAGCATGCCCTGAGACAGAGGATCTATCAAAGCTGTGTCTGCGTGGACGGACCATTCACAGCAGGCCGGAGCATCATCCCACCAGCCAGTAGTTCAAATTAGATGGGAGGCTGCCCTCCCAGGCATCCCTGAGAGGGAGCAGGCCACCTGTGAACCACCCAGGGTGGAAATTCTGAGCGTCTCTCTCAAGTGACACCAGGGCTTGTTCTAGGCTCCTGGACCCTTCCTACTTAGAGGAAAACAAAAACAGAAACCAAAAGAGAAAACAAAAAGAGGACTCACCAGAACTGAAGGCCTTTGTTAAATGGTTGGTTCCAAGTTGCAGTGTGGTCCCTGGCAGAGCTGTTAAAGCAGGGAAGAGAAGGAAAGCAAGAGACACAGAAAGCATGGAGGAGACTGGAGTCGGCAGAAAGGAGAATATTTGGCAGGAAAGATGGACAGAGGAGGACGAAGATAACTCAGATCCTGCTCAGGCTCTCAGTATTAGCCTAGGATGCTCTCAGCCCTGAGAGACAAACAAAAAATTGAGCCTATACCCTGTCCCAGACTCAAAATGGGTACAAGGTATGCAGAGACAGCTCAATGTCAGCATAGATGTATTTGGGGGAGAAACTGGCCAAATGTTAAGCCCACTGCAAGGTTTAATAGAAAAGAGGCAAGTGTGTTACTGGAAAGGCATGGGGGAAGGGCTGTGGATCAGTGTGAGTAGGGAAGTGGGCTGGGATCTGGCCTGGAGCAGGGTTTCTATCGGAGTAACTAAGGATATAACTTGTACTTGGGACATAGGATACTGCATATGGTTGGGCCATCTACTGTGCTTAATGAGTCACAGCCCAAAAATGAAGCAGTGTGCTTTGATCATTGTAGCTAAAGGCATGCAAAATACTGGGGGTGGGAGAGCTGGCTCAAGATGGAGGTGCCATGGCCAAGTGAACCTGACAGTGCCTATTTCAATCAAGACATTATTTTGAATGTTAACAGGTAACTTCCACACTGAATAATAGCACAGTAGAAACTGTTTGTTCTTGAATTATGAATTTTATTGTCTTCCTCATACTTGTTCCTTTTCTTTTCCCTTGATATGCTGGTATTGGGGCTTTGCCCCAAGGCCCCTCATTTTTCTCAACTTTCTTGCTCAAGGCTGGTGCTCTATGAGTTGAGCTGCACCCCCACATTCTACTTCATTTGCACCTATTCTTTAGAGCAGACCTTGAAATCAGAGAGAGAAGGTATTCCCCCCTGCCCCCCACCATTTTCTCCTGTGTTTACAACAAGTTTGTGGCTAATCCTTAAATCCTCTATATTAAAATTGTCAACCAATTTCCAGGCAGCATCTTCCAGATGGAAACTCAGTAAAGAGGGGCTGGGAATATGGCCTAGTGGCAAGAGTGCTTGCCTCAAATACATGAAGCCCTGAGTTCGATTCCCCAGCACCACATATATAGAAAACGGTCAGAAGTGGCGCTGTAGATCAAGTTGCAGAGTGCTAGCTCTTGAGCAAAAAGAAGCCAGGGACAGTGCTCAGGCCCTGAGTCCAAGGCCCAGGATTGACCAAAAAAAAAAAAAAAAGTCACTTGAGCTGGGATGTAGCTCATTGGCAAAGTGCTTGCCTAGCAAGTGCAACATCCTGGGTTCGATCCCCAGCATCAAAAAAGAAAAGACCCCCACCCCCCCCAAAAAAAAAACTCAGTAAAGATCATGCTTCATCTTCTGTAATAAAGTATCCATAATGAGACATGGGGGAAGGTAGCTGGGGGCATGGGGAGCACAGGCACACTGTCTCTTAAAGACTTGATCACAGAGGCAGTACAAACTTCCTCTCAGTGTTCACTGGTTAGATCTAGCCCTTTAACCACACTGCCTGCAGTGGGACTGGGAACAAAGAAGGGGCAGAGGGATAGTGGTCTAGCACCAAACCTCTGTGTCATAGAGTGTTTCAAGAGAAGCAAATCCAAGTCTTTTATAACAGACCTCATCTGGCCCTACGTAGAACATTTATTTCTCTAGGAAGGCTAAACAGACAGACAGATTGCACTTCAATGTCTTCCAATCTCTGTAATACAGTCACATTTCATGAGTTAACAGTGATTTGAATATTTAGAACTCAAGAGGAATAATAGCCAACAGAACTGAGATCAGGGGAAAATGCTAGAAGTTTGGTGTCTAGAAAATAAAAGTCAGCAGAATACTAAGAAGAAAAGGAATTTTAAACAATGGGAAAGACAAAGACAGCTTATTTCAAAAAAGATTCTCAGGCATTTTCCAGCACTATTGTAGGCCTGCATGTTTCTTTAAAAAAGCAATTTAACAAGATATCAAAGGCAAATGTCCATATATGCTGATCCTATGATTTTAACTTTGAGATCTACATTTAAAGAAACATTCTCTGAAATTCTTAAAAATTAAAAATGTGTCACAACATTATTTACAATATAAAAAAAATTTGGAAGGTTGTGCAGTTTATAAACTCTGATGTATACATTTACTAGGCTCTAATGTATATATGAATTAATTTTTCCATGAAGAAATAATTAGACATAGACCAAGTTAGAGGCATGCTACCAGATGACAGCCTCTACCCAGCAAAAGTGCTAATTCATATACATCAAGGCACGTAGGGAATCCTTCGAACCCTGGGAGCCCAGTGAGACATGCCAACTAAATTCAGCATCTCATCCTTAATAGAATTGGGCTTAAAAAGATATGTTTATAAAATACATTGCTTGAAACAACAAGCAAAATTTGAATACAAACTTTCCTTATACAGACTCATGTCCAATTAACCACCCCAAAGCCAGAAGTGAAGCTGTGAGTCAGATGCTAGAGTGCTAGCCTTGAGCAGAGAACACTCAGGGACAGTGCCCAGGCCCTGAATTCAAGCCCCAGGACCAGGTACACACACACACACACACACACACACACACACACACACACACACACACACACACACACAAATATATCTAAGAAAAAGAGTATCTTTATCCTTAGGAGATATGTGGTAACATATTTAAGGAAAAGAATCATAAAACCTTTTATTTGACTTCAAATGATTTAAAACATAATAATGAGTTCACATAGATAAATGGTAAAATAACAACTGGTGAATCTCTATATCATTACAAATTGTTTTAAGTATTTTTGAACTCTAAATTCAAAATGAGATGATCATTTGGAAGTATTTATGATGTAATGTTTAAATGAAAAAATCCAGGCAACATTAACTATGTATCTCATGAGATCTTCTCTCCCAGTAGAAAATAATACTAGAAGGAAAATACTAAAACTTTAACAATATCTGCGTTTGGTAGGAAGATTGGATGAGGAACATGTTTACCTTCCTTTTTTATACTTTCTGTACATTTTTAATAACCATATATCACTTTTATAATAAAAAATACCTTAAAAAAAAAACACTGAGCAACCAAGTGGCATGGGTCAGTCATTTTCCCATCTCCCCAACGTTCAGCCTGAAGCCAAAATGGAGAGCAGTGAGAGATGGAAATGAGCATAAGCTGCCGGCTATGAGGGTGTGAAAATCATGGTCCAGAGCTGCCAAGTGGCCTTTAATGAAACCTGTCTGAGATGGAAAAATCATAGTCTTCTAGGCTAAAGACTTGATGTACAATTTAGCTTTAGTGTCAGCATGCAGCTGCTGGGTATATCCTCAACTTTAAGATTTATGGCCATCCTGAGAAATACCTTTGAATTTGGCTGATTCTTCACAGACTTAGATTTCAAGTTCATGTGGTGCAAAATAGCTTCTCTTGGCTTCTGATCATACCTATTGGGCCAGAACTAACTAGTTCATAAGGCCATAAGCCCTTTTCATGTCAGGTATGGTTAGCATCGACCCTAAGAGACAAGCCAGGAACTCTTCCCTTGCTTCTTCTAATTGAGCTCATTTTCTGCCTCCATTCTGACTCTCCTTCTTAACACTTTCCAAGAGTTATCTCTAGTACCTGGCTTCTTTTAAACACACATGTCCTATTTCTTTTTTTCTCAAACTACTCTAATTTTAGGAACAATAACATTTCTTGCAGGTCTCCCAGTGAGCTCCTTGATGCTGAGTGTAGCGATCACTCTTCTGTTCTTATTCTCCTCCCTCAGCTTCATTGAACAGCACTGCCTTCTTGGACAATTCTCTTCTCTTGGATTTCTGTGACAACATTCTATGTTTCTGGCTGCCCTGCCACCTCACTGGCCCCGCCTTGATCTTCCTGCCTCTTCTTTGCTGGACTTCTGAATGCTAGACTGAACCCTGAGATCAGCCCCAGAACATGTGCAGTTTTCCCTTTAAACTCCCTACGTTCTCACCAGAACAGATAACCATGCTCAAGACTTCCCATTGATATTTTCACTACAACTCCTCTGAGTGCCAGAATCATAAATACAGATCTCAAGTGATTAAAGGAAATGAAATGCAATCTAATAGAACTCAAATAATCTTCTACTACTCTCTCCACCTCCATCTCTCTCTCTGTCTCTCTCTCCCTACCTCCTTATCTTTCTCCATCTCTATGTGTCTAGCCTCTGTGTCTGTGTCTCTATCTCTGATTCTGTCCCTCTCTGTGACACATACACACACACACACACACACACACGCATGCAAATCGCATCACAATCCAAGTTCTCTCCATTTGAGTGAACAGTCCATGTCTAGTTCTAAACTCTAGAAATCCTCTTTTATAGTTTTCTTTCCTTATCTTCACACCTCCAATCCTGAAAAACTTGAGTTTTTACCTCAAGTTACTTTTCAAATTCATCAGCATCTCTTGTAGATACTAGCTGCATCACCTCTTAACTATCATGCTGCAGTGGCATAGGAAATTGTTCCAGTCCAATCCCTTTCCATGCAAATATTCTCATTCGTTCATTTGTTCATTCGTTTGTTCGTTCATTTGTTCATTCATTCATTCATTCATTTATTTTTGCTGTTCCTGGTATTTGAACTCAGGGTCTGGGTGATGTCCCTGAGCTTTTTTGCTTAAGGCTAGCACTCTACCATTTGCACCACAGCGCCACTTCTGCCTTGTCTGTTTATGTAGTGCTGAGGAATCAAACCTAGGGCTTCATGAGTGTTAAGCAAGCACTCTACCATTAAACCACATTCTCAGACTCCTGCAAATATTCTCCCCACACTGCCAGGTCAACCTTCCTATAATATAAATTACATATTGATACTGACTTTGTCAGCCTGCCTAAAATGATATCCTAATGTGGCTTCTTAAAATGATATTTATGATGTGATGGCATATGAGAAATGAGATTGCCTGATAATCTATTCTATTCCATCCCCACCCTCCTTGTGCTCACCATGCTCCAACCAATCTATCTCTGTTTCTTAAACATATCCATTTCTTTCCTGCCTTTGCACTTGGCTGATATTGCTGTACACTGCCCTCAGTTCCACACATGACTAGATTCTTCTTCTTCCAGTCTAGCACTTTGCTTGTTAGTTTGAGATGGAGATGGAGATGAGATATTTCCTTCCCAATTGATGTCAAACCCAAACTCTATAGCTAGGATCACAGGTGTGAGCCAGTGGCACCTGGCTTATTAATGGCTTCTTCAATTTGAGATTCATTTCTTCATAAATATTGTCCTAATTTCTAATATAAATTAATACTCTTCACGCCTAGTCACTCTCAGCACTTTATTTCAGTTTTTCAAAGCATTTACCATAGTAGACATTTATCTTGTATTTTTTATATTTATTGGAATATTGTTCATTTGTCCCCTAGAATGAATGCTCTATGATGGCAAGAACATAAGCAAGGTGGGCACTGTGACATCCACATTACAGCATAGTGATCGGGCAGGACCTCAAAGCATTCATTAGCAAATTACGAAACACAGTTCTAATGACAAAAAACTCAAAGTAGAGAGGTTCACAGGGAGGTTTGGAAGAGAGAAAATATCTATAGGAAAATCGGTGCTGTAAAATGTCAGCCATATTCCAATCTTCCTGTTCAGCTTGCTGTGTTTGTGAAAGCTTGGCTTCAGAAAAGATAGGATGAAGCTCCTAAAAGGAGCCTTTGCTCTCAGGGAGACAGGCCAGTGTGTGCTCCTTAAATAGCTTCCCACAGTTCCTTGTTGAACAGGGCAGCTGGCCAGCAGCCCTTGCAATGGAGTGCACTGTGGATACCTGGGGGACCAACACTTCAATACTTAGAATATTTTTGGTTCCTATGCTAGCTTTCTCATCATTCTGAGGGCCCCCTTCTTTTTCTCCTTTTATTCCAGTTACCACCCTGCCCCCACCCCGGCTATTAGATGATACCACCAAAAGTCATGGCATCCCCTTATCCTTAGTTAATCCTCTCCAGAAAGACCCAGAAGTGTACTACTAACCTCTTAGGTACTTCCCAATCTAATCAAGTTAACAATCAAGATTAACCATCACAAATCCACTCCTGGTCAACTTTATACCAAAACAAGTCTCCTGAAGTTATAACATTCTATCCCAGCCTCTAAAATTCTAATGTCCATGTCATAATACAAAATGCATTCAGTCCTTCACTAAGTGTACTCACAGTTTGGGCACTGTTCAAAGTTCAAGTTCAGGCTGGGAGCACATGGCTCATACCTGTACTCCTAACTACTCAGAAGACTGAAAACTAAAGCATGGTTCAAAGCAAGAAAGTACATGAGAATCTTATCTCCATTTAGCCAGCAAAAAAAAAAAAAAAACAAAAACAGAAGTGGAGCTATGGCTCAAGTGGTAGAGTGTCAGCCTTGAATAGAAAATCTCAGGGACAGTGCTTAGACTCTGAGCTCAAGCCTGAGTGCCAGCACACATACTCATGCAGCATGCACACCCCAAAATCCAAGTTAAATTCTAGGGCTCAAAACAAATTCACTCATTCCCATTCTAAAAGGAAGAAATGGGGGCAAGAAAGGAAAGGTGGAACCAAAGCAAAACTGAAACCTCAAAGGGCAAAATGCTAAATCCTATAGCTTCATGTCCAGTATTCAAGACACATAGCAATACAGCGTAAGCTCCAAAGGCCCTGGAATCCCCTCCACCATGTCCTGGCTAGTTGTAAGCTAATACCATTGGTCTTGGAAACTCCAGCATCCTGGGTGATGGACAGTCTCTCACATAACGCATGACACTGCTACACATTGCCTGGCCTCTCAGACCTTCCTTTGAAATCTGAATGGAAGCCTCCATGAATACCACAACTCTTGCATTCGGCATGGCTTCAAATCTAGCTTCCAACTGATGACACCCAGGCTGTGACCATCTCAAGAAGTAGATGAGGGAAAAGATTTCTAATGGCTGCAAATCCAAATTAGGAAGGAACACAGGAGGTTTTGAAGAGATAATGCAGAACAGGTTCACTGGGCAAGAGGGAAAGTCTTTCAAATGAGGTTATACCTTTAACCTTTTAACTTTCAGCCTGCAATGGCTGGGCTCTTGCTATTGCCTGAGAAAGGATCCAGGCATCTTCCCTCCTGTCCCAGTGGGAAGTATTTAATTTCTGCTTAGCAGTGTTAGACTAATTTCTTTAACAACTACATCCTCTCTGGCTGCAGCATTAACCTTTTCTTGTCAAGATCCCTTTTCAAATCTTTTGCTCCTCTTTCTCAAATTGCCATCAATAACCACCACAAAGCTTCAGTGTTGGACTGGCTTGAAATTTCTTCCACCAAATAAATTAGTCTATCACTTTTAAGATTATCTTTCTGGGCTAGGTGGAATTACAAATACTAACTCTGATTTTTGTTTATAGTTTTCAAATCTTTCTTTAATGCAGTCTCTTAAAATAAACAAAAATGCGCAAATCCAGCTTGATCAGTTTTTCAGTAGTTTTCCAGCCTTTCTTTCTTTTTTTTTTTTTGGCCAGTCCTGGGCCTTGGACTCAGGGCCTGAGCACTGTCTTCTTCCCGCTCAAGGCTAGCACTCTGCCACCTGAGCCACAGTGCCGCTTCTGGCCGTTTTCTGTATATGTGGTGCTGGGGAATCGAACCTAGGGCCTCGTGTATCCGATGCAGGCACTCTTGCCACTAGGCTATATCCCCAGCCCTCCAGCCTTTCTTGGTTACTTAAAAAAAAAAGAAGGAAGAAAAGAAAGGAAAAGAAGAAGAAGAAAACAGTACACTTAAAGAAATCTCCCTGAAACTGGTTTTTAATACACCACACATGACTAGGTTATCGCCATAGGAAGAAAGTGGGCTGTTTTTTGTTCTTTCTTCGTTTTCTTCCCTCTTACAGGAACCCCCTTTTGGTTTAAGGCAACAAACATTTCTCCTCCACTGTGTGTCCATTTAGCAGATGCATATGTGTTGTAATGGTTTTCCAGGATTAATTCTTTGAAGTTGCAATCTTCGTTGCAGTCTTTCTTTGCATAGAGTTTTCCTTCCTTGTTCATTGCAAGATAGTATTTATTTTCCACTCCTTTGATTGCCACAATTCCAACTGCCACTGTCCTGATTTCCATGATATCCTTGCACCAGCCGGGGCTGTAAACACCAGACAGCAGGAGGAGGCCTCGGAGCCAGACTCCGAAATAAGAACCGGGAAATAGACTCTTCTTTTTCATTTTCTAGGATTACTCTAGTAAGCTGCCAAGATTGTAACCTATTGTTTAAATAAGGTTCTTAGGACAGATATGACTTTAAATTCCAGTATTTTTCTTATGTAAAACCTTCTGTAATAGTTTCCTAATAGGCTTTCCAATTTTTATTAGCACACATTCATTGTACAATGTGTAGGATTATTGTGAATATGTATGTAATATGCTTTGATCATATTCACCCTCTGTGTTAGTGTTTTTTAATCATCTCTTCTTACCCACTTTACTTTCTTACACTTTAAGAAATGGATTTCTTCATGATATTTTTATTCATGCATATGATGCACTCTGATATTATGCTCCTCCTTTCCTCATAGTTTTAAAAAGTAACAGCCAGAACTGTCTTCAGCAAGCACTGTATGGACAGTTTCTCCAATTCTAACCTGCATCAGGATCACCTGACAGCTCTGACATAGACTGATGAGTGGATCCCCCAGGGTTCTGGCTTGGTTGCTATGGGCTGAAGCCTGGGCATCTGAATTGCTACAAGTTCCCCTGCCCTTGAGACTTTTTTTTAAAGGCCCAAGATCCTGAGGAGAGGTTAAGAAATTCTAACCAACAGATAACCAACAGATAAGAACAGATGGAGTCAGATGCGCTCCCAGGACTCTGCCCTGTGACACTGCCCCTTGCTTGCTCAACTACCTTGTTCTTTCCTTCAGAGGGCATCTTTGAGACCCTACATGCCATTGTCTTGCTGGCTGCTTGCTTAATGCCCTGAGATTCTTCCTAAAGAGACTACTCACATATCTATCTTGCTGCTCTTTAACATCTGGCAGTAAGACAAAGACCCCATTACACTGAAGTCAAAGGGTTTGTCAGAAAACACATGGTTGCTGCTGTGTGTGTATGTCAGAGACAGCCAGCAAAGACCCCTCATAGAGCTGTGGATTCCTGCACATTACCATATCAGTGCCTATCAGGTTTCTCACACTGTCACCATAGTAGGAAAAGCCTCCTGGTGGCTGAGCTGGGCTGGTCCCCTTCTCCAGATCTCTTAGGGTTGCCAGAAAGCTATGTCTCTGTCATAAATCTGTGTGTCTTTGGCACTGGTATTTCTCCCTTACCAGAACTGTTCATTACATCATAGCAAGAGGTAGCAGCCATGAAAGTCAAGTGCCAAGTTCTATTGCTTCCATAAACCCAGTTTCTTTTCTCTGACATTACTGCTTCCAAGGCTAATCGTATATCCACAGTTTTCTTTATCTTTGTTTTTTCTTTTGTGCCTTTATTTTACCTTTTATCAAAGTTCAGAGTTTTCAAACATTGTCCCTAAAATCATAAATCTGTATCGTCTTGGTATCTGCCAAAATCTCAGATTTCTAGACATACCACAAACCCAAAGATTGATACAGGTCTAAGTCTGGGACAGGTGTCTCTACCCCAGGCCATTGGAAAGGTAGATAGTCACAATGTGAGCCAGGATCATGGCACCTGTGAAAACACACTCATAAGTGTTTTGGGTGTTTTGGGTGGAACTGTGGTTTAAACTCAGAGGCATGGGCTGGAAATGTGGCTTAGCAGTAGAGTGCTTGCTCAGCATGATGAAGCCCTGGGTTCAATTCCTCAGCACCACATAAACAGAAAAAGCCAGAAGTGGTGCTATGACTCAAGAGGTAGAGTGCTAGCCTTGAGCAAAAAGAAGCCAGGGACAGTGCTCAGACCCTGAGTCCCAAGCCCAGGAATGGCCAAAAAACAAAAAAGAAGTGTGTAAACTCAGAGGCTTGTGGTGCTTTCCAGACAGGTGTTCAACCACCTAAGCCACTTCCTCCACCCCTTTTTGTTTTAGGTAGCTTTCAGATAGGGTCTTGCATTTGTGTTGGGGCCACCTAGAAAGTAATCCTCCTATTTGTACTTTCCGCATACCTGGAATTGCCGACAGGCTTCACTAGGCTCAGCGTACTTTATTTCTTTTTATATTTAATTATTTATATTTATTGTTTGCTTGGATGGAAGTGAACTTTTTGTCTGAACCAACCTCAAGCTATAATCCCTCCCAATCACTACCTCACAGTAGCTAATGACTGACTTGAGACATCATGCCAGGAACGAGCCATTCTAACTCTTTACCTGAGCAGAACTTGAGCCATGATCTTCCCAGTCTCTACCTCCCAAACAGCTTGTATTAAAGGTATGAGCCATGGTGTTTGGTTCTTTGTGTATGTTTTGAAAATGGACAATCTGTTTTATTCTGTTATGACAGAAGTCATAGCCTATACAACTTATAATGAACAGAATTTACTGGCTCACAGTTATGAAGACTAAGAAGTCTGAAATCAAGATTTGGCATCTGGTAAGGGCCTCTTTGCTGGCCATCTCATGCTAAGAGTTTTGTATTTGCTTTCTACCACAATAGTGAAACACCTTTAAATAATTAATTTATAAAAAGGAAGGTTTATTTTGGCTCATGATTTTAGAGGTTCCAGTTCAGGACTGTGCAGATGGATTACTTTTAGGCCTATTTTGGGTTTGTTTCTTGGTCACAGAGAGTACTTAGAGAAATAACCTATTCAATTCAAGCAAGAAGCAAAGAGGAGGAAGAAGAGCCAGGGATCCCATAATCTTTTTTGAGAACACACCTCCAAAGACATAAGACCATCCAATAGGATCTATCTCTTCTCACCCATGGACCTCTAATTGGGCTACACTTTTTATGACCTATTCACTAAGCCCCACTCCTAAAGCTTCAGTCACCTCCAAACAGTGTGGTTCTAGAACCAAGCCTTCATTCAACACGAGGGATTTGGAAGAACATACAACCTTCACATCATACAGGCAAGAGAGGGCTGAGCTCACCCTTTCATAAGGAGTCCGCTCTCATAGTAATGAACCCACTGCTGTGATAATAGCATTAATCTTTCCATGAAGGCACAGCCTTTCTGACCTCAGTACCTCAAAAAAATTCTATTTTCTGACATCTCTGCAGTGGAGACTAAATCTCTAACACATAAATTTTGGGAGGCACATTAACAGGTAGCTTGTTTACCTCCCATAAAGTTTCAAGAGTCTCTTGTTTTAACTTTTACTAGGTATATATTTGGATGAAAGTCTTTTATCTGTCAGGCATATGTTTTCTAAGTATTTTCTCCGAGTCTGTTGCTTGCTTTGTCATCCTATTAGCAATGCCTGTCAGAGAGCAGAAATTTTGCCTTTTAATGTAGTCCAATTTCCCTAATAATTTTGGTGGTGTGATAAAAACTTCATCACCAATCCAAGTTCAGTTAGATTTTTCTATTATGTAATCTTCTACAAGTGATGTCATTTAAAATTTTTACATTTAATCATACACCTTAGATTTAGCTTTTGTATGAGAATCCATATCTACTAGAATGTGTTTGCTTTTTTGTACTAGTACTGGGGCTTGAAGTCAGGACATGTGTACTTTCTTGTTTTTGCTCAAGTCAGGTGCTCTACCACTTGTACTACATCTTTACATCTGGCATTTTGGGTAGTTAATTGGAGGGAAAATGTCTCATGAACTTTCCAGCCTGGGCTGAATTCAAACTGTTATCTTTAGATGTCTGCCTTTTGACTTGCTAGGTGTGAGCCACAGGTGCCTAACTACACTCACTTTTTAAATACAGTAAATCTCTATCTTCAGCACCTTTTGTTTCAGCCTCTTCTTTCTCCATTGGACTACTTTTGCTTATTTGTCAAACTTCAGTTGTCTCTATTTGTGTCTGTCTACTTCTGGCTTTCTGATTCTGTCCCATTGGCATGCTGGTTTTATTACTTCATGAATATCACATTGCCTGGGTCCTTGTAGTTCTATAATAAGTCCTAAAGTCAAGACAGGCAGCAATGGTCCTTCAACTTTCATTCTTCTTAGTCATATTGTGTTGGTTATATAGAAATTTTAGAATTGATCCTTATCAAAGCCACAATTGCTGGATTTTTTTTTTCTGGTACTGGGGTTTGAATTCAGGGCCTCAGTATTTGGTTACCTTGCTTACTCAGCTGGCACTCTACTACTTGTGCTACTCCTTCAACCTGGCTCTTTGACTGGTTATTTTAGAGATAGAGACTTGTTGAACTTTTCTTCCCAGCTGGTTTCAAACTGCAATATTCCAGTCCACCGCTTTCTGAGTAGTTAGGATTGTTGATGCTATTAGCATCAGGCAAGTTGTTAGAATTTTATAGGAATTGCATCAAGTCAATAGATAATGTTGGGGAAAATGTGCTTACATCTTAACAATACTGAGGCTTCCTTGTCGAGTACATGAAATAGTTCTCCATTTATTTAGAAGATTTAAAACATTTCTTTCAGTAGTATTTAAACCATTTCTTTCAGTTTTGCCTTATCAAAAATCCTTATTTTACAATAAACATTTTTCTTTGTTTTTTTCTCCTCCCTCTACCCTGTCCATTTCCTTTCAGGACATGTCAATAATCTGGGGTATATTTTCTATTCCTCTCTACCCAAGTACCCTCATGTTGATACATATGTCTGTAAATATAACTCTCAGAGTATTACTTTGTCATTGTTTGATTTTGTTTATCTGTTGGTCTTTTTTTCATATACAAAGATACACACATGTACTTACTCAGAACTCTTTAAATCATTATCAATTTACGAAAATGAATTCTGATAAACACATCTTTATGGGATCTTGCTTATCTCATTCAACAATTCCAGATACACCAGTCAGAGATTTAGTCCAACTTCAACCTTTTTTTAAAATGAGGATATAACATCCACTTGTGGTATGGGTCAACTGCAATTTATTCACCAATTTCCCATGTTTGTTCATCTATTTCATGTTGCAGTTTTTCTTCTCAAGAGCATTATAGTCTACATTCTTACAAATATATTTTAGTATGTTGATATAGTATTGGTAGAGGATGATTCACTGAGAAGTAAACTTTAGGTCACATAAGATGTAAGTTTCTGTTACATAGGTATTGCCAGACTATATGTTCAGAGAATGTGTTACTACTCCCTATTTGCATCATAAAAGCATAGAGAGGATTTTACTCCTGTTCTCACTATGAATTGTTATTATCAGTCTCTTAGAAATTTCCTCATTCTAGTGGGTCTAAAAAAATCTGTGTTATTTCCACTTTTATTTCCCTAACTACTATTTGAATTTGAGTGTATTATTTTATATTCATCAGCCATTTGGATTATATCTTTTGTTAATTATTTATGCCTATATTGAGGATATCTGTCTAATTTTTTCTTGTTGTCAGGTTCTAAGAGCTCCTTGTAGAATATATGTATGTGTGGTATGTGTGTATTTATATATTTACCCCTGACTGCCATCGTCATTATAGTTATTTTTTCTCAGACATAACTTTTTAATTAAATTTCTTTGTAGGCCATTTTATTCTTATCTTAATTTCTACCCTGAAGCTGCAAGCATTGGCTAAGATATTAAGGGAATCTTTTAGTTAAAAATTCAGAGTTGGACAACTTGCAGAATACTGAGAAACTCAGAGGGGAATGAAATTCATTTTTCCCAAAGAAGAGAATATTGGACTGGTGGTTAGAAGCTAAGGGAAGAGGAGAAAAAAAACATTGTAAATAAATCAGTAATGATCACAGAAAAGAGGCATCACACCGTTTCTGAATGGTCACAACTGATAGGACTACATAAAGAAGCATCACAAAAAGCCATATTGGGCTTGAAACAGGAAGGAATTCCCCAAGAGCCACAGTTGTTCCCAGTGGACATGTCCAGAGGTGTCCCAACATAAGGGGGGAGATGTTCCTACACATCATTGTCTAGCATTCTAATGATAGCCTGTGAAGCAAGAGACAGTTTGGATGTAGTTTGCCAAAAATCATACTGGAATTTGATTGTCATTGTGGTAGTTGGTCGGGGGGGTGACTTTTAGGATGAGATCAGATCTTTAAGGGGGATCAATGACATCCTCCTAGGAGCAAGTCTTATCTCTCAGAACTGAACTAGTTACTGTGAAAGTGAATTGTTAAAAAAAAAATAAGGCTGATCCTCATATGTAGCCTTCCACACAGCCTTGCTTGCCCTACCACTTTTTTTTTTTAACCACAAAGCACAAAGGCAGCATACGGCCCCAATCAGTACCAAACACTAGATTTTTCTGCCTCTATAACCATGACCCCAAGGAAATTTCTTTCTTTTATAAATGACTCAGCCTCAGGAGTTCCATGAGAGAAATAGAAAACACATTAGGACAATGTATGGAAAATAAAATTAATTCAGATGACTTGGAAATCACAAAACTATTGAAAGGGATGGAGAAGTTTGATAATGCATTCTCATTAGACAAGGAACCCCTGTCCACAGTGCTGACAGCAAAAGACAACAGAGTTACAGTTCACAAATATCTAGTTCCTGGCTAAAAGAACAGGTTAAGGCACACTGGTTGTTAAACAACATCTAGTACAGGATTCAGGAATCCATCTGGGAGCTGGGAGCTGAGAGCTCATGTGTGTAACACTACCTACTGAGGAACCTAAGATCTAATGATTGTGGTTTGAAGCCACACTGGGCCAGAAAATCCATGAGAGTCTTATTTCCAATTGATCAGCCAAAGCTATAAGTAGAGCTGTGGCTCAAGTGGTAGAGTGCTATCCTTGAGCCAAAAACCTAAGGGACAGTGCTCAGATCACGAGTTTCAAGACCCAGTACACACAGACACACAGACACACAGACACACAGACACACACACACACACACACACAGACACACACACACACACACACACACACACACACACACACACACACCCATCCTTAGTGTATTTGGCTCTACAAGGCCTGCTCATAGCTTCTGGAGTGGGATTCCTAGCCCACCTCTCATACATTTCTTCTGAAATTGCTTTCATAGGACTGTTTTATAATAACAACCCTCATGACACTGACAAGTCTTTCCTACTTTGTTCTTGGAGAAATAGAACAACTCTGTCTTTCTGAACATAATGGCAATGAACCCACCCACTCTACTGCTTTTATAGGTTCTGTACAAATGTCCTTAAATAGATGTCATTTCACTGAAGCTGATCATCTTTTGTGGCTGCTAAAAATCACAAGTGAATTATTCTATTCAATCTACATGCATTGAAGAGCAACTTCCATGAACCATGGAGTACTTGAAATGCCAAGGGTACCAATTGAACACTGTGGTTGGAGACACAGCTATGCCCTGAAAACTTAACATAACAGACAGAAGGAAAATGGGTAGAGCAGCTTTCTTGTTTGGGTTAATTACTTCATGATGAGTAGGTAAGGCTCCCTCTCTCCCCCACACATACCATCTTCTATCCTCTTTCCATACCAGAGCTCTCAAAATAAATTCTACAAGGCCATACAATAAAGGTTACAAATAGATTTTATGAAGGAAAGGAGGAACTTAAAAAGGCAAGATTGATAATATGGAAATCTACCTTGTACTTCAGCTTACCATTGTGCCCTTAAAAAGCATGCAGGTAAGATATGCACCCATGGCTCCTAACCACCCAGGAGGATGAGATTTAAACAGTTCAAAGCTAGACCAGGCAAGAAATACTTGAAACCCTTGTCTCCAATTAACCACCACCACAAACAAACAAACAAACAACAACAAACAAACAAAAAAGCCAGAAGTGGAGCTGTGTCTCAAGTGGTAGAGCACTAACCTTGAGCAAAAAAATTCAGGGACAGTGCATAGCCCCAGGACTGGCACATGCATACACACAAAAATAAAGGCATGCAGGATTAATAAAGAAGCCTTGAAGGTGCATCTCTCGTATTCCACCTCAGGGAGCCTTCCATGGAGAGTACAACTGGATGGCTGGCAGCCTCCATGCTAAGACCTCTGGGATCCACCACGTTAGGTCATACTCTCATCAAGTGAGTACAAGTGCCTGGCCATGTTTGACCAACATAGAATTCCTCTAAGAACATTCTTTTGTTCCACCTTGGACTTCCCAAACTCCATCTGAACTACACCAGAGTCTGAGATTCCTCCTTCCTAATCTGCCTTACTCCTGCCTCTCTTGACCCAGCAGGAGTCAGATGCACCATTGGGGTCTGAAATCTCCCCTGCTTCCTCACTCTCCTCTCCCCTCATCTTCCATAGATATTATTCCCAGTAACTTTGCAAGCTTACGCTTGTAGGTGGGCCTTGCTTTCTGGAGAGCCTGGATGGATACAGTCGGGTTCTGCTCCAGAGGAAGTAGATCTTTTCCCTTTTTATACTCCATTTTCATGTGACAGTGAAGGAGAAGAATGTTTCTTGCCAAGTAGTCTGGATGGGTTGCCAGCTTGTGTTTTTCAGCCTTCCCATAGTTGTGACAAAATACCTGAGCAAAACAATTGAAAAAGGAAGGATTTATTTGGGCTTGTGGATTCAGTTCATGGTCTTATGTCCATGGCCTCTGGTGAGACATAGAATCATGGGAAAAAGGCGTGGAGGAGCAGAGATGTTCACCTCATGGCAGCAGGAAACAGAGCAATAGGAGAAGTATGAGAATCAGATGTGCCCATGAAAGGCATGATCCTAGTAACCTTCTTCCTTCAACCAGGCTCCATTTTCTCATCATCCATTCAGCTATAAATTCATGAATGGATTAATCACCTCTCAAGTGTCCAACAGCTGACAACCCAGCCCTTAACATATGAGCCTTTGCCAGATACTTTTAGATTTAAAGCATAGCACAGCTATTGATTTGAGGTGTTTAAGAAAGCCAACTGCTTTCATTGGGAGGGCATGGTCACTGAAATGCTGAAAAGCTTTAGTTCTACATAAAAGTGATCTTAGACGGAGCCCCTTCCACTGGAAGAAGAGTGGTTATATTCCCAGGTGACTCACTGTCCACATAATCCTCCAGGGACAATTAGAAACACCTGCTCATTCTACAATGCACAAACAATATTATGCATTTTATATGAAGTATATTTTCAGGGTAGGAGTTAATTAGGTCGTCATGGATGCAACAGTTTTTGATCCCTAATTCTTAGCAGGGCTGTCTATGCATTCCTTGTTCTCAAAATCACTCAAATTAATTTATAAAAGTTATATATTTATTGTCAAAGTAATGTATAGGGGTTACAGTATCATATGTAAGGCAGTGAGTACATTTCTTATCAACCTTTTTACATCCTCCTTCATTTTTTCTCCCACCTTGCCCCCTCCATGGTTCCCTCTCCTGAGTTGTACAGTTGGCTTATAGCATATTGTCTTGTAAGCATTGTTGTTGCATTGGTTCACCTTTTACCCTTTGTCTCTCCATTTTGGTGTTCCCCTTCCCTAGTTCTGATAAACGTACATACATACATTGGAGCTTGAACTCAGGATCTGAGTGAGGCCCCTTAGCTCTTTTGCTCCAGGTTGCGGATCTAACACTTGAGGAACAGCTCCACTGCTGTTTTTTGCTGGTTAGGTGGGCATGAAGAGCCTCACAGACTTTTCTGCATGAGCTGGCTTCAAACTGTGACCCTCAAATCTCAGCCTCCTAAGTATCTAGGATTACAGAGATGAGCCACTGGTGCCTAGAAAAAACAAACTTTCAATTTTAAATAAAATAATTCCAGGTGGGCAAATACACATTGTCACCCTACTCTTGGCACTCACAAGCCAAGTTTTGTTGACAAATCACAGAATTGTTGTTTTGCAAAGATGCCCTTCTTTTCACCTCTAGCATGTCACTCCTTTCCAACCTTCACACCGTGTAACATCCTTCTTGCCCCTTGTGCTCTCTGTCCCTGGCCCTGTCAGGAAAAAGAGTTTGCCTAGCTCCATGCTTTGCATCCTTGATATATTTCAAAATATCTGAGTAGAGATCACATATTTACACCCTTGTGACTTTAGCAGAATGAACTTGAAGAAATTGTACCACAAATAAGGAAAGATATACTAACCAATGTTATAGCACCCTTTTTACTATGAGAATGTTACTTGGGTGTCTAATTTAGACATTATGACCTTAAAGTGAACATTTCTCTTGCCCTAAAGTCTAAACACAATAAGATGGAGTGATGTGGAGGCATTTTAGGTGGCGAAGTCAGTTCCACACCCAGCATCTCATTTGGCTCATAACATAGAAGACAGCCAGAGATCTGTTTGATTCAATTCTCTCCACCCCTTATGGGTGAGGAAATAGAGTTGTAGAAACTTACAGTTGAATAACTAACTGTGGTCCATCAGAAATAGTGGAATAATTATACTATCTATATTCTAATTTATGGCTTCTATTTTTCCTCTCATTTTAAAATGTATAATTTAAAATATATCAACTGAATTCCCTGTCCTTTTACTTTCTGAAAGGAAACTCATTAGTTTTATCATGTGTAAAATGAGATTAATTATTCTTGTAGTGACCTCATTTCAGGCTAATCACAACAGCAAATATTAATAATATGCTTGTTCTGTGCCAGCCATTATCTAATTTAGCATATGACATCAACTCACTCATTTTGAACTCAGAGTCTTGCACTGGCTAGATAGGGTGCTCTACCACCTGGCCGCATGCCCAGGCCTTTTTACTTTAGGTTATTTAGGTTATGTCTCAGATAAGGTCTTGCCCACCCCACCCCCCCACCCCCAGGACTGACATAGAATCAAGATCCTCTTACCTATGCCTTCCATGTAGCTGGGATTGTGTGTTCCACCATACCCAGCTTGTTCACTGAAATGAGGTCTTGCTAACTTTTACCTAGGCCCCCCTCAACCCATGATCCTAAAAATCTCCACCTCCTGAGTAACTACAAGTATCAGACCCTGTGCAGTAGAATTGTATGTTTATTCTCATTTTGTGATTGTGTCTGTATTTCCATTTTGTGGATGAGGAAATGGAGGCAAAGAAGTTAAATCACCTTTCTGTAGACACCCAATAGCCTGCAGGATGAGCAACTTTCATTTGATTCAAAATTCTGACTCATTTGACCCAGAACTTCGACACTTCCCCTGTCTGCTCTACAAAGTGGAATCTCTACATCCTGTACATACTGACATCCAATACAAATACTCCCAACAAAATATTCCCCCAACTAATTTCAACCCTTTGGCCTTGAGTGATGTTCTCTGTCATCTTCGAGCATATTTTCCAGTTAATAAATGTCCTCTTTTTATTGACAGAAATTTCATTAACTTGATCGTCTCTTGGGCCCGAGAAAAATGATCATCAGATTGAGGAAATTGCAGAGAAATGGGTTATTACTTTGGAGACAGATAGAGGAGGGGGAGAAAGGCAGAGAGAGTAAATGCAGAAAGAGGTGGGAGAGGGAAGTGGGGCTTCAAGGAGCTGTAGCTCACACAGCTTTTCCAGTTTCTGCCTGGCTGCCCTGCTTCCCATTGGCCAATAATTATCACAGGCACAGGAGTGATGGCTAAGCAGACAGTGTGGGGGTCCCAAGGGGCTATGGAGTTTTCCCACGACCACCATCTCCTCATATAGAGGAGCAATGTGACAGCAGCCACAGCACGGGCCACAGGGGGGAGGTGAAATGAAGGTGTGTCCTGAATTTGCTAACTGGAGGCTCCTGGAAACTTCCCTGTGCTCTGCTGGTTCCTGGAAAGTCAAATAGAAAAGAGCAAATGAGAAGCATCCTTCAAACCAGCACAGGAAGCAAGCAGCCACGTGGCAGGTGTTCAAAGTTCCAACATCATCATTTCCAGCCCCCAGGACAGGTGCCTGCTTCTGAAGCAGGGCCTTCCTCCTTGATCATTTGGTGACTCCCCTGAAACTCTGCTGCCAGCTGGAAAACTGTCTCTGCAGCTGGAAAACTCAGTTTCCCTAGATCACGTTGTAGATGCCAGTGTTTTTTCTGTCCTGCCATCTGACACAACTCTTGTTCTTTCCACCCTGATTTTGCCAGTTATTCCTCCATCTGAGAAGCTACTGGGAGCTGGTACAATCTCTGGCACTGCAGAACAACAACATTTACAGATATGTAGGGAGAGATATGGCTTTATAACCAGCTTCTTCTGTCCTGCATCTCCTATTTATTACTAAGCTAACAACCAGAGGTGTCTGTTTACAAATACAAGTAAGAGTGTGCTTGCTATCCTA
The DNA here is from genome assembly GCF_023159225.1 of Perognathus longimembris pacificus. Classification (NCBI taxonomy): domain Eukaryota; kingdom Metazoa; phylum Chordata; class Mammalia; order Rodentia; family Heteromyidae; genus Perognathus; species Perognathus longimembris. The sequence goes on from NC_063166.1 coordinate 42,279,629, forward strand.
AAAAACCTTTTTTGGTTCTAAGGTGATATATGGTGTATAAGGAAGCACAACCCAGGCCCTATCTTACCTCTCCACTCTCATCATTGACCAGTCTCTCTTCTCTTTTTAGGCCACTCCATCCTGTTTTTCTGGGATAAAGTGCTGTCCCTTGCCAGGGCCTTAGCACATTTTATTATTGGCCTAGAGCTTGCCTCTGTATTAGTTGGCGTGTACTTATCCTTTAGATCTCTGAGTGACACAGTCTTAATGTCCCTTCTAGGTCCACACTGTCCCTCCCTTCCCTGTTCTCTTCCTCAGATGTCTGATCTTCAAGGGGTATACTAATGGCCTCTTTTGTCCCTAGTTCCAAAGATTACTGAAAGGAGAGAACAGAGGTAAGCTAGGGTATTTCTTTTTCTGGATAACTCTTTTTGAACTGTCAGATGTGGTATTGTTCACATATCACTGGGTGAACTATCACAAAATTCCCATGACAATAAACTTCTGCCTTTCAGGTGTCTTCAGTTCTTTTGGGGTGGAGACTGTCTGGAGAATGGTATTCTCACCTGTACAGTCAGCTGTACGTGTTGGCTGTTAGGAAAATGAGAGGCACATGGAGGCCTCTTGGAAAATCATTGTATTTTAATCTGTAAATACTAAGTCACTGCTGCAGAGGCACGTGATTGTTCCAGCTCCCCATAGCATCCAGGTGTTGGGATCACCTGGAGATGGGTAGAGGCTAATTATTGGATGAATGGACAAAATAAGAAACTGGTATCAGCTGCAGCTCACTGCCCTAGTGCAAACAAGGGAAGTAATACCATCCAAAAGGCCAGGGTGTCCTTTGAACGGAAGAAGGAAGAATAATTTTGAAAGGAGTTTTGATTTCCTCTGAAGGCACCGGTGACTGTGGCTTCATAAGGGCTGGCTTCATAAGGGTCACCACATAAAAGTGTCCCTCTGTTGCTGAAAGTGGCCAGCTGATGATGCATAAAACAGACTTCAGACCATCCAAGTCCACCCAGAGAGTGATTGCCTAGACTTGAAAGATACCCAAATGTCTTGCACAGCATGAACAAATTCTTAGTGATGAACTGCAAAGTACAACCAGGGATGAAATAAAATGAACTGTTTTCCTATTTGACCACTTGGAGCTTCAACATTATAAAACAGGATGAACTTTGTTTGCTATTATTTCTGTGACAAAAATTTAAAAGGAAAATGTAAAAGGGAATTTCACAAAAAAGTCTATACTGTATGTGACATGCATATCATTGATGGTAGTTTTAATGATGTCGTTATGGCTCACAGCTATGACTGAGGACAAATTGTTCTACTTGCATAAGTCTCTTTTATAGCACAGAACCACTATTCATGATATGGTTTCCATGTGCATCACTTGTCCCCTCCAATCTTCTCCACCTTAGGTGTTCTGTGCTGCTGGCAGAAGAGTGACACTGGGGAAGACAAAGGGGAAGGAGGAAATGTCCTCAGTCATTTCAGGTCACCAGAACAAGGAGATGAAGTGTAGCACATCATGGTGGACCAGATTTTCATGTTTCACAGACCCAGCTTTGCATCCCAGCTCTACCGCATCCTACCCACAAAACCCAGGCCTTGTGCTTCACCTGTCTCAGTGCCATCGGTAGACCACAGCTCAACAATACTCCTTTTGTTGGTTTATTGTATTAATGCAAATGCCATGTATGTTTCCTATCACAGAGGAAACTCTGCAGCACACAGTGGCTTTAATTGTGCTAGGAAGGAGAGTTATGAGAGTCCAAAAGAAGCAGGAGTTGTCAGGCACTGGTGGCTCACACTTGTAATTCTAGCTATTTAAGAGACTGGAATCTGAGGATTGCAGTTTGAAGTCAGCTCAAATAATAAAGTATGTGATACTCTTATCTCTAATTGACCATCAAAAAGCAAGAAGTGGAGCTGTAGCTCAAGTGGTCAAATACTAGCCTAGAGAAGAAAAAAAGAAAAGCTCAGGGACAGTTTCTAGGCCCTAAGTTCATGTCCCAGGACTGGCATCAAAACCACAATGAAACAAACAACAAAAAACCTGACAGTAGTAGTTTAACCATTTCCAACTGCCCTCTGACTCTTCTTGCCCATCTAATGCAATCTGGCTTTCACATACAACTGAAATGGACCTCAATCTTTACTCACAAATAGTATTTCAGTAATTTCCAAGGATGACTGTCAGGGGCCCTTTCATTAGATCAAAACCTCTGGCAAGATTCCTAGGACTGAGTTAGGTTGCTTCTTCCACTCACTGCTTGGGATTTTGGTCCAGGTATACGTGGTACAGATTACCTGTCCCAGGCTTAGGGAACCTACCATGCTGTTTTTCATGGATAAGAAATGGTACTGTAGTCATTCTTAGGCATAGTCCTTACCTTCTAGTTCCATTAGCCATTCTCATAAGTGCAGTTTTTGTTATATTAAGGAACAGCAGGGAATACCTGCCATAAGCCATTGGCAATGATAAGAATACACAGTTGAGACCAGGGAACAAGAGAAGAAATTGCTACACACTTTGCAGGATATCCCACCAACACTTTGATCTCAAGCAATTGCAGGAGTTTAGAGATTGTTTTTACTGTTTTCCTCTTACCGACAATGTGAAACTACCACAAATATAGTGGCTTAAAACAACACGAATTTATTTTCTTACAGTTCTTGAGTAGGAAATTTAAAATGAACTTTACAAGGCTAAACTCAAGTGAACAACAGAATAGCATCCTTCTAGACGTTCTGGAGGAAATTCTATTTCTTGCTCCTGCCAGCTTCTGGCTGCTGACATTCCTTGGTGGTTCCATCACTCCAATCTCTGCTTTTATGGTCACATTGGTTTTATCTGAAAAGTCTCTCATACTCCATCTTACAATACTGCTTTTATTATACTGAGCAATCCAGGATCATTATCCATCCGCAAATCTATTGCATATTTGTACAAAAATTTTATCATAAGAAGCATTGATTGCTCTCAAATTCTAGAGACTGGGATGCAGAAATCTTGTGGGGAGAGAGTAGGAAGAATTATTTGTTCTTCATAGACTCACCTCCCAGGAAAGCTTGAGCAATTAATCCCTCTCCAGCAGTATTCAGATCACCTCCTGTGGTCTTCCTGCTCCCATTACACATGATTACCACTTCCTTGGGTGACTGAGAATGAAGCAGAGGTGCTAAGAAAGGGAATCAAAGTCCCTGCCACTCCACAGAGTCCTCAAACGATGAGTAACTACAGCTGATGTTTAGATAATTGAGTCAAATGGAATCACCAATGGAGCTTACTTTTTCTCTTGGAAAAGTTCCAGCCTTAAGTATGTGCACTCCAGCACACGTAGTGCCTTCAAGGAGGTGATCTACCCCCTTTATATATTCAGCATATTCTAGAAGGGCACAGGCCTTACCAACCCCATACTGTCACCCTTCTAAAAGTAGAACTTGGCTGTGTCACGTCATTCCTTGGTCTTTAGAGAGGTGTTGGAGCATGTCTCACTGTTTCCACAACTGACCCAGTGGCTTCCATTTGTGCTTCCAGATTCAATCAACCCAGTTCATGTCTCTGTCATATCCATTTTGCTTTGCCCTGAGGAGAGCAAACAGAGAAGCCCAACTTTGTACCTGAAACTACTCACACTATTAGACACAACTCCTGGGACAAGGTGGACCAAAAAAGATTACTGGTACAAGAGGCACTAAAGAACCAAAGGCAAAAGCAAAGTGTGCTATATGCATAGAGAGGTAGATGTTTTTGTGAATGTTCTGGAAAGAAACAGGTACAATATATACAGAAGAGAAACCTAACTTGCAACTAGTAAGAATCTGTATAAATGATAGAAACTCATTACATGCATATTAATAGATATAATTACAGATTTAAAGAGAAAGAGAAAGAAAGAGTGTAATAGACAATGATTTTTATGCTGTGGGAAATTCCACTACTTTTTTTCAAATGAATGTGACTTAAAAAGGTGAATTCCTAAGGAGTAGTGTCTGAGACAAGGATTGGATGTGTGTAGTGTGTTCTGGAAATGATCCTAGAGCACTTGGTGGGGTGGTAGGAAGAAAAGAATGCTAACACAGAAACAAGGAAGAAAAGAAAGTAAACACAGGATGCATCCTGCAGCTAGATACTTCTGTGAACAAATGGATTGATTTGTGCTCACTCAAGCAATCTTAGAGATGTGTGAAAAAATGTCTTGGAGTAACCATCCCTTCAGGGGTGAGGAAGTTGAAGTGTTTATCTTATAGCAAGTATCCATAACTGATGGATTACTGCTCCTTACGGCTCAAACTCCTTGGTACTCTTAGTTGCAAGACTTAGTTTGCTCTTGCCATCAGTTTCCAGGCTGCAAGTCACCAATGTGACAAGAATTCTTGTGCACTGGAATTGTGAGTTCTGAGGGCCTCCAGGAAGGCAATATATAGGCAGGAGCTGTGCCAGGACTGGTGAGTGATGGGAGAAGAGAATCATGTATCTCAGTGGTCTCCTTCCTCTGTGGCTCACGCACCACCATCACAGCACACTGAGAGTGGCTAAACTATGAATTTCTAAACGGATACAATGGCTCTGCAATGTGCTGCTCAGCTAAGCAAACAGCACAGCCCCCAGACTATAGCATTTGGTGAAACATTTTACCCCCCAGTCTTTAAAAAGATATTAACAAGTTCAAGGGGAAAACCTCTTGACTTTGTGCCTTTCATCCTAATAAACACCATGCCATTAAATTTGGTTTTAAAAAAACACAACACAAAAACAGAAAGTAGACTGCATCAGAAGTAGCTGTGAATAAAAAGAGATGTATTGACTATGAGGGGCTGGCTCAGCAGTATAGCATTTGCCTAACGTGCACAAGACCCTGACTTCTAGACCCAGCATCAAATAATAAGGAGGAGGGGGAGGAAGATCAGGGAAGAGGAAGAGAAGGTAGAGCAAAAAGGAAGAGGAAAGAGAGAAGAATCACCAAGAAGAAGGGGATGAAAAGCAAAGAATGCAGATGAGGAGGAAAAGAAGAAGTACAAAGAGGCAGAAAAAGAAAAAAGAAAAGAAAGAGGAAAACAAGAAAGAGAAGGAGGAGGAATAAGGGAGAAGAGAAGAAGCAAATGGATTAGCAGGAAGAGAGGGGAGAGAGTGGCCAGGGATGGTATGATAGGAGTAGAAGAGGAGGAGGAAGAAAAGGAGAACACGTAAGATTTTATGTTACTCTGTAATTTTATTATTAAATAGTTGTACAGAGAGGTTCTAATTCCATAAGTCATGTTTGAGTGCGATGCTTCTGGATCAATGTCATCCCCTCCATTGTTCTCGTCCATTTCCCCCTAACCGCCCTACCCTCACATTACATAATTCAATTTTTATATCATGTACATTGACTATAATGACTGCATTTCCTCACCCATCCTTCCTGCATTCATGCGACCTTGACAACTTCCCCCTAAACATAGTTCTACTTCCTAGTATTCCTTTTGATAAACAGTTCATTATTTATTCAGAGGAATTATACCTTTGGACCTCTCCTCTAAGTATACCCTCAATAGTTTTTAAAGTAAAACAATCTCAGAACTAATATCACTAGCTCAATCACATTGGATAACTATTTTGCCTTTTTACTTGAAGTTTTTGCTTTCCTATAATCCTTGTTTTCTATGTGTATAGGAACCACATGAACCAGAGAACACTCAGAGCTAGCAGTCCTGGCATGGGACAGCTCCTTGGTCCCCTTCAATTCTGACTTTCAAAGTAGATTTGTTGGGCACACTTATAATAAAACTGAGAAACAGCAACACCTAAGTCATCCTTTGTCTCTATAGCCTGGAAGAATGAGTCCATGGACACAGAGGGACAGGAAAAATGACAAATATTTGTTGAAGAAGATAAGCAATGCTCCTGCTAGGAGGATGCATTGTGCATGGTTTAATTAGGTGTCTCTTGGAGAAAGAGAGCTATGTGACTCTCAGGATCACTGGACAGCCAGCGAGCCATATTAGCCCAAATACCCAGTGAAAGCCTGCATAAGCTCTCCGTAAATTGTTTAGCCTCTCTGACTAAATGGATATCCATTTTGCCCAGTACCTCTGGCATCCCATCCATCTATTGTTCATGTGCAGGTCTTCCTGGGGGAATGGGCCATGACTGATACTCAGAGGCCTGCAGGCACAACTGCTCAAGGACATGGCAATGTGATGTCTAAGGGCCTTGCACACAGGACTGTTGGAGGCCATGATGAAGGGTACAGAACCACTATGTGATTTCTCCCTTTGCCCTGATTTCCCCACTTTGCTCTTTTTCTGCTCTCATCTTCAATATGTGGCCTTGGCCTTCAAAAACCAAAGGCAAGACTGGTTCAGATACCTCCAAAATGTTTCTAAGAGAGAATGCATCCTGCAACTTCCCTTGCCCTAAAGAAAATCCACCTTCTGTCAGGCCAAAAGTCCTGGAATACAGGTTTTCCTAACTTGAGAGCAGTTGAGAGAAGGATTGCTTTTCATTGGGAGTAACAAGCACATGCTAAACTTAGTTAACAGAAAGCCACATGCTCAATGCAGTTCTGTGGAACAGTGCTTTGAATCTGGCTAGACAGTGTGAAAAAGATTTGATTTCATTCCAGTCCTTCTCCTTGACCTTGCTTTGTTGAATCTCCCTCCTGTTGCTTAACTTGGAGAGAGTCTATACTTTTCAATGGTTTGGCAATTTTAAAAGTCTAGTCTGCTTTAAAACTTCAATCATATTCCATTTAGAAAAAAAGAAGTTGGAATAGATAGAAATGCTGGGGGAAGGGACATTGCCACAGAGCTCTTTTGGGTCCCAGCCCCCTTCCCAGCCTGTTAGGTATTGGCTTGGCTTTGCTTTGGGTTGTTTTGTATGGACAGAAATGGGATCATGGTAGAGGAAGGAAGTAATGAGAAAAGGTTAGGATCAGTGTGACTGAGACAAGAAAGAGCCATTTCTTGCAAAAGCTTGTAAAAGTGGCAAGGTGCTGAAAACAAGGCCATCTTAAATCTCCTCTCTTGCTCAATCTTTCTCTTTAAATACTAAAAGCTGGACTTTAATTGTCTGTAGAGCATCCATCCAGATGTTTGACAGGAACTAAGACAGGCTGCCCACAACCCCCTTGCCTTTCCTTAGCTGTGATTCACATTCTGATTAATCCATTGCTGTTTGCAAGTCCAGCAGTGCATTGCCAGTTGTAGAAGCCACACATAGTTGAATCATTATTTTAGTTCTTCTCATAATACTATTTCCCATCCCCACTAGCTACTAACATCTTCTGGCCTGGATCCATTTCTTTTAAACTGGTAACAGAAAAACAATTCAATCAATTCTGGAAAACTCATCTTGCCTTTCTTCCTAGTTTTGGAGAGCAAGGTTTTCTGGAGCTGCCTCTCTGTACACAAGAGAACACAGTCAGCTAAGATGCTACAGACAGGCATCCCTGATGCACAGCTGTCTGACAGGGGTGCAGGAGAGCGAGGCTAAAACCATTCTCTCCACTCTCAGCCTGTTAGGGCCTTTGGTTCTCTCCTCTCCACCCTGTCCCAGGCTTTCACTGACACTGGAATAGTGAAAAGGGCAGAAGCAAGGAGAAACGAGTGATTGAGGTTTACACACCTAGTTATGTTGTGTGGCTTTTCCACTCAAGGCTGGTGCTTCACTTTTCCACTTCCAGCATTTTATATATGTGTGTATATATACATACATACATATATATGTTGTTACTATAAAGGTTATGTACCGAGGGGTTACAGTTACATAAGTCGCATAATGGGTACATTTCTTTTTTTTTATTAATTTATTTACTGTCAAAGTGATGTACAGAGGGGTTAGTTTCATATGTAAGGCAGTGAATACATTATACATTTCTTTCTTTCTTTCTTTTTTGGCCAGTCCTGGGGCTTGGACTCAGGGCCTGAGCACTGTCCCTGGCTTCTTTTTGCTCAAGGCTAGCACTCTGCCACTTGAGCCACAGCGCCCCCTCTGGCCATTTTCTGTATATGTGGTGCTGGGGAATTGAACCCAGGGCCTCATGTAGAGGAGGCAAGCACTCTTGCCACTAGGCCATATCCCCAGCCCCAGATTTCTTATCAAACTTGTTACCTCCTCCCTCATGTTTCTCCCCCTTCCTCCCTCCCCATTTCCCTCCCACCCCATGAGTTGTATAATTGGATTACGGCATATAGTTTTGTAAGTATTGCTGTTGCATTGGTTCACCTATTACGTTTCTTTTTGAACAGTGTCACCCCTTCCCTCACTCTCTCCCAGTTTTTCCCTCTTGTCCCTACCTACAAGGTATATAGTTCATTTACAATACAGTGTCTAGTGAGTATTGCTGCTGAATTTGTTCACCCTTTGTCGCTCCACTTCCAGGTTTTTGCTAGTGAGTTGAAGAGGTGAGTCTCTCAGATTTGTCTGCCTGGGCTAACTTCAAACTGAGCTGCTCAGATCTTAGCCTCCTCAGTAGCTTGAATCACAGGCGTGAGTCACCAAGTACTTGGCTTTAATGTCCAGTTATACTTCAGCTCTCATTTCCACATAGTGCTTAGCTTTTAAAATTCATTCTTTTTAACCCATGAATTTTTACCATTATATGGAGGAGTATAACTACCACCACAATAAACAAAAGGAGAGCTTCATCAGCTCAGGAAATTTCCCTCTGCTTCATTTTTGTTCTTAATCCAGATTCTTTCTCTTAAATTCTGGCAACCACTAATTTGTTCTTTGATCCTGTAGCTTCCTCTGTGTAAGAGTGTCAGAGGATTGGAGCTGTATGTCAGCTTCTTACCCAGGCTCCTTAAATTTAGCAAAACTCATTTAATGCTCAGCCACATCATTGCTTCTGCCAATAGTTTGTTCTTTTTACTGCAAAGTGGAACTCTATTATATGATAATGGCATAGTTGTGGATAAGCCTGCTGTGATCATTCATAAATAGATTTTGTGAGTTAAGTCATGTGGTTTCAGTGTACATAATGTGAAAATGGAGCCAAGTAACTTGAGAGGATAAGTGGGCTTACTTATGTAAGTGTAACCCCCCTGTATATTACCCTTACATTAAAAGAAAATTAAATTTTAAAAAAGATAATTTGGGTAGAGAATGATGAAAGGGTTGACACTGAGCAAGATGCATTGTGCTCATAAACTGACATGAGTTGGAAACTCTTTTGTACAACTACTTAAAGGTAATAAAAAATAAGAACAAAAACTAAGTCTTATCACAAACATAAATTTAGCTATAAGATAATGACAAACTGTTTTCTCCCATGATCATACCACTGCCCATTTTCACAATAAATATGGAAGAAAGAATTCAGATTGTTCAAATATTTTCAACAGTTTATATCAACTGTACTTCTTTTTTTAAGAACAATTCTGATGCTTATAGTGATAGTTCATTGTTGTTTTAATTTTCATTTCTTTAATGACTAGTGATATTAAAGTTGTCATTATGAGCCATGTATATATTTAATGAAATTTATGATTGAACTGCATGTTCATTTTAAAACTGGGATTCCTTTCCTTATTGTTGAATGTTGAGAGCTCTTTGTATATTTTGAATACAACTCCTTTATTAGCTACATGACTTTCAAATACTGCCAGAATGAAGGTTTTCTTTTAATTTTGTTAAAGGCATTTTTAATAGAGTGACAGGTTTCCAATTTCATGAAGTCCAATTTACTTTTCTGATTTTAATTTATGCATTGTGCTTTAGTGTTATATCTGAGACTTATTATCCTAACTCTAAAATCACAAGTATTTCCCCCTATTTTCTTAAAATTATAGTTTTACATTTACACTTAGGGCTTTGAGTTAATTCCATACAAGGTATAACCCTATAGGTTGAGAATTTATATTTTCCTTCATATCACTATTGGGCATATATCTGAAAGACAGTAAATCAGTATGCCAAAATATACCTACATATCTTTCTCTATTGTAGTAGTATTCACAGTACCAGTGAAGAAATCAGCCAAGAGGCACAGCAGATAAATGGATAAAGAAGCTATGGGATATACATACTGCAGAATAAGAAAAAATAAAATTGTGTTATTTTTCAGGAAAAGTAATGAAATTGGAGGATATCATATTGACTGAGATATGCCAAGCTCAAGAAGAGGGAAGGGGAAATGAAAGATAGAGGCTGGGCACTGGTGGCTCACAACTGTAATTCTAGCTACTCAGGAGGCTGAGATCTAAGGATCATGATTTGAAGCCAGCCTGAGCAGGAAAGTCCATGAGACTCTTATTTCCAATTAACCACCAGAAAAGCAGAAATGGAGCTGTGTCTCAAAGTGGTAGAGCACTAGCATTGAGCCAAAAAAAAACAAACCCCACAGTCATCAGAGACAGAGCCCAAGTCCTGAGTTTGAGCCCTATGATTGACAAAAAAGAAAGAAAGAAAGACTGAATAACTGACTTATACATTGCAAATATACATGAAAACAGCGTAAAAAACCTCAGTGAAAGCTGGTGATAACAGGAGGATGAAGGAGGTTGAATATGGCCAAAATAGATTATTTGTATTTATGAAAACAGCACGATGAAACCTGCATTATCCTATATTGTTAAAGAATTATAAGGAATAAAGCAATAGTAAGGAAACAGTACACACATTCAGATGTATTCAGATGTAGATATAATTTTTCTGAATTTTTAAAAAGGGTTAGTTGAAAAACATAGCCTCTTTAACTAGTGGTGCTAGGAAAACTGGGAAGCCACATGCATTAAACTCAGAGTGGACCCTAGCCTATCACCTTTCACCAAGATCAACTCAAAATGGATTAAAGACCTCAACGTTAGACCTGAAACCCTGAAACAACTGAAGGACAGAGTAGAAGGGACACTTGAACTTAAAGGAATATGGAGGAACTTCCTGAATAGAGTCAACAGATAGGGGAGAGTCTCTCGACAAATGGGACTACTACAAAATAAAAAGTTTCTGCACAGCTAAAGACATAGCCCTTAAACTAGAAAGACAGCCAACTATATGGGAAAAGATCTTCACCAGCAAAGCAACAGACAAAGGCCTGATATCTGTCATCTACAGAGAACTCAAGAAACTAGCCCCTTCCAAGCCCAGTAAACCAATTATTAAATGGGCAAGGGAGCTAAAGAGAGACTTCACAGGAGAAGAGATCAAAATGGCAAAGAAACATATGAGGAAATGTTCAACATCCCTGGCAGTAAAGGAAATGCAAATAAAAACAACCCTGACATACCACCTAACCTCAGTTAGAATGGCCTATACTCTGAACTCAGGCAACAACAAATGCTGGAGGGGATGCGGAGAAAGAGGAACCCTTCTCCACTGTTGGTGGGAGTATAAACTAGTACAACCACTCTGGAGAACAGTATGGAGATTCCTTTAAAAACCCAGCATAAACATACCCTATGACCCAGCCATACCACTCCTAGGCATCTATCCAGAACAACAGGATCCACGATACCACAAAGACACCTGTATGTCCATGTTTATCACTACACAATTCACAATAGCCAAAATATGGAAACAACCCAGATGCCCCACTACAGTTGAATGGATCCAAAAAATGTGGTACCTGTACACAATGGAATTCTACACAGCAATTAGAAATGAAAAAATAATGTCATTCACAGGGAAATGGCCAGATCTTGAACAAATAATGTTGAGCAAGACAAGCCTAGAACACAGAAAACAAAGGTGCAAGGTCTCTCTGATATGTGGATGTTGGGGGCGGGGGGAAGGGGGGCTCAGTAGAGATCATGTTTGTAAAATGACAAACTTCTTTTCAAATGGTATTTCTACATGTTTTGGTCAGTGATTCTTATATCATATCTCTAAAACCAAACAATTACTAAATAAACATAAAAATGTATAGGATAGACCTATCAGAGGATCACAACAGCTCAACAGCTATGTACATATGATTATATAAGATGAGGCTAAGCAAAATGAACTTCAAGAGATGGGAAGAGGAGGATTTTATTGTTATCATTATGTTTAATGTACTAGGTGAATTTCCTATGGTGTACCCCCTGTGGTCACTGTATATGATCTTGGTACACTAGATATTGTATAGATGTTTATCTGAGCTAGGGAAGGGAAAGAAAAATGAGGGAGGGTATAACCAATAGGACAAGAAATGTACGCACTACCTTATTATGTAAGTGTAACCCCTCTGAACATCATCTTGACAATAAAAAAATTTTTAAATACTTTTTTTTAAAAAAAGGGTTAATTGAATTGACAGAGGTAGGCCAATGGGTAGGACCCTGCTGTAATGTCAATACATAGAGACATGTGCATATATATTATATATGCTCCCTATTTCCAGATTTATTTTCCATATTTACATTTATAATACATTGTGTATGTGTTTGCTTTACAAAAACAAGGAGAATAAAAGGCACTTTGATGATGTTTAAGTGGCTTTATGGATCATCTACAAAGCTCAATTCTTTTTATTTTTTTGCTTAGTACTGAGGTTTGAGCACAGGGCCTTGTATTTTTCTATGCACATACTCTACCACTTGAGCCACACCTCCAGTGCTCATTAAATAAAGATTTATATGCAAGAAAACAAAGAGAGATGATAAATAAGTCATCTCAGTTGTTGGTGAATATAGAGCTCGAATATAATAGAAAAATAGCTCTGCAACAACATAGCCAAAGGCAAGGAAAGCCTGCTTTTTTAAGCCAATGGTATTGAGGCTGTAGGAATGGATGGTGAGGATGGGTGGCTCCATGCTACCGCAGGGAAGCAATTAGATTATTTGCACTTTTAACACTTAATCTGCTTGAACCCTAACACAATTCAGAGATAAATGTGGGCTTTGATGAAATAATTACTTTTCCTGTTTTCACTGTAAAATAACTTTTTAAAAGAAAAGTAGGGAGATTAGTACCATTAAAAAGGGATTCTAATCCAGAACATATAAGGAGCTCAAGAAACTAACCCTTCCAAAACTTAATAACCCAATCAATAAATGGTCAAAACTACCCAGAGACTTTCTCAGAAGGAATAAGGATGGTCAATGCACACAGAAGGAAATGATCAGCATTCCTGACAATAACAAAAATTCACTTCAAAGCAACACTGAGATTCCATCTTGCCACAGTAAGACAAGCATTGAGAATTTGAACAATAAAAAGTGCTGGCAGGAATGCAGGGGAAAAGAAACCCTATTACACTGTTGATAGGAATGTAAACTAGCATAACCACTCTGGAAGATAGTTTGGAGTTTCCTCAAAACACTTATCCAAGAACTACCCTATGATCCAGCCATAGACTCTTGAGCATCTACCCAGAGCATTACAGGTCAGGATAAGGTAAAGACACTTGCTCATCCATATTCTCTGCTGCTCTATTTACAATAGCCAAGTTATGGAAACATCCCAGATAGCCTATAAGGGATGAGTGGATAGGAAAAATGTGGTACAGATGCACAATGGAATTTTACTCATCCATTATAGAAAATAATGTTATGTCATTTGCATGGAAATGGGTAGATCTAAAAAAAAAAAGCATGTTGAGTCAAGTAAGCCAGGCACAGAGAGAAAAATGGCATGTTTTCTCTCTTTAGATATTTAGCTAGATCTAAAATACAAATACACATGATAACATACAAACTTACTAAAGGATGGTATACTTAGGGGAAGAATCTGAAGATATAAATCCTCTGAACAACAAGTATACTGTTTATCAGAAGATCAAAAGGAACACCAGGAAGTGGAAATGTGTTTTGGAGAGATGGCAAAAGAGAAGCTGAGGAATACTGGAAGGAAGGATGAAAAAATAGAGTCATTATGTTAAATGTACATTACGTACAAATTGAGCCACATACCTTGGAGCTAGGAATGGGAGGGGGAAAGTGGGAGAACTAAGAAAGGGGTGACATTGACTAAGAAACATTGTACTCAAGAAATTGTAACCCCTTTATGCAACTACATCTCCATCATCATCAAAATCATCAATAATTTGTAAAGTGGGAGCTGGGGATATGGCCCAGTGGCAAGAGTGCTTGTCTCATATACATGGGGCCCTGGGTTCAATTCCCCAGCACCACATACGCAGAAAATGGCCAGAAGTTGCGCTGTGGCTCAAGTGGCAGAGTACTAGCCTTGAGCAAAAAGAAGTCAGGGACAGTGCTCAGGCCCTGAGTCTAAGCCCCAGGACTGGCCGAAAAAAAAAAAAAAATTTTTTGTAAAGTGGTTCTATCCAGGTGCTGGTGGCTCTTAGCTACTCGGTAGGCTGAGATTTTGAGGATTATTTTTCCCTGGCAATAAAGTCTGTGAGACTCTTATTTCCAATTAACCACAGAAAGGCCAGATATGGAGCGGTGGCTCAAATGGTAGAGAGCTAGCCTTGCGCACAAAAGCTCAAGGGCTGTGCCCAGGCCCTGAATTCAAGCCTCTAGACAGCTACCCCTAATTCCTCCGTGGGGAGAAGTTTCTAAGATTAGATTTGTAAATGTCCCCCAAAAGATGACCAAATACTGGTAGCTATAGAATGCAAAGGACCACAGGAAACTCTCTGGTGTGATGGAAATGTCCTATGCCTTGGTTACACTGGTGCTTTCAACAGACTGCATACTCATCAAAATTATTTGAACTATATACTTAAAATAGGTGCACTTTATTCTGTGCAGATTAAAACTTCAATAAAATGTATGAGAATTCTAAAAATAAGTTGGCAATTCGCAAATCCAGCACAGTTATCTCATGTTAAATAGACACAATTATTAAATTCTGTTAGAGGGCATTGATTTACAAAAGCATTTTCATGCTGAGTGAAGATTTGGGTAGAGTTGCCTAAAATTATAATTCTCAAGTTGGCCTGAACAGTAAAAACACTTGCTGAAGTTTAATTCCGTAGTCTTACAGAGCAGCCTGCAGCTGGGGACTTTACAGAAGTTACAAAATGGGGGCTACTAGTGCTCTGAGTCCTCCTACCCTCCTCGGCCCCTTCAGCAGAGACCCCTAGAGCCCCTGGAGGTCAAAAAGTTCCGCATGGCCAGTCCATGGGAGAGCTGAGGACGTGGCCTCAACTAGTCAATTCCAGGAGGTGGTTTCTAAGTGGGGCCAAACCTAGTTTCACAGGTCCACCTAGGCCCACAAGCTTCACCAAACAGCTAGCTGGGCTCAGCTGGTCCTGAAAAAGAGAGGACCTATACTTACCTCTTTTTTTTTTCTTTTCTTTTCTTTCCTTTTTTTGTGCCCATCCTGTGGCTTGAACTCAGGGCCTGAGTGATATCCCTGAGCTTCTTTTTTATTAAGGCTAACACTCTACCATTTGAGCCACAGCTCCACTTCACACTTTTTGGAAGTTTACTGGAGACAAGAGTATCAGTGACTTTCCTGCTGAACCATGATCCTTAGATCTCAGCCTCCTATGTAGACGGGATTACAGCCTGAGCCACCATTGCCTGGCTCATCCATTCTATCTCTTGATGCTATTGATATCCTTATCCTTCTGGAGAAGAATTGAGTGGAGTTGGGTCTAGGGGCTTCAAATCTTTTTTCTCCTTAAAACCAGATAGTACAAGTACACAATTTGTTAGGATAAAGGAAGTAGACATGATGAAAAACTCAGTGTCATTAATTAGATCTTGAAAACAGAGGAAGAAGCTAATAGGCAGATACTAGGTACATTATCTCACCCTGTCAACTTTCCTGTGAAGTTTTCTGTACCAGAATTACCTCCCTTGGCCAGTTGGTAACTGAAGCTCAAAGAAGTCATTTATCTAGCCCTGGCTCACACAGGGAGTAGCAAATTCATCATGTGAGAATTCAATTTATCTAAACCCTTCTACAATTCTATACTCCTTCATTCTATCTTAAAAACGGATAAAACTAGGGCTGGGGATATAGCCTAGTGGCAAGAGTGCCTGCCTCGGATACACGAGGCCCTAGGTTCGATTCCCCAGCACCACATATACAGAAAACGGCCAGAAGCGGCGCTGTGGCTCAAGTGGCAGAGTGCTAGCCTTGAGCGGGAAGAAGCCAGGGACAGTGCTCAGGCCCTGAGTCCAAGGCCCAGGACTGGCCAAAAAAAAAAAAAAACAACGGGTAAAACTAGTAGTCATTGTAATGCTATTAAGAATTTGCTGTATGTTACAATCATATCTGTGTCAGTATCTTTAACTGGTCCTACACTGGTACCTAAAAAATAGAAACATAAAAGGTGCCCAATCTTCATTCCAACTCTAAGAGGTACACACTCTTATTACACTTTTATTATCCTTGTTAAGTATCATAAAAATAAAGTGCTAAGAGGTTACTCTCTCAAGATCACAAAGCTGCATAAGATAGTAGTTATTTAACAATAATCCTCTTCTACAAACATCCTACCCGACAGTGCCAGGCAAGAACAGAATTTTGCAAACTTTGCTTTGAACCTCAATATTTCATCCTGCTGAATGTAAGTATGACTTGAAATTACCACCTTTGTCTTCACACTTTGCAAACTTGCTGTACCTGATCTATCTTGACTGAGGTAGATACAGGAGATGCAGGGAAAATCTGGTTGTTGAAAACTCTGATTTGCAAGATCAACGTGAATATTATTGCCCATAATTTCAGAAAATCTTGAATTAGCTGGCTAGAAAAATACTTCTGATAGCCTCTGCATCAAGAGAAGCAGGGTATTGTGTCTAATATGGTAGAGGGGGTATAGGAAGCAAGGCTTAGAGCAAGAGTTGTCAGCTGTAATCGACCTTGGGGTGAAAAATGGAGCCTAGTTCCTTTATCGGGTCCAATTCCAAGCAGCAACCAGTGTCAGGGCTTCACATATCACTGACATATGCAGGTTCTTCCTCCCTAGGCCCCACAGAGTGAATGTGAGACTGGGAACGTGAACTCGGTCCAATTCCACCCATACATCATCAGCACCACTCTCAGCTGAGTTGCCTCTGAGGAACACTCATTCAAAATAATGGGATCAGATGGACGAGAAGCTGAAATCCACCTCTCTCTCTCTAGCAACAGTTTTACTTGAATGCAGTTGTGTGCAGGTATACTCATATTGAGGTTAAATGGAAACAAATTATTTCAGTATCAAATAGAGATGATTTAGCTGGGTGCTAGTGGCTTATGCCTGCAATCCTAGGTACTCAGGAAGATGAGATTTGAAAGTCAGTTTGAAACAAGCCTAGGCAGACAAATCAAAGAGATTCCAACTAGCCAGCAAAAAGCT
This sequence comes from Perognathus longimembris pacificus, assembly GCF_023159225.1. NCBI lineage: Eukaryota > Metazoa > Chordata > Mammalia > Rodentia > Heteromyidae > Perognathus > Perognathus longimembris. The sequence continues at coordinate 42,296,788 of NC_063166.1, forward strand.
GAAAGTGGAGGTGTGGCTCAAGTGGTAGAGGGCCAGGCTTAAATGAAAAGGCCGAGGGAAAGCATGAGGTACTGAGTTCGAGCTCAGTATTGACACACACACACAAACAAAAGAGATGATTTAAGAGATGAAGGGTACAGCTACCCATTTAAACTTTGGTTGGTTGGAACAAGCCATGCATACTTCATTTAAAAGTTAGCCACATATGATGGGTAGGATGGCTCATGCCTGTAATCCTAGTTACTCGGGAGGCTGAGATCAGAGGACCACAGTTGGAAGCCAACCCAGGCAAGAAAGTCTTTGAAACTCTTATCTTCAATTAATTCCCCCTACAAAAAATAAAAGCCAGACTGGGATCTGTGGCTCAAGTGGTAAAGTGCTAGTCTTGATCACAAAACCTCAGGGATAGTGCCCAGGCCCTGAGTTCAAGCACCAGGATGGCACATGAACAATAAATATTATCCACATAGCCCTAACTGGTGACTCATGCCAATAATCCTAGTAGGCTGAGATCTAAGGATTGAGGTTCAAAGCCAGTCTGAGCAGACAAATTCAAGAGACTCATTTCCAATTACCTAGCAAAAAGACAGAAGTAAAGGTATAGCTTAAGTGGTAGAGTGCCAGCCTTGAGTGAAAAAGTTATGAGACCTTGAGTTTAAAAGAAGAGAGAGAGAGAGAGAGAGAGAGAGAGAGAGAGAGAGAGAGAGAGAGAGGAGGACGAAGAGGAGGAGGAGGAGGAGGAGGGGAGATGATGCAAGAGATAACAAGTATAGCTCATCTTTTTAAACTTTCAGTAACTAGAAAATCCATTCACATTTTATTTTAAAATCACCCATAATTTTTCAGTCATCATTCCCACCCTTGCAAACCCATGCTCTTGAAACCCAGCTCCCCGAGGCTCACCTCCTCTGCCCTGTTTGGGCCAAGGCTTCTGCCAGGCATCTTCAGGAAGGTGCCCTCCAGGGCACCTGCAGCAGGGCAGAAATGTCCCCAGCTGCGTTGGCAGAACAGCGAGGCCAGACAGCCCTCTCTGTGGGCAGCCAGTTGACAGCTCCAGCTCTCATATCACCTGAGGATACTATCCTGCTCAGATTCCATTTGCTGGATAGAATTGGCTTATTGAGCACTTTTTCTCATCAGAGTATAGACATAAAAGAGCTCTATTTTTTCCCATCTCTGCTTTTTATCCCTACTTTACCAAATCCTCATTTTCTGTCTCTTAATAATATCTTGGAGGAATTCCAAACTATTTCCTTAATTTTCCTTATGAAAATTGCCCTGGATCAAGTTTAAATTTTCAATCTTGGGGCCATTTCAGAGTTCTCAACGTTCCTTGCCCATTGAGCAGTAAGGAGAATGACTGAGTTGCACTTACCTCATACTTCTCCCTCCCACTTAGGCACCACCTCTACTGAGGCTCCTGGCTTGAGAAATAGAAGCAGAGGTACCATTATCTGGCCACCTAAGCAAGATCAGTTCTTCCTTACTGCTGTGGCAGCTTCTCTGGCTTTCACCACTGGGCCTTAAGACCTCAGGAAGTAAGGTCAGACCTCCTCCTGCTCTGCCTGTAAGTGCTTACAGCACACAAGTGGGCTCCATCTCTGCATCCACTCCTCCCCAACCCATTTGCTTCTGCTGTGCCAGGGTGTCTTCACCTTCATCTACACAGGGTCCTCTGGGGGGCATTGCAGAACGCCAACATGGGCCTTGACTCTTTCCTTACACAGACCTCTTGATTTTAGGCTTATCATTTTCAAACCAAATGGGAACACTACATTCAGCATGCCTGCCTCCTTATTGCCAAGTCCCATGTTCACTCTCTTGCTCTCTGGTTCATAGGCCCAGGGGTCAATCCACAAGGTCATTCTCTCCAAGAGATTTACCTTGAGAATAAAAATCTCTTCTTGCTGAGGAAATACCTGGGTGGGGTGGGGTCTAACAAGTACCTGCCAAGACTGATTGTCTTGCTCTAGATAGCAGAAACACAGCCCTCCTCCCCTCCTCTGCATGGGGAGAAACCTATCTACAGGATAGTGAGCATGTTCTAGCCCAGTCTTCTCACTGTGGAGACCAGAGGGACAGTGGGGTTGGGTTTCTGATCTATAAGAGAAGAAATATATCTGTCACATTTTAATTAGCCCTGGGCTGGAAGAGTTGAACATGGAGTTGTCAGTTAAAACACATGGCCCTTTAGCAAATATAGAAGTTATTCTTAGCATAAGTAGATCCTAAATAGTACATGACACATTCTTACTTAATGATTTTTTAAGTATAAGCATGCACCATGCAGTATTTAGGATATCAGCTTTGTTTCATCTTGTTTTGTTTTGAGACAAGGTCTTACTATCTAGCCTAGGCTGTTTTTGAACTCATGACACCTTCACTGTGAAGTTGATCCCAAGATCTGAGATTTCAGGTATGAATCACCACACCTGGCCCACTTTGCATGCCTCTGTCTGTGCTGACAAGCCTGATGTAGTCAAGAGATTCTCTGTCCTCTGAGATCCAGGGTAGGGTAGCAGCCCACCATGTTCTTCAAGAATTGTGCACCTGGCTGTGCCTGCTACCACTTCCAGGAGTGGTTAATCTGCCTGTGTCCACTGCCTCAGGAAAATTCAGCACTTCACAGTTCATATCTATAATTATCAGCCTTCATTTCTACAATAAACTGAATTTTTCCAACCCCAACCAACAAGTCAGAAACCCACTTATATGAGAGACACCATAGTGTCCAGTGTGGGCTGTGGTCCACTGGACTCTCATTCTTCCCTCTGAAGGCTTCAGATTCTGGTGGGTTTGGATCCCTACACTGCACACATGTTTTCCCATCTGCTTCATTGAGGTCAACCAGAGTTCCACTGCCTTTGGCTTCCTTCCCCTGGTCCTGGGCGTCCCTTTTTCTCTATGCTTCATTTTATTTGACTTTGGATGGACTGGCTATGATAGCTGCTCTTGGGCCTCGGGAGCTGTGTTGCCCACAGAAAAAGAACAGACACACAGATCCTTCATCTTCTCCTGTGAGGCTTTGGACCAAGGACTAGCCAAGGACTAGCTGAGGTTTCTCACCCAGGGGAAGGACTCCAGGGCTCTCCTTACTCCCAGACTCTTCCCTCTTGGGGACAAGTTCTATAGCCTGTTTCCTTCAGCATCCTGTCCCACCTAGCCACTCCCTCACCAGTGTCTTCCACAATCCTTTGCACATGGGTTCTCATGGCAGGGGTACTGTACTTCTGACAGCCCCACAAGTAACTGTCGGTTCTCACCAAGAGACTGAATAAAACAAGAGGGCAAATAAAACAGAGGGCTCCACAACCACCATTCTCGTGCTTCAAAGCTCCCTCACACTGACATTCAATTAGAATGAAAGCCCTAAACAATTAAATAACATTTTTTTCACTTCGGAATGTTTATATGGATAGATTTTTTTCTTGGAAAGGGTATTTTAATATACTTACAGCTAATTAGCTCTAAGAGGAAACTGAAGCATTTCAAAGTCATGATTTTTTTTTTGACAAAAAGATTTGAAACACATGGTATAAGAATCAAAATTGTAATTTTCTAGAGTAGTCAGATAATTATGTAAGTGTGTTGAAAAGGAGGAGAGTCACTTTCTAATTAGTAGAAAACTTCTAAGAATCCTAGGCCACACTAAGCAATTTTTTATGAAAAATCCTATAGAAATCAAGAGCAAGGCAGTTACTTTTTTTTTTAACTTAAGAGGATTATGCTGAGGCAACTATGTGATTCAAGTTTTGCAAAGAGCCTGAAGTTACTAGAGCAAGGCAATGGCAGAAGCCAGGTATCATGTCATGCTATGTAAAAGCAGAGCTTCAGGCAAGGGTTTGGGGGCCTGTGGTTTAGTGGGATGCCTCAGGTGAAAGGTGGAACCTGTGAGCGGGACCAAGTCAAGCATTGAAACACGGGGAAAGACAGGTTTGGGGTGAAGTCCAGCTTTACCTGATCCCACAGTGTTGTCCTTCCCAGAATAAGGCTGCTGGGCTGTGTATCCAGTAAGTCGTTCAAGGGCACAAGCTGCCTGGTAGAGGTGCAGTTGTTTGGGAGGGCAGCTGCCAACACTCTGGGCATGACACAATCAGCAAGGAGGGAACTTCTCCTGCGAATGGGCCACTATTAGCAACCACCAGCAGTCATACAGGTGAATCAAACTGGCAGCGGGAGTGAGTGCTACACCAGGATGCCTCCTGTTCTATAGTTTCCTAATAATTTCCTAAAGAAGGAAACAAATCTCTCTCCTGCAAGTATGTATTTTGGCCTTTATGAAAAGGTGTGTGTCTCACTTTGCCTATTCTTCGCCTCCCCTCTGGCTGCACCCAGGCTGCCACATGCTCTTTGAATGTCTTCACTGCACAAGACCTGCTCTAGGAAACCAGGGGTAGGGATTGAGCCCTGAGAAGGCTCTTCAGGGCTATGCCTGAGAAGACGAGAAGAGGAAGTTCAGGCAGGGGTAAGTTTCTATTATTATTATTATTACTACTACTACTATCAATCTTCAATTCAATGTGTCAGCTTATGAATGAAATGAATCTTGATCAATGTCACCCCTTCTATCATTCTCCCCTATTTCCTCAAGTTCTCTGGCTCCATTTTTATATGTACAGATTGAAAATATTATGACCCAATTGCCAGCCCTTCTTTTCTTCATTTGGCTGCCTCCTCTCTCCTGGGCCTTCCTCTCCGACTCACATTCCAGCTTCTTGGTATTCATTTTGTTAACTTATAAGTAAGCTATTCACACATTTGGACTCATCCCCTGTGCATACCATACTTTGGTCAATTCATTTGTGTATAACTGCAAATGACCCTGTATATAACTTCATGTATATTTATGATTCCGTTCTAGCTTCCAGGGGCAGATTTCTGTTTAGTGTCAGAAAGTCCAGGTTGGGGGACAGGGGTGCTCCCATTGCAGAAAGTCAACTGCATCCCAGCAGAGTGTGGGCTGGACCAGCCAAGAATGGGGGGGTTTCAACCTAGGAAAGCCACAAGCATGCCACCTAAAACAACAACTGCATTGTGCAACAACCATTTGCCAACTCAAAACAAGCCCTGATCTCAGAAGAGAATGAGAGGAGTAGCAAGCAGCAGCAGCCCCTTTGTCATCACTCTCAGACCAGATAGGTGCCTGTGATGCTCAGGTCTGTGGGATTTGCCTCGGTATGAGCTGCTGGGCTGGGGCAGGACCATCTCAATGGGAAGGAGCATGAAAGGGGGTGGTGGCAGGTGGTAGCTTATACTTGAAATGCTTTTATTTGGGAGCCCTTTGAAGAGCCAAAATAGACCTATTTATTGACCTAAAGCCTTCCATGAAATGGGACATGATCTCTAATACAAAGAATAAAATAAGAAACTCCCCAATTGTGTAGCTACATAAAGATAAAGGATAGGAGATGGCTATTTCCTCATCCACATGCCTGATGCTGGGCTTCCTGCAGAATCCTGAACAGTACTGTTTGGGGGCCTCAGATGTTGGGATGGGGTGGAGGTGGGGTAGGGATGATGTGGTGCTGTATCTAAGGACAGATATGGACAGAAATTTTCATTTTAACAGTCCTCTTTACTTTCTTTCCTCCACTTTTTTGTTTATTTGTTTGATTGGTGCTGGTACTGGGACTTGAACTGAAGGCCTTGCACTCTCGCTCGATTTTTCTACTCAAGGCTAGTGCCCGACCACATGAGCCAAATCTCCACTTCCAGCCTTTTACTGGTTAATTCATTATGTGTTTCTGTCTTTCAGAGTTCAAACATTGATCCTTAGATCTCGGCCTCCTGAGTAGCTAGGATAACAGGTGTGAGTCATGGGTGCTGTCTAATAGTCCTCTTTTCTTACAGCCATAGTGAGTTCTGGTGACAGTCACACCCCTTTGCTAATTACAATTTTAGAATCATTTCTTGAGCATTTATTTCACATAGTATGTAGACATCACATATCTCATCTCACATAATCCTTAAAGGAAAAAGCATTGAAATATATTCATATTAAAGATTAAGAAACTGAGGCCCAGGACATGATTTTGTTTTCTAAGGGCCACATAAAGAGTACACAACGCTAAGATTTGAGCCATGCTCTGTCTGCCCTGCAGACACAGCTTCATGTGGCTAAAGAAAGGTACATGCTATACATAGCCATCTTTTAGCAGTTCAGAGTAGCATCTGGGAGGAAAAGCTGAGAGAGAAAGATGCAGGATACACTTTCCCACTTAAGAGAATTGGTTTCCCTCAGACACACATTTCCCTATCTACTGTGCTGGTCCCAGTTTGAATGGAGGGGGTGGTATGTGGATTGGCGAGAGCACTCACTAGTGACTCATCTCTGTCTTCTATCCTTTGGAGTCACTGGCCCACTAAATGCACTGGATTCCCCTTCTTTGAGTGAGTCCTCACCACTTTCCCCCACTATATCTGTTCCTGTCCTCTATTTTGAACTGAGCATTCCTCTCTCTGTAAAGATCATATCAACATTTTACTCACTGCTTCTCTGAGTCCACTCTCTCTCTCTCTCTCTCTCTCTCTCCTCTCCTCTCCTCTCTCTCTTTCCCTCCTTCTCTTCCCTCCTCCCATCTGCCTGTCCACAGCCAGACATGGCTTTCAAAAATCAAGTACCTAGCTTTTCACTCCTCTGCTCGGATACCTGGGACATCTCCCCTTTCTGCTTGGCGGAGGCTTCCTGCTTGGCCTAGTCTCCCTACACTTCCTGCCTTTGAGTTGTTCTCATCTCATAGAAACAGTGTCCTTGTCATTGTATCACTCCCATTCCCTTCCCCTCCCATGCCTGGCTACATTGTCCTCTCCATTTTCTCCTCCTTGCCACCATAATATGATCGAAATCACATCCAACAGCCAAGGCCTTGCTCAAGTGTTACTATACCCTTACAGACCATGCCCTTCCAGTCCACAAGTCTTTTCTATAGGTGAGAGCACTGACAAATTGAAAGGTCCTGACAAGAATGAATGTCAATATGGTATTAGAACATTACAGGAAAATTGGATAGACGAGAAAGAAAGGACAGGGAAGTAAGGTAGGTGTAAGTAAGGGAGGAAGTAAGGAAGGCAGGAAGTAAGCCAGTGGCTACTAGGCACAAGTGGGGATTCATTCTACAGGGACCAAAGGGCCAGCACAGGAACACACCTTGCTATCTCACCCTGGGAGGAAGCAGGTGTCAAGTCAAGGCCACAACTGTCATCAGTCATTGTTCAAGGGTGGTCCTCAGGTTGCATTAACTCTCTGGCATTTCTGGCCTACTAGCAACACAGTTCTAAGTGGTTCTGGCAGCAAGAAAATACCCTAGATGAACAAAAACCTGCTTTAAGAAGCTGCCAAGCAGATGATTTCCTGAGAAGAGAGACATGAGGACTTATGAATGGGGCATGGCCTATATCTGCTACTACTACCACTCATTTAGTATCCAAACCAGGACACTTTGGACAGAGAGGATGCAGTTCTATCAATAAGTACTCTAAAGCTGGGCAATGGTGGGTAATGTTTGTAATCCTATATATTCCTGAGGCTACAATCTGGAGGATCACTGTTCAAAGCCAGACCAGACAGAAAAGTCCAAGAGACTTCATCTCCAGAATAGCCAGCAAAAAGGCATAGCTCAAGTAGAACAGTACCAAATGAGCAAGCAATCCGAGAGAGTGTGAGGCCCTAAGTTCAAACTCTAATACTAATTATTGTTAGAATAAGTATTCTAATAATTAGTATTGTTACAATTGTAATTATTATTATATAATATTATTCATTAGATCAACAATTGGTACATATGGCTTTGCATTACATCTGTGATTCTTGTATCTGTGCTTTTCTCTCATCTCATATGGATGAGATCATTTAGATTGAGTCTCATGCAGTTCAGTCATATGCTGTTCACTGGGGCCAGCAGTGCTTCAGACACATGTTCAAAAAAACACTAGATGCTGAGACCTAGGATAGAGTAGCCACTAAAAAGCCATGGAAAGGTATTGTGTGAAAAACACACTTTGAAGTCAAATGTTTCAGAGTTGAAATCCTAACTCCATTGACTAATAATAACTAAACTTCAGTCTAGGCATGGTGCATCACTGAACTGCTTCCTCATTTTTAAATTGGAATAGATATTATATATGCCTACAGTGTGATTGGAGACCAGTAATAACTGAAAAAAAGGATATAGAGTTCAGTAAATCAAGTCACAGCAACCCAAACTTAATTATACTATTATTATAGAAGCTGTCTTTTAAAAACAAATGCTACTTCTATTGTCTGGCCATCATTCCTCATATCACAAGTATTTGTCTCATCACAGCATTTTGTTGTCTTTTCCGTGGCTGTGGATGTTTCCCATGGCAGATGGATTGAGTCCTTGTGAAATGTGCTTCTCCATTCATGAAGACTAGAAGGCTAAATCAGCTGGAATATTCTCTTCGATTCGGAGTGAATATGAATTCCAAAAGAGAAAAATCAGTTTTCAGCAAAGAAGCTCAAAAGATAAGATCTGGCCTGAATGCTTCCCTAGACTAGCCAAAATCACAGTCAAGATAAGGGTTGCTGTTTCTTACTGCATAGAAGTCTAGGAATTCAGAAGAAATTCAGTAAAAATAGATGCCTGACTTCCCAAAAGAAGGTTTCCAACACCTTGGAAGCACACAGTTCTCATCTAAGCCCCTGAGATGAGTTACTGTTACTGTCATCACTGCTGATTTTGATGCCCACCTTAGACATGTGGAAGCACAAGAGCAGAAACTCTACGCATTCTTCTTATTATTGGGTTGCCTTTCAAAACTTTGGCTTGAACTCTCTTAAGTTGTTCTGAAAAGAAAAAAGATATTCTGTGGAATTTTTTCCTCTGATTGCCAAGAGTGATCAAACCTAAAAGCCTGCTCCGAGTTCATTAGCTGTATAATTACTCGTAGAGCATTTCTGACTCCACATCCTCCAGCAATACACAGTGAAATCTGTCTAGAAAAGAGTCCATGAGAGAGAACAGGATGGTGTCCCCATTTTGACACTAATGGGCAGGTAGGTGGGTGGGCAGGTGGGTACCTTTCTTCTCTTCTCAGTCCCCAAAGTCCTTAATATTGGTGCTAAAATGGATGCTGCAGTATTAGAGAAATCCAGTCCATGTTTTGTGCCACTTCTCCTGCAAGCTTGGATGGGTAGCCTGGAAAGGTTTTACTCTGGGTAGAAAGCCAGTCATGATGAGTTAACACAATACATCTTTTTGTTTTGTAATTTAAAATTGTATCTTGGGGTATACTTGCTGAAGGCTCAGCATCAGGCAAACATACAAGACTCAAGAAATCAGAGAACTCCATCCTGCCATGTGGCTCTTCTTGGCTCAGAAAATCAGGACAGAGATAGTACCATTATGCATGCTAAGCCACATTAGCTAATGGACTGAGAAGTAGCCCCTTAGTGGCTTGCATTTGTAATAAGGGTTCTGTACACAACGGGCAACCCACATGTTCCATCACTAAGATTGCACAGGAGAGTAGGGGGAGTTTGTCCTTTTGGAAGACTGGATGTTATTTTCTGGTTTTCCAAGGAGAAAGTAGCAAATGCTTCTTCCCTGTGGCTTAATCGCCTTCTATTTCTCTTCAATGCCATCAAAATAGGGAACTGCCTACAGGCTCACCTGATGTTCTCCACAATCCACAATGACAAGCTGCTTGTTTCCATATCTTGGAGTTCATTTCACTTTGCATCATCTTATATGATCATATGTACATAGTCATTGAACTATTGTGATCCACTTCTAGGACGATCCTAGTCATATAGTAATTATGAAAATGAGCTAACAATGAAATCTATGTTTCTTTTAGGTCTGGCTCACTTTACTTAATATGATTTTTTTCCAAGCTTTCCAGTTCCTTACAAATGAGGTAATGCCATTCTTTCTGATGGAAGCATAGAATTCCATTGTGTATATATACACCGCATTTCCTTAATCCATTCATCTACTGAGGGACATCTGGGTTAGTTTCGTATCTTAGCTATGTTCCATAATGCTGCGATGAACATGGTTGCAATGGTAGCTTTAGTATGGCTTTGTTTGTGATTCTTTGGGTAAATGCTTAGGAGTGGGGTAGTTGGGTCATAGGGGAGCTCTATGTTTAGTCTTTTGGGGAACCTCAATACTGCTTTCCAGAGTGGTTGAACAAGTTTACACCCCCATCAACACATCCCTGTTGTTATTAGATTTCTTGATAATGGGCATTCTCACTGGGGTGAGGTGGAATCTCAATATTGTTTTGATTTGCATTTCTTTTATGGCCAGAGAGATGTTGAGTATTTCTTCATAGGTGGTTCTTATTTTCTCTTCAGAGAAGTCTCTCTTTGAGTATTCAGTCCATTTATTAAAGGGGTACTTGTTTTGTTGAGGATTTGTTTTGGGGGAAATAATTTTTTGAGTTCTAAGTATATTCTAGATATGAGTCCCTTGTCTGTTGTATGGATAATGAATATCTTCTCCCAATCTTTTAGCTTTCTATTTAACTTGCTAGCTATATTCTTTGGCATGTGTAGACTCTTCAGGTTGATGCAATCCTATTTATCCAGTCTTTCTTTGATTTGTCGTGATTCTACATCTTTACTTAGGAAGTTTCAACTTGTGCCAAGGAGCCTTTTTACTGTTCCTTCCTGTAATGTGTTCAGAGTATCTGCTTTTACCTCAAAGTCTTTGATCCATTTGGAATTGATTCTGGTACAGGGTTATATATATAAGGATCTAGCTTTAGATTTTTACAGATGTTTAACCAATTTTGCCAGCACCATTTCTTGAAGAGGCTTGTCTTTCTTCCATACTATTTTTTTTTTGCTCCCTTATCAAAGATTGTGTGGCCATAGGTCTGTGGATTGATTTCTGGATCTTCAGTCCTGTTGCATTGGTCCTCAGGCCTGTTCTTATGCCATTACCAAGCTGTTTTTATTATTATAGCTTTGTAGAGTTTGAAGTTCCAGCACTGTTCTTCCTGCTAAGGATTGTTTTTGCTATTCATGGTCTTTCTCTATTCCAAATGAATTTTTTGATTGCTTCCTTGATTTCACTGAAGAATTATATTGCATTGAATTTGTAGATAGCCTTTGGTAGTATTGCCATTTATTGGAGGGTTTTCCACTTCCTTAGTTCCATTTTAATTTTCTTTTTCAGGTTTTTTAAAGCTTTCATCATAGAGGTCCTTCTCTCCTTTGGTTAATTTCTAGGTATTTTTGAGGCTATTACAAAAGGAGTGCTTCCCAATTTCAGCCTCACTCATCTCATTGTTGATATACAGAAAAGCCATTGATTTTGAAGGTTAATTTTATACCTTGCTACTTGGCCAAAGTTTTGGATCAGCTTGAGTAACTTCAGAGTAGAGTTTATGGAGTGCTTTAAGTACAGGATCATGTCATTTGCAAAGAGAGTTTTACTTCATCTTTCTGCATTTAATCCTTTTTATGTTTTTCTCTTTCCATATTGCTCTAGCTATGAACTCTAATACTATACTGAAGAGGAGTAGAGAGAGCAGATGTCCTTGTCTTATTCCTGGTTTTAGAGGAAATGGCTTTAACATTTTGCCACTAAGTGTAATGCTAGCTGTATGTTTGTCCTACACAGCCTTTATTATATTGAGGAATGTTCCATCAATTTCTAGTTTCTCCAGAGCTTTCATAATAAATGGGTGTTGGATCTTGCCAATTTTTTTCTGCAACTAAAGAGATGATCATGTGGTTCTTGTCCTTGCTCCTGTTGATGTGATGAACTACATTAGTTGACTTGTATATATTAAGCTAGCTTTGCATCCCTGGAATGACAGACACTTAGCAAATCTTACCAACAAAGTAAGAGAACACACCCAAATAAACAAAGTCAGAGATGAGAATGGAAACATCATGAAAGAAACAACCAAGATTCAGAACATTGTAAGAGAATACATTTCAAACCTATATGCTAACAAGTTTGAGAATCTGGAAGAAAAGGAAGAATTTCTAGCAAATATTGATGTGCCCAAACTAAACCAAGAAGATTTAAACCAACTAAATAGACTCATATCAAATAATGAAATAGAAACATCAATAAGAGACCTCCCATCCAAGAAAAGCCCAGGACCAGATGGATTTACAGCAGAATTCCATGAGGCCTTCAAAGCAGAACTCACAGCAATGCTTCTCAAACTTTTCAATGAAATTGAAAGTGATAGTTCACCACCAAACTCATTCTATGAAGCTAGCATAACCCTCATCCCAAAACCACACAGGGACTCATCAAATAAAGAGAACTATAGGCCCATTTCTTTTATGAACAATGATGAAAAACATCTCAACAATATTTATACACTATGATCATACTCTCTATATATACATATATACATATATATATACAAATATGCCCTCCTGAACACTGAATATCTTCTCTTAAGTAGGTGCTAGCAATAGCTAATAGTCTTTTCATTTCTTTTCAGCTTACCCATTCCTCCTCATGTGCAGCTTCCTTCATCAAGGACTTGGTCTTACCTATTTTCTGATGTCTGAAATTATTTTCTTATGAAAATGAACATGCAACACAACAATGAAGCAGGAAGAAGAAACTGTGCCAGAGTACCCCTTCTCAAGAATGAGGAGCAGCAAAATTATTTGTCAAGAGGAAGTCAGGAGAAGAGGAGAGGAGGGGGAGAATGCAGTCAAGAATTCAATATATAGCCTAAAAAGTTAAGAAGAGTAGGGGAAGAAGTTGGTAAGGGAGGGGTGGTTGAGGATGTTGAAAGGGGTAACATTGATCAGGATGTACTGTATCCCTATGCTTCTTTGTAAAATGGCAATTCCTTTGCACAACTACTTAAAGATGATAAAAATATATATTTATTTCTATTTAACAAAGAAGTTTATGAAGAATGTATTTCTGAAATGGTATACTCTAAGATATGCATGCCTAAGGTTCCCATTCAGGAGTTGAAGTGAATGTTTTAAAAAACAGAGTGGAGCTCTCTGTTTTCAGAATCTCCAGGAAACTAGGATACCCCCAGAAGTTTGGTGATCATGAAGTTCAAAATATGTATCTATATGGTTATATATTCCTAAATATAGATCTAAATATAAATGCTAGTAGAAATTTCTGTGAGAACAAACAGTAGAGAGAAAGCCCTGAGGACTAAGAATTGAAAAGTTGAAGAAAGACAGCCTAGGACCTTAAGAGAACTAGTAAAGGACGCTCTAAAGCTGCCTCCCATTTCTCCTGGAAATGTTCTCAGGATATGTGGCTAGGAGGTGGAAGTAATATTAGCATAGCTAGGAATAAGATTTTGTGCTGTTGGAGGCCTCATCAAGCCAATAACTGTGCTTGTGAGCAGCCATTCTTTTGGTGCCAAAGTAATTTCTAGCTTTTTGGTTGCCTTTGTGTCAATTACAAAAGCCTCATAACCAGGCAACTTAGGAACCTGGAGAATTTAAACACAGAATTGCTTGCAATTCACACATCCTTAATTCTGCCTAAAAGAATGACCCGGTTGGTTATACCAGCTCCTGGCATCATAGTAAGCAACAGCTCTTTTTTCTCTCTTTCTTTCCTTTTCTTTCTTCTTCTTGCCTTTCCTTCTTTTTTCCCTTCTTTCTTACTTTTTGTGAAATCACCACAGATGCTCCTATCTTATTAAACACAATCAGGAGTCTGTCACCAATGAGAAAGGTCTGATAAATAAGAAGTTCACAGAAAGGGGCCAAATGCAGCCCCCCGTTTTAGTCACAGATGTGCTTATAAGAAGGCAGAAGAGTCAGAGCCAAAGAATATGTGAGAACAAGACAGAGGTTGGATAGGCTGCACAGCAGTGGCTCGCACCTATGATTCTAGCTGATCCTCAGGAGGCTGAGCACTGGGGATGGAAGTTTAAAGCCAGCCAGGGCAGGAAAGTCCATGAAACTCTTATCTCCAATTCACCAACAAAAATCTGGAAGTGGTTGCATGAACCAAGCAGAAAAGAGCCATCTTGATCAAAAAGCAAAGGAATAGTGACCCAGCACTGAATTCAAGGCCAGTATTCACACACACACACACACACACACACACACACACACTCTCTCTCTCTCTCTCTCTCTCTCACACACACACACACAAACACACAAAGGAAGAAAGGAAGAAAGAAAGAAAGAAAGAAAGAAAGAAAGAAAGAAAGAAAGAAAGAAAGGAAGGAAGGAAGGAAGGAAGGAAGGAAGGAAGGAAGGAAGGAAGGAAGGAAGGAAGGAAGGAAGGAAGGAAGGAAGGAAGCAAGCAAGCTGTAGGGACATAAGCCTAGGAAGGCATACAGCTTCTAGAAGACAGCAAAGACTGAGAAAGGAACTCCTCTAGAGCCTTTAGTCAGCATACAGCTTTGCCATACTTTGATGATAGTCTAATGAAAGCTGTTTCAGTCTTAATTTCAGAAAACTGTAAATCAATGAATTTGTGATTCTTGAGTCACTACGTTCTTTGGCAAAAAGAGACTGGAGCAGGTTATTTGACCACTGCTCACCAGCTGTGGACACTAAGGCTCTGCTGCTTCAAAACAATGAAACTGAAGACAAGAGCAGAGTGTGATGATAGAATTTATCATGTACGGTAGCCAGGTGCTTCACACCTATGCACCAGGCTTAAAATATATGATCCCATCTTTCACATGAAAGCAGAATAATTCAAATTTGATTACAGAAAAATAACCGTAGACCTATTCTTCTTTTTACATTGAAAATAGGTTTCCATAGAACATTCAAAGACAATAGCAGTGAAAGCTACCACTTTAATTTGGCAAGAGCTGGAATTTTTTGAGCAAAGTGGGAAAATATGACTGTCTTAGATCCAAAGATCTAAGGCTTATAAAATCAGAGGAGCAGAGGAAAGAGGAGAGGGTACATTCTAAGAGATAAGGAGCCACCAAGGAAGGAGGATAATAAGCCTAGAGGATGGATGATTTAGAGAAATAAGATTGAAGATCAGATGGAGATCTGTTCCTAAGGGAAAGTATACTTGTAGAGGTATGTGAGTGAGCAGAAAGATAAAGTTCTCTTTCTCTTGAACTTGGTACCCTTAATTAGGCATTCTGGTACTACTAGGAAAAAGAGATCCTTCCTGAAAGTAAAGCCAATGCAGAAAACACAACTGAGAGATTTTGAAGGTCCCCAGGAAGAATTGTGTGCCTGGATCTGGCCATATTTGAATCCTTCTTTACTTAGGCAAACTTTATGTTTTATTCAATAGCAAATATAGTATACCAAATAAAGCGGGTAGGTAGGCACTGACTGTGTTCTCTAGACACAAAGACCTGAGCCTAGGTAGAGAGCAGACTCCAAGGTGAATGATGATGTCTTACAAAGTGGAGGGCCAGTTGGTCACTGTCATCACAGTTGTTGAAGAGCAAGCCTAGGGATTTGATTTTGTTCCATGATTAGTAGAGAGCAAGAGTGGGTCCAGAAAAGAAGCAACACAATGAAAATACAGTTTAGGGACATCTGCCTGGCAGCTGGAGTTGGGTAGATTAAGGCAGGGGCTCTCAACCCTGGGTCTGTCCTTAGGTGGCCAAAACTTAACAGCTTTACTTACACTATGTTTAACTGGAATGTGACATTTGCTTCCATTTTGAAGGTAGGAATCTACTATAGACTATAGAATACTATAGTAGTGTGTGTGTATTGTACAACATAAATTGGGGTATTTTTATGTCCTATCACAGTTGTAGGTATACCCATTGCTGCTTTGAAATGGTAGCTAATACAAAATCTACCATTGAAATGTGTGTATCCAGTACTATTATAGAAATACATTCATATTTTGGGAGGAGGGTTTCTGCCTCATTAACTGTATTTTATTATATTATTGGTTTAATATATGTATTGTATATAAATATATACTTTGTAATCGTAGATATATAATTTTGTACATTTAAAGTTTTCATTTGAAGTCTCTTGACTCTCTCTTGAGAGTCCATGGCATATATTTATGTACCCACTCATGCAGCCACACATTCACACACACACAAAAACATACACATACACGTGCCCACATGCCACACACACACAATGTTTGTACCATTCCATATTAGAGGGAAAAGAAGGTCCAGAAAACAGAAAGCTAACACAGAAGGAGTGGGACAATCCCACAAGCATCCTGGCAAAGTTCAAGTTGGGCAGGAGCATGAAAAGAGCCTACCCTCAGCCTGCTACCTTCCCCCAGCTCCAGCCCTAGGACAGTTCATTTTTCATAGGCATCCCTGGGGAGAGAGCATCTTTTCCCCAATTCAAAGAAGCTCATCCTGCTCATACTGGTAAGTGGACTGTTTCTCTGAACTAGAGTGATTTCACACATCCATCTCTATTTTAAACAATCCCATTTCTATTAGTGCCTCCCTTACTCTCGAAGACATCCCAGCTCCTCAGAGCATATGACCCCCTCTCCCACACTGTACCTGAGGTGTGGGGCAAGGGGAAGAAATTAGGAGTGTGTTCACACGAATATGTCACCACCCCCAGAGCTGGGCAGGGAGGGATTTCCAAAATAAAATCACTACTGTACCAGAGAAGAAAGAGGGAACCTGTAGGGAACACCCACTAACACCCACCTTAGAAGGTGTGATGAAGTAAAGGAGATGCTTTATATTCAAAAAAAAATATGTAGAGCTAGACAAGACTGAAAAAGATGGGAGATGGGGAAGGCAAGAAAGCAATTCAGCTCAAGGGATGAGAAAAGAGACTTAAGAGAGGTGACTAACTCTGAGTAAATTGTGAATAGTAGCCAGGGTTTCCTTATCTTCTATCTCCTGGCAAGGTCTAGCAGTTGTTGAGTACTTCCATTGAAATAAAAGCATCAAAGGCTATTCATGCACAGAAAGCCTTCTTTCACTTAAGAAGGCTGCCATTCCTCAAGTACCATTGTTTTGCTGGAAGGTGAAGGCTCCACTGTGCCCACCCACCCCCTCTGTAAGAAAGGAGTATACACTGTCAAATCACTTATGTGTGAGCACACGCCTCTATACGCTAGTGCTCAAATAGCTAGCTTTTCCCTTCTTACTTTTTTCAATGTAACCAGGTTCTCAAACCTCCATTTCTAATCAGGAGAAAATTTCTACTCTTTCCAACCTAGAACCTTCTGGATTCTAATGAGATCAATTTAGAATTGATAACTCACCTTGGAGATTTCGATTTTATTCTCTTAAAATGATCATCTAGCTTATTGTAAGACCCCATTGCAAAGTAGCAGTGCAAGACCAATAGCTCAAAAGCATTTAGAACAATGTTGGAGCCATAAACCAAGCACAGATCTTTCTGAGCATGAGACCAATCGTAGGTCACAGGCTGGTTAGCTGGCTGTCTCCCTTCCCTTTCCCTCTTTGTACCCCCAAGGATGCAGCTATTTAGATGTTTGAGCTTTCCCTCTAACTAGGGTTAGGTGGCTAGTGGAGTAGTTTGCTTCTAGAGTATTACCCAGTACTGCTCACACTTCAGAATCTTCCCATTGCTCATATGCTACATGTTCCCACATGTACCCATTATTACCATGGGGATTTATTCATTTAGAACCTTTTCTCTGGTTTTAGACCTATACTGTACATGGTGAGTCAGACACATACTTTTTCTGACATATTTCGGATCCATAAACTACATATTTTCTCTCTGGCAGGAAAATAATATCTTGGCCCCATACAAGATTTTTGCAAGCACAGATTTCTCATGTTGGAGGTTTAAAGATACATTACTATACTAGATTCTAGTTTTCAGTATTGCCAAAATAAAGTGCAAATGACAATCTAATCATTATTTTACAAATTTATTTTGTTTTCTATCTTGAAGTTGGTAGGATTTTCTGTTCACCATCGGAAACCATTTTACCTGGATGGACTCATTAGTTATATGGCTTTGCTCTTCCATTGAACATTTCTCAGAAGTCTGTAGACTGAAGATTTTCTTTAGCTTTCATCCTTTCATAATCCCAGATAACTTTTTAAAAATTATTTGTTTGTAATTAAACTCTCCTCCATCTGATCTTTGCTTCTTCTAGAACTGAAGCCCGGTTTTTAGACCCCAGGAATCCCAAGTTAGGTCTGGACACTCATCTTCAAATGCCAAAGAGACATGGTGATGGGCAGAGAAAGAAGATTTATGACATGGCAGCCACAGGAAGGCAGCACATCAGTACAGCTTCAGCCATCTTCCTGGGTACAGACATAGCTTCAAGTTAAGAAGTAAGAATTCAGAACCAGGAATGAGAACGATATGCACTGTTCAAGGTCACAAGTCACAAGTATGGCCTGGTTGGCCATTAGCTCAATTTTCCTCCTTGGAGAAGTTATGGAGAAGTTATTACTGTACCACTGAGACAAGTTGCCTGGCAGGTGATCTCTTGCGTTCTTTGGTTATTCCCTTTAAGATAATAAGCACTGCCTGTTTGAGAGGCGACTTGCCTCTGTCACAAGATGCTTAATCTCCCCTTTCTGGGATGCTAAGGAGATTGCAAAGCTGATTGCAAGAGATTAAAGGGCATATATCCCAAGTTGGGGGACTTTTTGTTAATTCACAAGGCCCAACGAAGCATCTATCAATTTTCACAAGTTCTTTCTCCCTGATCTCTTCTCTCTGTAATTTTTTGTGAGTTCTGAAATATTTTTTGTGTTTGTTCTTCGTTTTGAGGTCTCAACTGCCACCATCTTCTTCAGCTCATCTGCAAAACTTTCAAATGGAAATATTATGGTTTGTATTCCAGAGAGCTTCCTTCTCTGTGCTGAGGTCCCATCTCCTTTGCAATTCTTACACTGATTTCATTTGCTTTCTTGAATGTGTTTTTTCCAGCAGCATCATTTCTCTGAAACCAAAGCTCACTGTTTCTTTCTTGCTCTCTCTATCCTTGCACTCAAGGGCATAGGGTATACAGAGAGGGCAGTGGGAAGAGAGTGCCTTGCATACCAGCTATATTATTATACTGCAGAGGCACAGAGTCTATAGAGAAATTATGAACAAGAATAAACCAACAAGAGGTCACTGTTTTCCTTTTACTTAAATTGCAAAACAATTTAAACCATGTCATCGCTCTACCACAAATCTAATAGATTAACAATTGCTGTTAATCCATTGTTGAGTTTTAATCAAACATATGTAAGCTTTAGTTTAGGGCATTTTCACTGCTTAACTTTTTTTGACAGTATTTTTTGGGGCCTTGAACTCAGGGTATTGCGATCTTGCTTGGTTTTTCTGCTGAAGGCTGATGCTCTATACCATTTGAGCCAGGCCTCCATGCCTAGCTTTTTGCTGGTTAATTGGAGATAAGTCTTACAGACTTTTCTGTCCAGGGTGGTTTGGAACTATGACCCTCAGATCTCCTGAGTAGCTAAGATTACAGACAGGTATGAGCCCTCAGTGCCCAACAGTTCTTAGAATTTTAATAAAAAAATTGTATTCTACATGACAGATGAGATGATTTGGGTGTTGAATGTAATTTATGGAAGGCATGGTCCGTAGAGTGGTGGTATTGGAAGTATTGTGGGTCTTTCAGAGTAGCCTAGCCTTATAGGAGGCCGTTGGGAGCACAACTCTAGAGGAAATTATGGGACACTGTTCTCTATCTCTCTGTCTCTGTCTCTCTTTCTCTGTCTCTCTGTCTCTCTTACTCTCTGTCTGTCTCTGTATCTCTCTCTCTCTCAGCTAGCCAGCTGGACATATGAGCACTTGCTCTTGATGTTCATTGTCATCCCGCTGTGCCCTCCTCACCAGAGGCGCAAAGCTATGAGGCTGCTCAGTATTAGACTTGGAACTCCCAAATCATAAGACAAAACAAATCTTCTTTTACTATGTAAATGGCCAGTATCATGTATTTTGTGATTGTGACTCTGGTTGAGTAATATAGACGTTCATTCAGAAATGTCTCACTCCTACATCTGGCTTCCAGTGTACCAGACTGCGTTGTGAGTTCCTGTGCAGAGTAAGTACTGTAGTTTAGAATTGTTCCAGCTTTCCTGAGATGGAGTTCATATCTATAGTCCCCAGGGCACTACATTCCTGCATTTGAACAGTGGATTCTAAATGAACAATAATAGAACAATAACTATACATGTTAAGAAACAGAACTTGAGTCACTTGAGTTTTGTTACTATGTGAACACTTGGTATTTTTATTTGTGCTAAAACTGTCTTAAAATGAAGGAGTATGGACTGAAAGCCATATTTTTTTTATTTGGGAAGTGAAAAGTTCAGTTCATGCTTCTGAATTTGAATAGCGTTTTTTTTGTTGGTGTGTGCTAGTACTGGAGTTTGAACCCACAGCCTCTTGCTCTGACTTGGTATTTTTGCTTAAAGAGGACACTCCACCCCTTGAGCCACACCTCCACTTCTACTTGTTGCTGGTTAATTGGAAATAAGAGTCCTTGGACTTATCTTCCCTGGCTGGCTTTGCACTACAATCCTCAGACCACAGTCTCCTGAGTACCTAGAACCACCCCATTATTTCTAAAACAGCAACTACAAAATGGTGAAATAAACACCTCTGTGTAGCTATAAACAGAACTTATAGAAGCAGCAGTTATTTCTGCCTAGGGGGTAGAATATGGTGGGAGAGACAAAGCTCCATTGGATTTTCTCTTGGGCTTGTTATAAGGAGTAATGCTTGAGTTTGAGCCTTCACAGTTGAGCAGATGTTTCTCCAAGCAAACTGATCCATACAGCAGGTGTACGAAGGCCTGAAGGTACCAAGAAGGTTGGGATATTTAGAAAATGGCAATCAGCTTCTATATAGTTGGATCATGAAGAGAAATGAAATAAGAGAGAGGGTACTGTAAGAGAGAAGATCAGCAAAGGCTTCACGGGCAAGCTCATGAAAGGTCTCATGGGGTGGGCAGGGGTCTGCTCCACAACACAAATTGCTGGAGAGAGCCATGAGCAACATGCTTCAGCACATCTCCTGTCTTCCAATAGAGGCTCTCAAATGGGTTCAAGGAATCCTACAGTGTAAAGCATTCCAATAATGCAGGGACCCTCAGCTACAATGAAAACCTCCACCGTGCCGAGTGCTTTATGGGCCAATCCTGAAAGAACACATGAGGCCAAGGTCATTGCTGTGTGCTCTAAATAAAAACCTGCACATCACCACTCTCCATAAGAAGTTCCAAGGGCCTACTTCCCAGAAAGCTCTGTGAAAGGTGAATGTGGCAGGAAGTGAGGTTTAAAGCCACATACATAGAGATAGCCAACCATATTTTCCCTCCTCTCAGCACTGTCTAGTTACCATGTCTGGGGTAGAAATAGGAAGGGAAAGGGAGACCGATTTTCACTGATTCTCTGAACCACCGTGGAGTAATGAGAGAAGAAAACAAAAGGCAACATTCTCAGTATATAATGTATTTGGAAGAGCAAGAATAAAGCTAGGACAAATGGTCTTGAAACTTCAGAAATTCCCCTTGCTAGGATGGAAGGCTGCTCAGCAAAACATAGAGAAAAGGTAAGGAAACAAGGAGAAAGGAAAGAGCAATGCTCTTGCCTTTAGAAACAGCAAGGGCTTTAGCTTGAAATATTAATTTACAATTTAGCATTTGTTTGTATCTATTTCTAATGTCCCAAACATGATGAGGAAAATGAACTAATAAAATCACTTGCAGAACTATCAATTCTATTATTTGGAGTATGACAGAAAAGAAAACACACACACACACACACACACACACACACACACACACACACCATAATACACAGATAACAAATAACATTAAGAATAACATATCCAATGATAGAACAAAGAATGGACTGACTTTCTGAATGGCCAATTATAGAAGGCATTCGACACATTCCTTTGCCTTCCTGTGCCTCAGTTTCCTGAATAGGAGAGTCAGGACAAGTGGTACAGGGAATCACACTCAGCTCCCATGGTATGATGAAGGCAGAGCCAATTTGTATCACACCAAGCAAATAACAAATAACAGCCAAATAACAAGAGCAATGTTCTCCACCAAGTATTGCCCCTTCCCAGCCACCCGAGAACCAGAATTCTCCTTTTACCTGAGTAACTAGGCATAATGCTCCATGTCGGATGCTGTTCTCATGCAGACCTGTTCTCAAAGAAGTAGAACCTGTAGAATCATAAGTGAGCTAGACCCCCAGTACAAACTCCAGGACCCTCGTGGCCACCCAATAAAAAGGCATCTGCACCCAAAGTGGCAGTTCTTGCATACAAAGTTTTCCTTAGCAGAATTGACAGATGCCTTTCTAGTCTCTGCCACAACCTTTGGCTAAGGAAGTAAAAAGATGTCTTGTGTTCAGTGCAGCTGGATTTTGCTAAGCTTTAGCTCCTATCTGCCAGAACCTTGCCATTTATTTGGGGAGACCTTGTACCCAAGGCACAAGGAGGAAGGTACAATGCAAATAGTACCTCATCAGAAGCTGGCAGACCACCGGGAGGGCTTTTCTGTATTCCTTTGTTGGTTGGTTTGTTTTTTCCAGTGCAAAGAAAGAAATTATTTCTGGCTCACAGTAAACATCTCACCAAACTGAATGTGGACCAGACTTCAACTAATAGGATCTCCAACACTCCCAAAGTGGTGACATCCAGTCGCAGCTCACTCTCTTCACCCCTACTGTAGAAATCTGCGGGGAAATAGGGAGTGACTTTATAGTAGCCTCCAATAAATGCCACTTGCTCTTAACAAACTCATTGCCAGCAAAAGCAACCTGGGCAGTAGTCAACAGCTGAGCTCTGGACACAGGCACACCTGTAAAGCCTGACTCCAAACTCACAGCTGTGACTCAGTCTAGCCTGAATGAAAACTTCTACTAGAATTTGCTCATTTAGAGGATTGTACTGATTGTACTTTTGTGTGGATGTTATGTTAACAAATGCAAGACCCTGAGTTCAAACCCCACTACTGTCAATCAGTCAATCAGTGTAGCAAGCAAATAGTAGTTGAGGCATCCTTCACAATCCCTAGTACAAAGCTCTCCATTAAAGGTTAAGTTGAAGCTAATAGCATTGTTGCTATTTTTATTTTGAACCATTATCATTCAGGTAAATTAAGTATAAGAAAACTAAAATGTTTTATACTACTTTGAAAACAAAAATGAAGTTGGATTCTAAGGCTTCATTTGGTGGTTGGCATAGGTTTAAGGGATCAGCTGTGTCTCCCTGGGGCTTCAGGGACTCCTAAGAGGCTGAATATCCCATGCTAAAATCTGGGAATCCTGGAGCAGTTGGGACAGGATGGTTCCCCTATCCTGATTCCTGTAACCATTTGAAACAACACAAGCAAGAAAATGGAAGACTAAAACAGCGAACACCTACTTTGTCCTCCATGCAATTCAGAAGCATTTGGCTTGCTGCCTTTCACCCTTGCCCTCAAGAGGTTTCAGAATGAGGAAGCAAGCACAAAGAAGACAAGTCAAATTGAAACTTAAGAAAACATTTGAAAGATGAAAGCAAGTCTTCAAGCTCTTACTGAGTATTCAGGCATGGGAGCCTGTCCACAGAGGAAACACAGCCTGCACAGTTTACTTACTCATGGAAGTGGGGGCTATGAAGGAAATGAGCAAAGTGATAGCAAGTTCTCTTACTCAACAAGAATGAGTTTTAAGGTGAGTTCCTTCCTTCCTTCCTTCCTCTAAGAGGCTTGTCCTGCCTTGTAAACTGGTTCATTGGCCAGCTCCATGGGTTCTATTTTGTCTCAGTGCTATAGAATAATAAATACAATCCATTTCTGGATTTGAAAATCTTTTTTTTCTTTTACACAATGAACTTCAGCAGTCTAACAAAGCAGATTTCACCATGATATGACCCTATCCAGCAATGGTGTCTCACATACCACACAAAGACACTGCATTCTCCATTGATTGTCAGGGAAGATGAAGCAAAAATAGGATGTTCCAAGTAGAGCATAAACGCTATTTAAAACAATGTTCAGAAGAACAGTGATTACAAAGGCCCCTGAGCCAGGATAGCTGGGAGCAAAGCCATCAGATTCTTCTTTTAAGGAAAAGCTCTCTATTGCAGTCAGAAGACCACATATTTCTTAATATCTCTGAAAAAATGTTAAATCAATAAGCTACCTAAAGGTTGCTGACAAATCAGGTGCTGTTCTTTAAAAAGCTGAGTCTTATTGCCAGGATGAAATGTGAGACTTGGACAATTTTTAAAAAGAAAGGCTCATTTTCCACCAAAACTCAGTGAGTATTCTCACATCTGAGACATTGCAATGCACACAAGAGGCACAGCCATACTTCCTGGCTAAGACTCCTAGAAAAGTGCCAGGCTTCAGTAGCTCACATCTGCAATCCTAGCTTCTCAGGAGGCTGACATTGGAGGACTGTGGTTCAAAACCAACAAAGGCTCCATTTCCAATTAACCAGCAAAACTCCAGGGTAAAGGCATGTTCAAGTGATAGAGCACCAGCCATGAGCAAGAAAGCAGAGTAGGCAACTAAGTTCAGGCACTAGTACTTTCAGCCTCAGAGTATTTTATGGCATTATGGCCTACAGATTATTTAAAAACAAAACAAACTTCTGAGTCTGACGAAGCCAATGTTCTTCTGCTTACCTATAGCAACAATGATATTCCCAGTGCCCTATTCTAAACAACATGGCTAAAGAACAATTTAGGCATTGGATACATTTCTTGTGCTGGATACATTTCTTGTATTGGATACATTTCTTGTAATGTCTAACATATGAAACTGTAACCTCTCTGTACATCACTTTGACAATAAATAAGAAAAAAAAAACATTTTAGCCAGCCATGATGGCATTTATTCATGAATATCATTGATTCGTGTGTTAATATTTACATAAGTTTTTGTCTCATCTCCCACATTCATGCAATCATTTCATAAAAATTTACTAGTCCAAATGGTGTGTAACACACTTGACACTGGAGACACACACATAAGTAAGGCGATCCCTGACCCCACAGACCCCACAAGCTGGAGCAAGTGTCCCACAGATTTCTCCAGTAAATAGTTTAGGCTTGGTGGCCATACTGTCTCTTCAACCCTACTCCTGTAGGAGGAAGCAGTACAGACATCGTGCAAATGAATGGGTGTGGCTGTTGACCAATAAAACTTTATTTACAAAAACAAGATTTGGTCCACAGGCTCCAATTGGACTAATAATCTAGAAGAAATTTCCCAGCAGAAAAGTAAGTCTAGGGAGGGAGGGGGGCATGAGGGACAAGGTAACAAACAGTACAAGAAATGTATCCAATGCCTAACGTATGAAACTGTAACCTCTCTGTACATCAGTTTGATAATAAAAATTTGAAAAAAAAAAAAAGAAAAGTAAGTCTAATACCAAGGCCATATGTTCACTATTCTGTTAATAGTGCTAGCACTACATGTTGAGAACTTGGCTCTATCCCTCCTATCTGTGGTTATAAACTATTCCTCCCCTCCTATCATGGCTCTGGGTTAGAGCTGAGGAAGATAGGAGCTCATTGCATTATTTTAGAAAGTTGTGATGGTTTACAATGAAGACAAATGGAAGGAGGTATGACCAGAGAAGCCCTATCATTCCTTCCCTCTCCTTTCATTCTAAATCCAAATTATCTCCTGACTGCCAGCCCTATTGACCAACAGTGGCCTTTAGTTCACCAATGCCAGCCAAAGTGAGGATTATGTTGGAGGTGGGCTTCATGTGGTAGAACACCAGCCTAATAAATGCAAAACCCTGAGTGAGTTCCACATCAGCAGAGAGTCACATACAGAATTACTTTTTCCTGTAGGCTCCCCTGCCCAACCATGTCTGTACTTCTGGCAAAAAAAAAATATGTGTGTGTGTGTGTGTGTGTGTGTGTGTGTGTGTGTCTTTGTTTTTTGAAGCTCTGGCTCCCTAACCCTTGCCTAACACTTCCCATTTTCATAAAATTAAACTTCATATTCATGGTATTAATGATGGCCCCAACCTCCTAATCTGTGTTTACACCATATGAACTAAGAGTCTTAGGGGCATAGAGGAGGAAGCAGAGACTTTCTTCTATTCTGCCTTATTGGAGCAGAGACAGGGAGAAGTGGAGAAGACAATAGCCAGGCATTTTCTTAGGCCAGATTACCTTAGAAATAAACTTGGAGACACTGAGATCTTAGTGCAAGTGCTTGGTGTTCTGTGTAAAAGGGATGAGGGGCATAGAACTGGATGAGGGTAGCTGCAACTTGGACTTCAGCCAACCCCAAGACAGAAATTGACTTTAGGAGAGCTTCTAAATAGTGACAAAAATAAAACAGGAACTTCATTCATTCACATCAGCCAGTCAGACCCCTGAAAATAGGGTTCTACAGGCATCAGCACCCACACTCCCCATGGGGCAATGGTTGAGTACTACAGCCTGAATCAGGCTCTCTGTGGCAAAGCTCAGCATCCACTATAGTTGTTAACTGTCAAGAGTAATATGAAGGAGAAAGACAAGTCATTCACAAGTTAAAGAAGTAGGGGAGAAGGGAGGGCCAGGTAGGGTGGCTCATACCTGTAATACCAGCTATTCTGGAGATGGGGAGGATCATGGTTTGAGGCCAGCCTGAGCAAAGTGTTATCAAGATCATGAAGAGTCACACCTATAATCCCAAATCTGTGGGAAGAGTAAATAGGAGGAATTATGATCTGAGGCTGGCCCTGGTCAAAAATGAGGCTGAAACACAACTAAAGCAATAAAGGGATAGGGGCATGGCTCAAGTGGTAGAGTGCCTGTCAAGCAAATCTGAGTCCCAGAGTTCAAACCCTAGAGCTATCAAAAAATAAAAAGAAAGCAACAATAATAGAAATAAGAAGGAGGAAGATGGAGACCTCTAAAAATAAAATCCTGGAAGCAAATGAATCTTGATATAAAAAAAACCAAGGTGTTCAAAATCATTTGTAAGATCAAGGATTCATTGGAAAGGAAGTAACTAGAATAAGGTGTCTTGAGATCTGCCTATTGACCTTTTAAGAATTCTTTGCTTTTCCTGTTTTGATTCTATGATCTCATACTCAGGGTGAAGGCTTGTAAGTATTTGGAGATGATAAGCATTAGGTAGGTGTGTGGCCAATAGATGGCCTGATAATGGACAGCTGGTTGATGGATAGGTTGGTGTGTTCTGGACAATGGTGGGTGGGCTATGAAGTTTACTGCCATTCATTCAATCCATCATTCCTCCTCAGGCCCCTTGGGTAGCAAACATTTCTTGCTAGGAAATAATAGGTAATAAGCTAAATCCTTTAGGCAGAACTCCCTGAATACTAAGTGTATTTATTGCTAGTGGGTAGAGATAACAGGAGGAATATAAATTTCCTTCTCTCATTCATCACACCCATCTGGACCTCACTGCAATTGAATCTGAAGCCTTTATCCACAAAAACTGAGTAGCAGGGTTTATTCCTTCAAGTATGGCCCCAGACACAGCCCCTGGGGAAAAAAATAAGTAGATATAAGATGTGAAAAAGGAATTTCAGACACCCCATTTGGATAATGAATAGATGTAGCTTCACCAAGCCCTGTTACTGTGGGCAACTAAATTTCAATCTGAAGGGGGAAGTTGCCAGAAGATATGCTTCAGAGCCACCCCACCTGAGAACTGAGGGAGTGAGATGTTTCCACACTAACTCCCACCAGGCCCTGTGGAGGGCTCCTGGTTGTGTTTGTGAGTGATCTCCTGCTTCCTTGTAGAGTCCCTGAGGGCAGCAGGGTATAGATACTGGCATCTGGAAAGCTCAGCAGCAGGCAAACATGGCAGGAGATATAGGCAGAATGCTAATGGCGTTTTTTGTAACTTGCTCACTGCTGAATTTAGTAAGCACACAAATAAATGTATGTACTTGATGTGACAGACACAACTTCAGGGGGACACAGTCATCATGGAAGCAGGGAAGGCATGGTGTTGCAAAGCAGCTCGCCTCTGGATGGACAGAACACAAAATGAGAAGGGATACAGAAAGGACCTGGGCAAGATGGAGTCCTAAGCACTTATCTTAGTAACCTACACCCTCCAGAAAGGCTCCTCCTAGAAGTTCCCCAAACCTCTCACTTCTCAGCGTCACCAGCTGAGAACCAAGTGCTCAGCCCAGGAGTGTACAGGTTTGAATGTTATATATTACACTCAAACCGTAATAGTGTGCATGAGTAAATGAATGAATGTAAGCCACTGAAATGTTGAATTGAATTGAAATAGTAAAGGCTTGATACAGGCAGCAATCTAGGCAAGTGGGGTACATTTCTGAGGTAGGTTTCACATGTATGCACTGCAGTCAGGCACGCGGTGCCTACCTGAGAATTATTTAATGTTTTTAGAGTGCTTTAAAAGAGTCAATTTGCTACATAATTGTAACAGTCATGATCACCACAGTAATTCTCTGCACTTAATAACATATTGGAGTCAGTGACAATAACAATCACACTGTAATGCATTTAACAGGCAAAAGGGTTCAACTTGGGTGATAATGTACATGAGCTTGTTTGTTGCGCTTATTTCTGGTCCTTCATTTGTGATTATCTAAAGATTGTCATTATTACAGTTTTTTCAAAGACCACATTCAGGAGAAGAGATCTGGAGAGGAAATATAATTATCTTCTTGTTTGCATGTGTATCTATATTTTCTTTGCTGCTGACTCCATGGTCCACCATGACTAGTGTTACCCCAGTGGACTGTCAGTCACAGTTTTCCTCTTTCCTGTGAAAATTCCCTGTGTTCCCATAGGCTTTTACAATTCAAAGCATTATTTTATTACAGAAGCTATGTGGTCCATGTGACAACTCTGAGGGTTGTAGGTATTTTTACAGCAAAGCCCTGTAGTCTGGGATAAATGAGACAAAAATTAGGAAATTACACAAAACATGAGACTGTTATTATCAAGCTAATAAACAAAGACATTTTTAGTTATTCCTCCAGTTATGGAAAACAACAGAAACATTTGCTTCTTAGATGTGTAGGAACCAGGCAGAATACTATAAATGAAATATGCATGAAGCTTAAACCCATCACTGGGTAAAGGACATCAGTTTCATACCTCAGTTGTAAAAGATAAGTAGCAGTAGCGTCTCTGTTACCTCTCAAAAATGACCCATTAAAGATGAGAGATGTCATACTCGCTGTCTATTGCTAACACACCAAAGACAATTGACTGTCAGTGGAGTTGTACTTGGTGTTTCTGTTTCACAGATGGATAAACTGAGTCTCAGTGCCCAAGATGATCCTGTTATCATTACTCAGAGCTAGAACTGGACATTGGAGCTACTGGCTTCCTCCTGGCAAAACACCTCCTCCTCCATACTGACCAGACACTTAGCACTCAGCCAACACCTTGACTTCATAGCTCAAATCCCTGTTAGCCTCTGGCTCCAGTAATTTCTACTTCTATTCTTATATTTATCTTAACTATCTTTCCAGAAAGGATAGAAACAGCTATATTCTTCACTCCCATGCAATGCTATCCTATGCTGTCATTTAGGTTTAGGGGTGACTTATACAAGATACCTTTTCTCTTCACATAGAAACTCCCTGACACAGGCAATCCAAGATGGCACTGTGGTTCCACAACCACTAGGAATCAGTACTTTTCTCTTTCTTATGTACTACCCTAGGCTTTGCCTCCCATCCCAGAGGTACCTCATGGTCCACAGATAGTCATAAATGATGGTCTGGTTTTCACCTTTCATAGACTGGAAAAAGGAAGAAAAAGGATGGAATAGTGATGTGTGTGTGTGTCTGTGTGTGTGTGTGTGTGTGTGTGTGTGTGTGTGTGCACATGCTGAGGCATTCCTTTGCAGCAAATGTCTAAGAAGTTTGTGTATAAAATGATCTTTCTGGGCTGGGGATATAGCCTAGTGGCAAGAGTGCTTGCCTTGCATGCATGAAGCCCTGGGTTCATTTCCCCAGCACCACATATGTAGAAAATGGCCAGAAGTGATGCTGTGGCTCAAGTGGCAGAGTGCTCGCCTTGAGCAAAAAGAAGCCAGGGACAGTGCTCAGGCCCTGAGTCCAAGCACCAGGACTGGCAAAAAAAAAAGGGGAAAAAAAGTATCCTTCTAATTGACTTCATTGTTAACTCAGTAAAGTTGTGTTTGTTTTTTGGTTGTTGTTGTTGTTGTTTTCTTTTATAGATAAGGGAAGAATCAGTTATTTCTACTACAATGTTATATAGGAAACCACCCCCCCCCCACTCAGAAAGCTGGCAGAGTGAGAACATGGACTATGCATGGTGAGAGTATCTGTGCTAGATAGAAGGGGGAGGCAGGCATGGCTCCCAAGGTCCACCTAGATGCCCTAGAATGGAGCTATCCTGGAACATTCCCAAAAGCCTAAATTAAGAAAAAGGCAAGCCTATCAAGAAAAACTAACTCCGGGAGTATTCCAAATGAAGGGAAAGGACAACAGGAACTCACAGGAGCTGAGCAAAGTGTGTGTAGCCTCTGTCTGTGAAGAGGGCAGGACTGGGTCAGACCCTGCAGCATGGCACAGCCCCAGGGTGCCACCCATCTTACAGTTCACCCACCCTGCATGCCTTGACCAGCCTGGGCAGTGTGCACCCCATCCATTCACATAAAGACAGCTATCCCTCCATGTCAGTAGACATATACCCAGCAATTTCTTTTGTGAGGTGGATAATGACTGTGGCAAAGTTTTACCACAATATATTTAATCAGTCACCCCAGTGATAGACATCAAGGTTTGACTTTACTGCCACTAGCATCATTAAAAGAAGTAGTGTCCTACATATTTCATCCTTATCTCAAACCATTCTAGATAGGTAAAGTAAATAAAGAACCCTAAATGTAAACTAAAAATAAAAAAGTATTAAAAATACAAGATGATGCTTTTACATTTATAGTATAGACAGCATTTATAAACACGACACGATACCATTCCCTAAGTAGGTCAATCTTACAGAACTTCTGTATAAATAAACATACTATAATGTAAACCAAAGGGGCCTGAAGCTAGTGCTTGTAACACATGCTACAGATGAAGGGCCAAAAGGCATTTCATTAAATAGCTCCTTTAAGTTGATTTTTGGAGTGAATAACTCAATAGAAAAATAAGCAAAGATAAATTAGTAATTCATGAAAGAAGAAATACAAGTGGAACACAGGACATTAGGGCTCAGTAAGGGGATAAGAAAATGCTAAACAAATCAACAATAAAATATGACTTCTAACAAATTTTGAAAACTTAAAGGTACTGGTAACATTTATTGTTGGCAAGAATGAGCAGGAATGATCATTCATACTGTTTGCTGAAAATGAGGGGCTTTTGAACAATTTTGAGCAAGATAATATAACCCTATTCACCAAAATGGTATTTTAAGGACTTGGTAATTTTAATCCTAAATATGCATTCTAAAAAGTGAAATGTGCACAGAAATTCACACACACAAACACACACACACATACACACACACACACCCATGATGTTTGTTGACATATAATTTGTAGAAACAATAATAGTGAAATCAAGAAACAAATGGTGACTTAAATGCCCATTAAGAAGACAATACTACATAATGTGAATTTATCAAGATGAATGGTGTAACTATAGTATAAGGAACAAAAAGATATATCAATTCATTCTATTTATCTAAAAATATGTAGTTGTTCTTATGCATTCATATAACTATAGAAAAATGCTAGAAGGCTATACTCCAATCTTCCATAGGAGAGAGGACATGTTGGATGAGATGTTCTTTTATTTCCCACATTTTATTTCTCACATTCTTTTGAATTTGTTACAGCCAGGTGCTGATGGCTCACATCTGTAATGCTAGCTACTCAGGAGGCTAAGATGTGTGGATCACCTTTCAAAGCCAGCTCAGGCAGAAAAAGCCTGTGAGACTCTTATCTCCAGTAAACTACTGGTCAGAAGTGGGGCTGTAGCTCAAGTGGTAAAGTGCTAGCCTTGTGCACATAGAGGCTCAGGGACGGGGCCCAGGCCCAGAGTTCAAGCCCTAGAACTGACACAAAAATTAATTCATTAGTTAATTAATTAATTTGTTACAGGAAATATACGCTTTTGTGGTTTTGTAAACTATGATTTGAGGAAAAGAAATGGTCTCCTCTTGCTTCTGATGGACTGAGGCTGGACCAGGTTAAGCGATGCCTGTTGAGAACTCAGCTAGGTTGGGGAGAAAGTGTGTCTGTCATTTAAAAGAGGGTTTTGCTGGGCCTGTGGATCAACTAAACTCCAATACTGCCTCTGGACCCTTTGGTCTCAGTCATCACTTCCTGCAGTGACTTTGCAATAACCTTAGGTTCCCAAAGAACAGAATGCTCACCTTGTGAAATGAGGCAAACACTTCCCACAGTCAGGCAAGGCCTTCATATCCTGAAGATAACAGCCCCAACTACCGACTCCCAGCCAGGTCTGCAGTCACAAATTCCAAGATAATGGTGAATCAGGCTATTCCTATAATTTTGGGCTGTTTCAACTATCCATAACTTGCTCATCTCTTGTCCCCCAGTATGCCCTACTTACCCAAGCCAGTGTCTGTAGCCTTGAAGATAATTGTGCTAATGTGTCATCTTCCTTGGCCTCCATTTAATAAACCTGTCTCTGCCCTTCACCACGTGTTTTTATTTGGTATATGGGAGAGGCCTAATGTGAGACTCCTGGAATCTGGACCTGGATCTAAAAACCTGCTCATAATGGAATCCCTGATTCATGGTATTTGTTGATTTTTCTGATGTAAATATCTCCACCATGTGTGATTTCAGATGATTCACAATATTCTTAAATATTTAGCATAATAAGTGTTCAATATATCAACATATGTCAGTGAGAACTTTGTTGCCAAGGCTTGAAATAACCAATTCAGAAACTCTACTCCAGTGGGAATAGAGTGGGAGTTCAGAGCCCACCCTTCCTTACTTCCACGTCTCTGGCTCATGGTATTCTCTACTCAAGACTAGAAGGCTGCCATGGCTTCATTACAGCTTTTCAAGGTCATTCACTTCACCAGCTTTTAAGAGAGGCTCACTCCTTAGAGGAAGGCCAGGTAGTGGAGGGGAAGTTCACTGGGAAGAAAGAAGTCCTTGCTGAAAGCAGTCTCCAGGCAGCAGATTTCTGCAGCTGGTATCCAGAAAGAGAGAGGGTCCAGCTAAATTCTCAGCCTTTTCCAAAAGTACTTCTCCAGGTAGGAGGCCATGGATGGTATACTCAGACCCCCCCACCTTTTATTTTTGCCAGCCATGGGTCTTGAACACAAAAATTCACACACACACACACACACACACACACACACACACACACACACACACGCATACACACACACAGAATGTTTGTTGACATGTAATTTGTAGAAACCTGGGGGAGGGGGCCATGGGTGCTGCCCCAAGCCTCTTTGTGCTCAAGGCTAGCCCTCTACCATTTGAGACACAGTGACATTTCTGCCTTTTTCTGAGTAGGTTATGAACTTTCTTCCCCAGGCTGGTTTCAAACCATGATCCTGAGATCTCAACCTCATGAGTGGCTAGAATTACAGGGATGAGTTACAAGCTCGGCTCCTTTTCACTGATACACTACAATGCCGCAAATAACAAGGCACCTGGCAATTTGCCTACCTCGGTACTAATAAGAATATCTATCTCCAATTCATTCAGTCTAATGGCATCATAGTCAAAGCAACATCATAGGCCAAGTGCTCTGATGGCCAGGCTCATCATATGATCTTGTGCATAAAGTTTAGCCAATCAGGAAGTAGGATGGAGGATTTGAAGAAGAGGAAATTTATAAGAGCTGATTGAAAACCTTTTAGAACAGCTTTTCCCTTTTTGTTGACTGAAATCAGAGATAAGCCTCCCTGCTTCACCCACACACAAAAAAAAATAATGACAACTTGATTGTCTCATTTACGGAGAGTGATCTTAAATTCTCCTAAATAGCTAGATAGAGTCCCAACTGGAGTAAATGATACCAATTCTCTATTTCCTTGCTGAGCAATGCTTTAACAAAAACTTTCCACACTCTCTCCTCACCTGTCCCTTTCTCTTCCTCTTCTCTACCCCTCCACAGTTCAAACTATCCAAGGAAACTGGTAGAGACAGACAAGACTGAGAGAGGAATTCCTATTAGGTGTTAATTGGGGGTAATGAGCTAATAGATAATCCAATTATGTTTTTATGGGTCCTTCTTTAAGGTCTTAATTTAAGCTGAAAGTGTGATTAAGAAAAGACTGTCAAGACATGCCAGCAGACCTATCAGGAAGATGTGGAAACTCTTGGGAGCTGTCCCTGAAGAATAACCCTGCACCTCCAAATTCTATTTCAGAAGCTCTGGGTTGAGGGTTAGCAAACATTTTCTGAATAGGGCCAGAGCGGAAATATTTTAGGCCTCTGGGTCATACGGTCTCTGTCACAGATATGCAGTTCTGCCATTATAGTTCAAAATTAGCCACAAACCAAACACAATTGGGTGAGCAAATGAGTGAGTCTGGCTATGTTCCAATAAAGCTTTGTTTACAAAAACAGATGGCAGTCCATGGTTTGCTGTCTTGAGCCCTAGATGTTGATTTGTTTGCCTTTCCTCTAGCCACTTCTAGGCCACACTGCCCCATTTGGGAAGAAATTTTTTACAGTTATTTCTTGAAATTCCTCCAAAAGGACTCATGAGTGTGAAAAAGGGTTGTTAGACCCCAGGCCCATAGTCCAGGAGAACGTAGATCAGTCTGTCCACTGGCCCACATGTGCCAAATAAAGAAACATGGTGAAGAAGAAGTTCTTACATGACAGCAATGGGACGACAACACTTCAGTACATCTTCAGCCATCTTCAAAGGTGCAGACATTGTCTTTAGATTAAATAGGAAGTATTGAGGGCAGGAGGAGGCAAGAAAGGTATGCACAGATAAACCAGTGCAATCACAGGGATGGTCTAGTTGACCATTAGCTCGGCCTTTTTATCTCCAGAGGAGTTTCAGAGAAGTTGGAATTACTTCATTACTGGAATGGGTACACAGTGCTCTCCTAGATTTTTGGCTGTTTTCCTTAAGACAAAAAGAAGAAATTGTTTGAGGGGCAGTTTGCTCTCCACATGGGAGGGTTAGCAGTGAATCTTCTCTCTTTTCTTTCCTTGCAAACAGGTGATTATGAAGAGACCAAAGGAGAGCAGACAAAAGGGCACAGATACAATGTTGGGGGACTTTTAGTGAATTCTCAGGGCACCAAAAAGCATCTTTTGAGTTACTTCTTGCAAGTGATTGATAGGACTATGACTAGCCTCAGGGAGTCCAGCTCTTGTGGTCAGAAGGGACTTTCAGTATATGTTGGTATCTTACGTTTATGGTATGCCTTCTGATTTTTAAAAGCAATTGCATGTATTACTTAATGCATAAGTTGTCATTCCGAGATATGAGTTGGGGAAGATAGCATAGTGATCGAAAAAGATTATGAGATTCTAGACTCTAATTCATTACCCCAATTAACATCTGATTCTAATTCCTTTCACAATCCTATATATCTCTAGCAGTCTCCTGGGAGAATGTGAGCTGTAGAGGGGTAGAGGAGGAGAAGAGGAATGACTAGGTTACTGAAAATGTAATCTAGTCAGGACCTGGAGTTTCTGAATACTATCTTAATCTAGGAGACTTTACCCAGATGCAAAAGAGACACTGCTTCAAAACATCATGGCTCTATCACTCCCAGTCCCATTCTAGTTTTTATAACCTCCCTGTGGCCCTGGGGAGAGAGTTTACAGAAGGGATCTGATTAGGAATTAACAGCCAATCAGAATGTTGTGAAAACTAACCAAAAAAGCATCACCTTACAAAACACCTAATTATATCGATTAAAGCACAGCCCAGGTATAAGAATCCCTAGACTCAGCTGGGTGCTAGTGGCTCATGCCTGTAATCCTAACTACTCAGGAAGCTGAGATCTGAGGATTGCAAAGCCAGCCCTGGCAGGAAAGTCCATGAGACTCTTATCTCCAGTAAACTACTCAGAAAAAGGAAAAGTAGTACAGTGGGGCAAGTTAGACAGCTAGCCTTGAGAAAAGGAAGCTCGGGACCATGCCCAAGCCCAAAGTTCCAGCCCCAGGACTGGCACAACAACAATAACAAAAAGAATTCCTAGACCCAGAGCTACCAAGACACAGAGATAGCCACCTAGGGAAGAGAGGACAGATGGCTGAAGGAGAGAACACAGGGTGAACAGACATCAACATAGGTTGTGGCAGCAGCCAGCTGGGTGCACGATGTCCTCTTACGAATAAAGTTCTTCACACTCACCCTCAGTTGTCCTGGATTTAATTGAATTACTGAGACAAGAGCCCAAGGAGGTTGACTTTAGCACTGGCAGTGGAGCTGCAACACTAGCAGGTGTTCCTGCCACTGAGCTGCAGCTCTAGTGGTCTCTGAACCAGAAGAGCTGTGTGGACTCTAAATAGCAGGAACAACAGTAGGAAAAAGGGAAGAGAATAATGGGATTGTAGAGACTGAAAACCTAGGCTATAGCAACAAGTTAACCTCCCTTGTTTCAACAGAACCAGATTACTTCTCTCTTGTGCTACACATCCTATCCATTATCTGACTAGGCAAATCTGCTCCACAATAACTCAGGGACCCTGAATGATGGAGGCATCACCATACACACCCCAGTGAGAGAAGAGGGAATGTAGAAGTCACCTCCAATCTCCACTCAGAAGTCACTCTCCAATCTCAGGCCGGTAGGAACAAACAGTAACTCAGCTTTACTTGTGAGCTGCTGTCTGACCTTGAACAAGGTATTGAAATATTCTGTGCTTCAATTTCCTCCGTGCTAAAGGAAGAATAATAATAGCCTCAGACTCAAGTATATGGTAATAAGAATTGATAATATGCTTTTAAATCAGTGTCAAACACTTACCAAGCATTCAGTAAAAGCCATTCCTTTTATTATTACTAACTATATGATTGTGAGAAAAACGCTTTATCCCTCTGGGTCTATGTTCTCTCATTTTCAAATCAGGTGTGTCAATAATACTGTTTAGGATAGCTATTAGATTAAAAGCACAATACATAAAAAGACACTAGCATCATGCCAGACATACAATAAATATTTTATAAGAGTCATTTCCCCTTTCTGTAGGCAACCATGAATTGATCATTAATTTTGTTCTGGTTGCAAAGGGCTTACTCGTGAAGCTAATGGATTGAAACTTTTTTTTAAATGCTAACCTGTAGAAACTCAAACACACAGTATTTCAAAATAGATGTAGCCTTATTTCCACAGGCAACTTGCCACTCAAGGATGCCGTATGTCATAGTGCTCTGTAATGCTCTTTCTAAGGTGGTTCATTGTTTCCTAGAATTCTTTTTGCTTTGATGGTCTGGATTAGAGATGCCAAAAATGAAGTTCTGCAAGATTTGGGACACAAAGAAGTAAAACAACAGCCACTTTGATCTGAAATTTAACAGTCACCATGGGCAAAAGGCATTGGGAGACAATACTAAGGTTCTGCTGGACTTTGGTGTGTACTTTCCTGTCTTCTACTGTTCCAGTGAGAACTTACAATGAAGTATGGGCTCTTGCTCTTTTTTTTAATAATGTATTTATTATTTAAACAAAAAATTTTGACAAGGTGTTGTGCACAAGGGGTACAGTTACATAATAGGGCAGTGTGTACATTTCTTGTGATATCTTACACCCTGTTTTTCTTTCCCTTCCCTAGGTCAGGTAGACATATATATAATACACAGTGTACCAAGAACATATACAGTAGCCACGTGGCCTATGCCAAAGAAAATTCGCCTAGGGCTTTAAATATAATGTTGACAGTAGACAATATGTCAACAATAGTCTTATATGGACGTACATGCATAGCTTTTGAGCTAATGTGATCCACTGAGAGGTCTATTTTTGACCTTTATATGTTGAGTAGTTGTTTGGTTTTGGATACATAATGTAGGGTCGCTGACCAAACCTGTGGGAAATACCATTTGACAAGAAGTTTTTGGTTTTGCAGACCTGGTCTCTACTGTCTCCCCCTCCCCCCTCCTTAACAGTCATATAATAAGGAGATCATGCCCCTTTGTTTTCTGTGTTCTAGGCTTGTCTCGCTCAACATTATTTGTTCAAGTTCTGACCATTTCCCTGCGACCAGTATTTCACCATTTCTAATCGCTATGTAGTATTCCATTGTGTATAGGTACCATATCTTTTTGATCCATTAATCTGTGAAGGGGCACCTGGGTTGTTTCCATATTTTGGCTATTGTGAATTGTGCAGCCATAAACATGGAAGTGCAAATGTCTTTTTGATATCTTGGGACCTGTTGTTCAGGATAGATGCCTAGGAGTGGTATGGCTGGGTCATAGGGTAGGTCTATGTTGAGCTTTTTGAGAAACCTCCATACTGTTCTCCAAAGTGGTTGTACTAATTTGCAATCCCACCAACAATGGAGAAGGGTTCCTCTTTCCCCACACCCCCTCCAGCATTTGTTGTTTCCTGAGTTCAGAGTATAGGCCATTCTAACTAGAGTGAGGTGTGTTTTTATTTGCATTTCCTTTACTGCCAGGGATGTTGAACATTTCCTCATATGTTTCTTTGCCATTTTTATCTCTTCTCTTGTGAAGTCTCTCTTTAGCTCCTTTGCCCATTTCCTAATTGGTTTACTGGGCTTGGAGGGGCTTAGTTTTTTGACTTCTCTGTAGATGACAGATATTAGGCCTTTGTTGCTGTGCTGGTAAAGATCCTTTCCCATATGGTTGGCTGTCTTTCTAGTTTGGTGGCTATGTCCTTAGCTGTGCAGAAACTTTTTATTTTGTAGTAGTCCCATTTGTTGAGTCTCTCCCCTAACTGTTGTTCCCCTGGGACTCTATTCAGGAAGTTCCTTCCTGTGCCTATAAGTTCTAGAGTCTTTCCTACTCTGTCCTTCAGTAGTTTCAAGGATTCAGGTCTGATGTTGAGGTCCTTGATCCATTTTGAGTTGATCTTGGTGCATGGTGATAGGCTAGGGTGCATCTTGAGTTTTCTGCATATAGCTGCCCAGTTTTCCCAGCACCAGTAGTTGAATAGGCTCTGTTTATTCCATTGTATGTCTTTAGCTCCTTTGTCGAATATCAGCTGACTGTTAGAGTGCAGTTTTATTTCTGGATCTTCAATTCTAATCCATTGGGCTTCAGGTCTGTTTTTATACCAATATCAGGCTGTTTTTGTTATGATGGCTCTATAGTAGAGCTAGAAGTCTGGTCGTGTGATACCTCCTGCACGGCTTTTTTTGCCTAGAATTGCTTTGGCTATTCTAGGTTTTTTGCTGTTCCATATGAATTTACAGGTTGCTTTCTCTATTTCAGTGAAGAATGTAGCTGGGATTTTGATGGGGATTGCATTGAATTTGTATAACAATTTGGGCAATATGGCCATTTTCACTATATTGATTTTGCTTACTCATGAGCATGGGAGGTCTTTCCATCTCCTTGTGTCTTCTTTGATTTTCCTTATTAGATTTTTATAGTTCTCATTAAATAGGTCCATCACGTCTTTGGTTAGGTTGATCCCTAGGTACTTTATTCTTTTTTGGCAACTGTAAAAGGAATTGTTTCCATAATTTCCTTTTCTGTTTGTCTATTGCTGGTGTACAGAAAAGCTGCTGACATTTGTGGGTTGATTTTGTAGCCTGCTACTTTGCCAAATTGGTTTATTAGGTGTAGGAGTTTGGGTACTGAGTTTTTTGAGTCCATCAGATATAAGATCATGTCGTCTGCAAATAGGGATAACTTGATTTCTTCCTTGCCGATGTGGATCCCTTTGATGTCCTCCTCTTGCCTTATTGCTATGGCTAGGGATTCCAGCACTATGTTGAACAGAAGTGGGGAGAGTGGGCATCCTTGTCTTGTTCCTGAGTTTAGGGGGAATGATTTAAGTTTCTCTCCATTTAATATGATATTAGCAGTTGGTCTGATGTATATGGCTTTTATTGTTTTGAGGAATGTTCCATCTATTCCTGTTCTCTCCAAAGCTTTTAATAGGTATGGATGTTGTATTTTGTCAAAGGCTTTTTGGGCATCGACTGAGATAACAATGTGATTCTTGATTTTAGTTCTGTTTATGTAGTGAATTACGTTGATTGATTTACGGATGTTGAACCATCCTTGTGACTGAGGCATGAAGGCTACTTGGTCATGATGTATGATATTCTTGATCAGTTTCTGGATCCTATTAGCTAATATTTTATTGAGGAGCTTTGCATCTGTGTTCATTAGTGATATTGGTCTGTAGTTCTCTTTTTTTGTTGGATCTTTGCCTGGTTTGGGAATGAGTATGATATTAGCTTCGTAGAATGAGTTTGGGATTTCTCCCTCCGTTTCTATTTCGCGGAAGAGTTTGAGGAGTATTGGAATTAGCTCCTCACTAAAGGTTTTGTAGAATTCGTTGGTGAATCCATCTGGGCCTGGGCTTTTCTTAGTAGGGAGGTTCTTGATTACCTCCTGTATCTCACTGTAAGTTATTGGTTTATTTAGTTGATTTATTTCTTCTTGGTTCAGTTTGGGCAGTTTGTACTTCTGTAAGAATTGATCCATTTCTGTAAAATTATTGTTTTTTGCTGAGTAGAGGTTTTGGAAATAGCTCCTTATGATTGTTTGAATATCGTGTGTACTTGTTGTAATTTTTCCTGTGGAGTCCCTGATTTTACGAATATGAGTCTCTTCTCTTCTTTTTTTTGTAAGTCTTGCAAGGGGTCTGTCAATTTTGTTTATTTTCTCAAAGAACCAGCTTTTAGTCTTATTTATTTGAAGAATGGTCTTTCTATTTTCAATCAGATTTATCTCTTCTTTAATCTTTGTGATCTCTCCCCTCCTAGTCGTTTTAGATTCAGTCATTTCTTGTTTCTCCAGTTGTTTTAGTTTCATCGTGAGGTTATTCACCTGCTCTGCTTCCATTCTTTTAATGTGAGTGCTGAGGGCAATGATCTCGCCCCTCAGTACTGCCTTAGCTGTATCCCATAGGTTTCTTTGTGATGTATTTTCATTGTCATTGTGGCTTATGAATTAGTTAATTTCATCCTTAATTTGGTCTGTGACCCAAGTGTTGGATAACAGTGTGGGGTTTAGCCTCCAAGAATGTGTATCGCCTCTGTGGCAACCGTTGTTATTGAGGGTTACCTTTATTCCACTGTGGTCAGATATAATACATGGGATGACATCAATACTTTTGTATTTGCTGAGGTTCTTTGTGTGGGCTATGACGTGGTCTATTTTGGAGTATGATCCATGAGATGCTGAGAAGAAGGTGTATTGGGTCTCTGTAGGGTGGAAGATTCTGTATAGATCTGTCAGATCCATTTGGGATATGGTGTTACTTAGGTCCTCAGCTCCCTTGCTAATCCTCTGGGTGTTGGATCTGTCTCTTGGAGAGAGTGGGGTATTAAAGTCACCCACTATGATTGTGTTTGAGTCTATCTTGTTCTGTAGTTCTGTGAGAATTTGCTTGACATATGTAGGGCCTCTTTTGTTTGGTGAGTATACATTTATCACCGTGATGTCTTGATTCTGGATTTTTCCTTGTATTAAAATGTAGTGTCCTTCTTTGTCTTTTTAAGTTGATTTTAATGAGAAGTCCAGCTTGTCTCAGATCAGGATGACTACTCCTGCCATTTTAGTAGGTGCGTTTGCTTGGAAGATCTTGCTCCATCCTTTCATTCGGAGCCTGTTTTTATTCCTTGCTGTAAGATGGGTCTCTTGTAGACAACAGATGGCAACTTTTTGTTTTCGGATCCACTCTGCCAGTCTGCTCCTCTTTATCGGAGAGTTTATACTGTTTATATTCAGAGATATCAAGGATAAGAGTGTTTTTCCTCCTTCCATTTTCCTGTTAGGCTGTTTTTCCTCTCTTTTTTTTTTTCTTTTCTTTAGTGAGCTGCTCTTTCTGTTGGGCTCTGGCTATTGTAGTTTCTTTCTGTTTCTGTCTGTGTGTCCTGTATGATTTCTGTTGGGTGGGGTTCCCCTCTTAGAATTCGCTGTAGAGCTGGTTTTTTATTCACATACTCCTTTAGATCCTCTTTGCTATGGAAAGATCTGGTTTTTCCCTCAAACATGAACTCTAGCTATGCTGGATATTTTATTCTAGGTTGGCAATTGTTGGCCTGTAGGACTTGGATGGTGTTCTTCCATTCTCTTCACGCGTGGTAGGTTTGTGTAGAGAGGTCTGCTGTTATTCGGATCCTCTTCCCATTGTAATAAATTTCTTTCTTTGCTTTGGATACATTCAAAATTTGCTCTTTATTCTTGAGATCTGAAGTCTTTTTTTTTTTTTTTGGCCAGTCCTGGGCCTTGGACTCAGGGCCTGAGCACTGTCCCTGGCTTCTTCCCGCTCAAGGCTAGCACTCCGCCATTTGAGCCACAGCGCCGCTTCTGGCCATTTTCTGTATATGTGGTGCTGGGGAATCGAACCTAGGGCCTTGTGTATCCGAGGCAGGCACTCTTGCCACTAGGCTATATCCCCAGCCCCTGAAGTCTTTATTATGTGCCTGGGCGAGGATTTTTCTAGGGTCTAGTCTGCCAGGCATCCTATAGGCTTTGGTTACCTGGGTGAGGTCCCTTGTGAGATTGGGGAAGTTTTCTGCAATCACTTTATTGAAAATATGTTGAAGCCCTCTGCTTTGGTATTCGGCTCCTTCTTCTATTCCAATTATGCACAGATTATATCTCTTGTCTTTGTCCACTAGCTCCTGGATTAGTCTGTCCTGGAGCTTTACTGTTTCTTGGAGTGTGGTAATTTTCTGGTCCTTATTGGCTGCATCATCGTCCAAGAGAGAGATTCTGGATTCAATATGGTCAATTCTTTGCATTCTGGATTCAAGTGTGGAGTTTATGGATGTCAGAGAGCTATTTATGGTTGCCAGATCAGCTCTGTTCTTGGAAATTTCTTCCTTTAAAGAGTTGTGTTTTAAATCTATTTTTTTCATGCATTTCACGTCTCAGGATGTTAAGGTCTTCTTTAACAGAGGTTTGCACTGTATCCATTTTGGCTTCCATTTCTTTCTTGGCTTCCTGGATGTCCTTCAAGACTTCCACTCTAAACTCCTGGAATTGTTTTCTGATTTCGTTTCTGAGGCTTTCCATTATTTCTTCTATCATAGCCTCAGTTGTTTTTTTTTATTCTCCATCTCCTCTTCGGTCATAGTGCTTTTTGGAACTGGCATGTTGGCTTGCCCTTTGATGAAATTTGTTATATTTCTTTGTGATTTGCGCATCTGGAGATCTGTGGGTGGCTTCCCTGGGTTGGCTTTGTGCTGGTTCCTGCTGGTTTGTCAGTGGGAGACTTTTTTGTGTCCTGGCTCTGGGTTTGAGTTTGGCTGTTGAACCTTACTGCCCAATGGGTGAGCTTGACCTTCTCGATTGTTGCTGAGGTGGTCACCCTCACTTGTGCCTGCTTGTGCGCTCCTGCAGTGGTTTGGGCAAGAGGTCCTCTTGCTGGAGGGCTAGCACACTGGTCCACGCTGGCCCTCCAGGGGGCGCTTGCACTCTAGTGCTTCCTTTGGGGATGTGTTACCCTGAGTTGTTGGAGGGTGTTTGTGTCCTCTCACAAATTTGCTGTGGGGGGCGATATGTGTGGGCCCCAGCAGGATCAAGTGTTCAGGCGCAGGTTGGTGCCCACAGACTCTCTGTGCCTCCGCTGTGAGGAGGGGGCGTGTGTTCGGGCCCAGGTGACCCTGCTGTGCTGGTGTTGCTCACCAGCGGGGCTCTTGCTCTTTAACCTCAGCTCCCTCTGACATTCCCCTCAAGCAGCTGGCTGTGTCTAGTTCCTTGGATTCCCCCAAAACTCAATTCCTTTTCCTACTCCTCCTCTCTGAGGGCTGCAGAATGGCTCTTCAATAGTTATTTGTTCAAATTCCAGCCCCAGTACTTAAGAATGGATGCTATTTCTATA
Source organism: Perognathus longimembris pacificus (assembly GCF_023159225.1). NCBI lineage: Eukaryota > Metazoa > Chordata > Mammalia > Rodentia > Heteromyidae > Perognathus > Perognathus longimembris. The sequence continues at coordinate 42,340,544 of NC_063166.1, forward strand.
CAGCACGTTTAAAAGGCTGATTGAGTTAAGAAGAGATTCCAAGGGCCCTATGACCTACTATAAGAAAATGTGACAGATGTCTTTTATGAGAAAAAATTAGAACAGAAATACACACAGAGGTGAAACTATTTAAATACTAGAAGAAAACTACTATTTACAAGCCAAGTGGAGAGTGCTGACAAGAAACCAGCCCTGATGGCATCTTGAATTAGGTCTTCTAGCCACCAGAAGTGTGAGATAATAAATGGGTATTGTTTGAACCCACTAGTCTGTGCTACTTTATCATGGCTACCCTAGTAGACAAATTAGGGACCATTCTCTGGTACTTCAACTTTTATGTGTGGACCTTTATTTCTCTGATTTTTCCTACCCTTAGGCAAAGTCTACCTTTTCCAATAAATTCCTTATTTCACAATATTGTTGCTTTTTTGCTTTCAAGATTGAAGCTGGACAGACCTAGACAGATTTGTGGAGCAATTAATATGAATTCAGGCCAGCCTGGCCAGATAGCAGTCTAATCTCTGATTTTACTCTAGGTGCAGTCTTTGGATTGCTACTTACTTTCTCTTTGTTCTGTTTGCCTAGCCTGGAAGATGGGATGACAATGGTACCACTTTACAGTTATTGGGTGGATTAAGGAATTCACTTTGTGTAAGATGTTAGAGAACAGCACCTAACACAAAGATGATACTCAATCCATGTTGGTTACTATTTTGACTGTAATTCCTACTATTTGCTGCTTATGCAAGAAACAAAACACTGCTTTTCCAAGTTTCTTTCTCTGTCTTCGTTTGTTGCACTCACATAAATATCTTGAAAAGAGGTGTTATAATTTATTTGCCTTTCTTTTCTTCTACCTAAAACTTACCTCACTCATGACAGTCCCAAATAAGATGCTGGATGACTGAGAATTACAATTTCTTAAGAAAGTTCAAGGAAGATTTAAATTCTGTGGGAGCTAGACTTTAGGATGACTCCTGTGAATATCTCCTCTGGTCTTCACTTCCCTGTACCCCCAACCTCTCCACTTCCTCCATACCAGTAGGGATCTCTTATGACAGTGTTGTAAAGGTGATACATAAGATATTATGATCTGAATATGATTTATCATCTCTGAAATGTAATCCTCATCATGACTTATTGAGGTTGGGCTATAGGCACCATTAAGAGGTGATTGGGGCTCCATTTAATCTGATTATTGAGTTAATGGATTCATTGGTTACTTTTGTGGGTCTGTTATAAAAGCCATTTTGGCTCTCTACTCTGCCTCTGCTTGTTACTGTGACACCTTGCATTGCCTTGAGACTTCTCTAGTAAGAAAGCCATCAACGGACACATTGCTCCTACCCTAGGCCAGAATCATAAGTCTAAACAAATCGCTTTTCTTTATAGTTAATTGAATTTGTGACACTGTATTATTAGCAAAAGAAAGATGGGCTAAGGTATGGGGCTTCCTAGGATAAGTCATGAAAGAAACTGAAGCTTCTGATTTGCCCTTGGATTACTCATATCCTTGCCTTTAAATTCATTCCTGTCATGGGGCCCCTCAGGCAACCTTAAGAAGTGGTCCTTATATGAAAAATAAAATAAAATAAAAGAGGCCTCTTTTCAATCACAGCCCTAACTAATCAGCCATGATTACACCATCTTGAAAAAGGTTCTGCTAGCCCCAATAAGTTTTCAAATGACCTCAATCCCAGTGACCTTCTTTATTGTAGCATCCCATAAGAGACTCTGAAGAAGGCTGTCTGTATAACTCACTCAATTCCTGATTCATAGTGTTACCAGAAAGCACATAGGGTTACCAGCTAACTCATAATGTTACCAAACATAGGCAACTTACCACTACATTCTTTTGCCTTGCCAGAGAAAAATTCAAGCAAGATATGAGGCATGATTTTAAAGAAATTAAAGAGAAGAAACGTGAATGTAAGATCAAATGCAAGATTGAAGAGAGCTCAAGCAAGGATTCAGAGCATCAAACTCTGTCTGTGAGGGATTTAAGGATCAAGGAGAGGTGTTTGCTGGCCTTCATTTCTCCGGAACTCTGATGAACAAGTTGATCTAGCCTGATGAACAGATGTGGTAACAAATGTCATTGGTGCATGCCTAGACTTGTTGGAACACTATGTGCATCATATTCATATAGATTGAATAGACTCCAGTTATGATCCTTGGGCATCATGGGTCCAAAAAGCCATAGAGTCATCATTCTTATTTTCTGCACCTGTGCAGCCCCAGGGACGGGGCTCTCGCTGACAGATGAGCTTCCTGGTTCTCAGGACCTGGAGCCAGCTGGTTTGGCTTAAGGAACTACCAGAATCTTCATAAGCACTTTTATGATACTCTAGGGAAGATTATCTTGGGGTGTTAGGGCACATCTCATGGGAGGCAGATCTTAGAGGCAGATTTGTGGGCTGGCCAGCAACCCTGGTGTCATTAGCTGGCAACAAGGGATCCTAAGCTGTTTGCCTCAATAGAAATTATTTGAAATCATAAATGTTGACTTCTTTCTGGGAGCAAGTACTAAGGCTTGAACTTAGGGTCTTGTGTTATCAGAAGGCTTTTTTTTTCTTTTTTTGCTAAAGAATGGCCCTCTGTCACTTGAGCCATGTTTCTAGTCCAATATTTTGCTGGTTAGTTAGAAGGAGTCCTATAGACCTTTTTTCCAAAGCTGGCTATGAGCCACAATCCTCCAGGTTTCAGCCTTCTGAGTAACAAGGATTACAAATGTGAGCCACTGGCACCAGCTTATAATTTTTATATATAAGTGATATATTATTTGAGATTATCGGACTCTGACTACACCTTGTTTCACTGACTGTGATAATCAATATATCATTATATATCTAATGCAATGGGTACCTTATTTAGTGAGTGATTGAATTAGATTTGATGAGTAATTGAACTGGACTTTTTCTATTAACCATCCCATTTTCAAATAAGGATATAAGCCTCTCTGAGAGTCACCAAACTACTTGGTGATAAAGCCAAGATATCTCAGTCTCACATCTTCAGACTCCCCAGCTGGGGCTCTCTTCATTGCTGCTATCATAGCTACCATGGGGTATGCTTTCCTGAAACCTTACAGAATGCAAACCTTTGAGCTGCAATGCCTCTTGGCCTGAATGCCATCGTCAGCATCATCAGGAAGTACCAGGGCATCTATGTAAGAATAAGCAGGATTTTGTTGCTAACATGTCCTCACCATTCCTTCTGCACCACTGAAATCAGACATCCTCTTCCTCCCTGACTCATGGCTCTATTCTGCTTGGGGCAAGGATGCAGAGGATATGTTAAGATCTACTTCATATTTCATTCTAGAAAACCCTATCCTGTGCTTCACAGGAGGATAGAGCAAAGCAAATAATCAGTTGAGAAGATTAGAAATCTTAATTTTAAAAAACCTGGAGTTTGGGGCCCTACTAAGTGTCAATAAATATTGGGCTGGTTTGAACTTCTTGCTTGTATAGTTTTGGCTTGGTTATGTGGAACACATTTCATTCCTATAATAAGCCTGTTACTTCCTCAACCATAAAATGTCTAATGATTGAGACATATTCTCAAAACATTTTGCCATAAGTCCTATAGTATGTAGTGTTTTGCTTTAAATTGCCGGGCTTCGCTCTAGCCCTCCCCATCCACGTGGGGAGGGGTCCTGGGCTTATCTATCTCCTCTGCTGAGGATCTATACTCACTCTCTCACGTCCCCCCTGGCTGGTAAGGATTGGACGCAGAAGCGGGGTCCTGGATTAGCCTCGAGTCGCGTGTGGTCGCGAGAACCCCGTACTCGCCAGCCCAAGGAAGACATGAGCATGTGAGGTCTCGGAGACCGTCTCTGGGACAATTCTAATTTATTCAGATGAGAAGCCACAAAGATATACCCCAAAGGTGGGCACAGGAAAGGGAGAACAGATTGGCCATGAGATCTGTCCATCAAGTGATGTCAGGGGACCTCCCTTGTGGGCGGAAGCCCAGCCCCCCAAGGATTGGGTTTCTGGGGTGCCCTCCACCATTGCACACGTGCTCGCCTCTGGAGCCTGGGGCTTCTCTTTCTGTTAAAGGAGGAAGGGGAGGGACAGGCCAAGGCCAGCTGTGGCCTCTTAAAGGCACAGCTGACCCCAACAATGTAGTATAGGACAAATCTCCTCAGACCTGTACCTCCTTAATATGCTAAGAAACCAACATGTATTTATTGTTTTCTTTCTATTCAATATATTAAAAAAATACATAAACAGGGTATTTCTCTAATCTCATCCTCTGGAGATAATCATACAGTATGTATATATGCATATATATATATATATATGTGTGTGTATATACATATTGCTACACATGTTAACATATTTTAATTTCATTTTCTCCTTTAAAAAGAAAAATTGTTGTCATGTTATGTGTACTATTCTCCCATATGTTTTTTCCTCTTAGCAATATTTCTTGGAAATATTTCTTTGGAAAACTGTTTCTACATTAGTGTGCACAGTTTCACTCTTTTGAGCAGTTCTTGGTATGCCATAATATGTTCAATTGTTTCTATACTGAAGGATATTTGGATAGCTTCCTTTCTTTACTCAGTGACAATCTGCACTGCAGTGGCCATTAGGGTTCATGTTCCTGGCAGAGTGTTTCAGGGATTTGCAGTTAACTGTGCCTGTTAACATTCCTGCTGTCAGAGCCAGGGGCTACTGGTTCTCCACCTCTCATTAACACTGGATATTGTCTTTTCTTCTTTCATTTATTATATTATGCCTAACTCATTATAATTAACATTGGTGAGAATAACAATAGATTCTTCGCATCCTTTACAGATGAATTGAAAAGAAAATTCCCTAAGTGGTAAATAGGAGATTAAGTTTGCCCAAGAGTAATTAGCATTTATATAGCTCCTCATTCTCAGAGGTAATACTGTCTTAACTAACTCACATTTAAGAACAAACAAAACTTAGACACTGGAGAGAATTTTGCAGGCCCTTCCGCTGCTCATGGCCTCATCTGCTGACCTAGAAACCAAGCGGCTCCAAGACATATCAATGTTTAAGGCTTTGAGGATCTCTGGAGGTTTACATCTCTCCTAGTTCCTATTTTGATTCAGAACATCCTGGGTGGGACATTTCTGGATCTTTTCTACTTTAGTTGTGAAAGAATGAGATAATCATACTCCTAAATTTGGCACAGTGACATTTTCAATCCAACAAAATACTTTCTTATTTTACTCAGTGGTTCCCTTTCATTCTTTCATTCCCTTTCATTGAAATTCATGTTCCTTCCCAGCTACAGACAACCACTTCAGTGTGCTGATGCAAATTATAAATTATCTCTGGAAATTATTTTCTGTGACTTTGTCACCTATGAATTATATATTTTAAGTAAAAATTTAACATATATATTAGGCAATATGCAAATTAAATTGTAGGAAGCTTCTTCTGTTTATTTTTTGTTCTCAGCACTCTTATTATTTTTAAGTTGTAGCCAGATTGCTCACGAGGGTATGCCACAGAATTTTCTCACTTCTAATTGCTATGTAGATCCTAGTACTGTAATTCTAACATCTTCTATTTATCTATTTCCCTAGGGATAGACAAGTAAGTAATGTCCAGCTCCAAGTGATACTCCTACAAACAAGGCTATGGTGAGCAGCCACCTACCTTCCCTAAGTGAGATGTTCTCTGGGTTTGTGCTCAAGGGTTTGATTGTTAGGACTGACTGGTATGATCAGGCTATGTCCTGGCCCAACATTACTCCACATTATACAGAACAATAGCTTTCAGGATTTGCTTTGTCCTAAGTAACTCCATTTTATAAAACAATAATTTTCCATTTTGAGTGCAAATGAGGAAGAATGACTCTACATCTTGTTGCACAAGTAAACAACCACCATCTGTCCAGCACAAACCAAAGGACAGACTAACAAATAACTTACATGTGCTAATAACAATGACCACTTATGAGCTCATCAAAGTAAGGCAGGTTGGCTATGGGGAAAGAACACTGAAATCAACCACCTCTGCTAGCCATGCCTGAAGAGGTACCCATGAGTCTCCTCCCTGTTCTCATAGCCATTCCAACTTGAGAGCCATCAGTTAGGACTTCTCCCTATGGATTAAAACACTGTGAGCCAGTTTAACCACTTTAAAACACCTGTCCAGTAGAAGCATATGTCTCCTTAGACTGACCTCTGTTTAACAAACTTATACATATGGATTGAATCTCATACATAAACTTAAATATACAGGATGGCAAACTTGTACATGTGTGAGTCCTCACCAGAAATCTGCGCTTCTTTCCCTAGGATCATCCCAATATCATTATCCTGAACTCCTCCCATATGCCCTGAATCCTAGAAAAATGAAAATTTTATTTTAACCACATTCTTTTGCTTGAGCTGCATAGCTTTTGTTTCCCTTAGAAGTGTTCTTTCTCTCTTCCTCTCTCCCTCTCTCTCTTTTCCCTTCTTTCTGTCTCCCCATTCTTACCACCACTTTGCTTTTCTATGTGTCTCTTCATTCAATTATTTGTGAGAGACACCAAAACAAAATCTAAACTAACAAAATTAAATCAACAATACATGGACATGTAGGCATATCAAGAACATATCAGAATATGTAGCCATAACCCCTCTGTACATCACTTTAACAATCAATTTATTAATTTTTAAAAGTACACAGGTAAATATATAAATGTATCAGAAAAAAATGGACCCATGAAGCCATCAACCACACTAGAGGAATGACTGTTGCAACTCCCTTAACAGGATCATGTGAAAGAAGGGGCATTTCACATTGGATATGATAGCTCACATCCATACATCCTTACAAAATTAGGCTTTCAGGCCCCAGGCCTGCATTCCAGAGGTTTCATGTGTCAAGTCCAGTCATTTACCCACCTATACTAAATAAAGAGCTGATAATAGGGGAGGACAGAGGGATGTCTATATTGTGACACAGGCACACCACAGGAAGAAAGCACTGTAGCCCATCTTGGTGTACAGACTCCATGAGTTCTTGGGTTAAATAACAAAGAACTTGTGCAGGGGGGAAAGGTATTCATAGTTAAATAGTCTTGGTCACTAGTGTGGACTGTTAATCATTATTTCTGCCCTTGTTTAGGAGGGATTCCTGAGAAATTGTTGTGCTGTCTGCATAAACTAGTCATTGTTACCTGACAAATGGTCTGTCTTATTGATCTTCCTTTCCTTGGGGGCACTTTCCTCCATCTCTCCTTGTAAAATGTTATCATATCATTGCTCCCCTTCCTGGATTAAAAGGTGGCTATGAAGTGACTGCTGAGAGAATAGCTAAGAGCAAAGAACAGAGACAAAATATAAGAGAAGGATGCCAATCTCTTCTCTTTTAGATAATTTCTGGGCCCAAGTAAGAAGCCAGTGCTTTTTGGTAAAAGCAGTTTAAGTGCCTATTACAATGACACATTCTGGTGTATTCACCAAGGAGCCACAGGCCAGGGACTTTGTCCCCAGGGCTTCAGCTCAGTCAGGGTGATCTGCCTGCTTGATGTGACCCACAGGAATCACCCACTCTAATGCCATCCCATCTAGATCAACTCAGCATGCAAACAGTTCTGTACCATGAGTGGAGGCAGTATAGATTAAGGAAAATGAGACATGGTAAACAGCAACCAGGAATTCAAAAACTTTTGGCTAAAAGCAAATATAGAAAACTGATCACCCATCAACTTCCCTTAAGATTAAAAGGCAAAAGTGGTTTTAAGGGAAAAATAAGGCAGGATGGGAAAATGAGGCATAGTAAACAACAGTGAGAAACTCAGAAATAAGCAAAGTATTTAGAAATACAGAAGCACTGTCTTCTTTGCCCTAAATACACAATTTCTAAAAGATAAACAGGATGCATTCCTTATCTCAAAGATATGCATTTGATTTTTTTTGGAGGGAGGGACAGGATGCATTCATTCCTGGGAGGGATCCCCAAACTTATAGATCAAAGGTATAAAGAGTAACTCATGCTTAGAGATCCAGAGCTCATGTAATAAAAGCAAGAGCAAGAGTGATTAAGAGCAAAAAGAAACACTTATCTTTGCATAACTTTAAATTAGACCCCACTGTTATCAAACAAATACATCTGATGTCAAAGAGCTCTGGGTTTCTCCCTTTGAGAGCACCTACACTTTTTATGCCTCTGCCTTTTTGCTTGCCTGCGTGTTTGCTTCCTTATTCAATAAACTTCTGCCATTTATTTTTTTTACCACTGTGATTTGTCCAAAAATTCTTATTCTGTAATCTAAGTCAAGGATTGTAAATTAAAGTCCCTAATTCTAGAGGGAAATTATATAAACCTTCCCCTGGACTGAGTGAGAGAGCCAGCATTGCATTCTGGTGTAGCTCTGAATTCTGAGTGCAGTGTCCTTCATAGCTCTGGGACTGAGTTTGTTATGTTAATATCTTAATCTAAGCACTTCTCTTTGCCTTTGTGTCAGCTCTGCTTCAGCAAGGCCTCTTTGAACCTTACTGCAGCTTCAAACCTCCTTAGCCATCATGTAATCTATGTATGAATATGAAGTGTAATGTATGATCTGAGAGTTCATATTAGTAACTAAGACTGGAGTAAAAGAAACTGCCAATTGGCTCCTGCTTATCAGGCAAAATCAGTAATACTTGGCAAGTAAATGCCAACAAAATTGATATTGATTGTGAATTTATTATTTGATAAATTCTGACACTAAACTATGTAATGCATATTATGACACTGTAAAATATGTACAAGCATATTCTTGATATAGCTTGCTCACAACAATTGGGCAATTGGTTTTCTGACTGGTTATAATGACAGGTTATAAAAATACAGAAAATAACTTGATGAGCCCCCCTGCCACTTCTCATTTGCTGGATTTAAAAATTATCAATATTTTGTTGTACATTTTCCCATTCTTTATTTTGTTGTTTATTTTAAGGGAAAATTCCAGATATCAGTCTATTTTATTACAACCATTTCCATGTTGTTCTAATAGATACCAATACATTTTTACATAATCCCATGTACAGTATAATATTGAACAAAATGAGCAGTCATTCCTTGATTTCATCTAACATGTAATCCATTTCAAATTTCCCTTTTTATTCTAATGGTAACTTTTGAAGGTATTAGCAATTTCAGGGATGTATGAAAGAATCTGAACAAGACTATATTGAAACTAGTGAAACTATCTGCTACTATATGTCCATTTGGATTCTATGTTGTCCAGTCATTTTACCTGTGTTGTATTTTAAGGGGCAATAGTCCTAAGAAGTGTGAAGTTCTACTGTGATACAAATCCTTTCTTGTCTTTCCTTTAATAGTTAGCTTACTGCAAGCATTTATTTGAGTGTTCAATCTTTGCTTAGCCTATTTAAAGAGGTAAACAGTAAGGAAATTGGACAATAGCCATTGGTATTAAGCAGAGAATGGCAAAGAAATGCCATAGAGGAGCCCAAGGATACAGTAAGGAACCTGACGACATCCATGGGTATTATACAGAGGATGGCAAAGAAATGCCAAGGAGGAGCCAGAGGATACACTCTTGCTGCCCAAATTTTCCTCTATTTAGTTTTGTTGGGACATACTTTTTTCTATGGACAATTACTTTAATCACAGGAAAATGGCAGGTTAGAGGTATCCACCATTTGGCTTTATATTGAGAAGAGTCATGTTTCACAGCAGAGACTACATTCTTTTTTTTTTATTTGAATTTATTTTTTTTCTAATTTTTATTATCAAACTGATGTACAGAGAGGGTACAGTTTCATACGTTAGGCATTGGATACATTTCTTGTACTGTTTGTTACCTCGTCCCTCATTCCCCCCTCTCGCCTCCCCCTTTCCCTTCCCCCCCATGAGTTGTTCAGTTCATTTACACCAAAAAGTTTTGCAAGTATTGCTTTTGTAGTTGTTTGTCTTTTTTTTACCCTGTGTCTCTCAATTTTGGTATTCCCTTTCAATTTCCTAGTTCTAATACCAGTATACACGGTTTCCAATGTACTCAGATAAGATACAGAAAAAGTATAGATACAACCACAGGAAGGGGATACAAGAAGATCATCAATAATAGAAGCTACAGTTACACATAGCACATTGAAAGTAGTTACAACAGTGATATAACAAATGTTTCCATACATGGAGTTCATTTCACTCAGCATCATCTTATGTGTTCATAAGGGTATAGCTATTGGGCTCTTGTGATCCTCTGCTGTGACTTGCCTAAACCTGTGCTAATTATTCCCTATAAAGGAGACCACAAACAAAATCACACTAAAGCCACCAGCACAACAATGTTCATCGCAGCACAATTTGTCATAGCTAGAATCTGGAACCAACCCAGATGCTCCTCAGTAGACAAATGGATCAGGAAAATGTGGTACATATACACCATGGAATTTTATGCCTCTAGCAGAAAGAATGACATTGCCCCATTTGTAAGGAAATGGAAGGACTTGGAAAAAATTATAAGTGAAGTGAGCCAGACCCAAAGAAAGATGGATTTTATGGTCTCCCTTACAGAGACTACATTGTTAAAAGAGAAAAAAGGAAAAATAGATTCCCCACTTTGCCTTGCTCAATTCTATTAGGAAATACTTCGCATTCTGTGCAATTTTTAAAGGACATTATAGAAATATGGCAAATTAGTGGTGTGCATTATTTTAGCTCTCTGAATGAGAAGAGTCAGGTAACAGGCAAGATTACATTATGAAAAGACAAAGAGAAGAAGAGCATCAGGAAACACAAGAGAGGTGGTAGAACAGCAGAAAATTATGGGGAAACTGTGGTTACAGAAAGAAAAAAAGCATCAACCTATGTCCCTGGCTCCCTGGGAAGAGGAATGGAAGCTAAAGCTGCAAACTACAACATAAGCGGGATGTCCTTGTTGACAGACTAGCAATTCCAACTTCAAAATAATCCCACACTCTCACAAATGCAGTGTGGAAACTTGGTGGGACAGTGGCTCCATAATGGAAGACTAGCTTCCTTAAAGAAAAACATCTCTGAAATATATCAAGATGCCATTTTTTGAGAGGGCCTATTGCTTGAGACTGGGCTAGAAGGTGTGATCGAAAGCAAGGAACAATCCTGGCTCTGTGGAGAGCCAACTGTTCCATGAGGGAGAACTAGCAAATGAGCCATTGGTTCTCTGCTGCTCCATCTCCTCAGATGAAGAGTAAATTCCATTGCTTTCTTGACAGTTATAGCAGAGACAAAGCACCAGCCTTATGGCTGGAATAATTATTCAGCCTCCAAGGTCTACTTCCTGACTGCATGTTTTTACTATTTTTTTTTTTTTGTCCAAGACCTGGACTTGAACTTGGAACCTCATGCTTTCACTCACTGTCCAGCATTCTACCTACAGAGCCATGCCTCTACTCCCATTGTCATATATCTTGGTGTGTGAGGGCCTCAATCCAAATGCTTTGAATTATTAGGCTTACAGGGCCTCCTGTTTCCAGAACACAGGAAGAATGGATGGCAGAGTGCCTAGGACCCACAATTCTACCCTATCCAATGTTTAACTCAATACTTTGCTGCACCCTCCTGCACCCTGGCACATTCTGGGTTACCTCAGGCTTACATGCTTACATCTACTGAAGACACAAATTTCAAGGTTTGTGGAGTGATTAACAACCTCATCATAGCTATAAAGCCCCCAGCAGCCAGTGGCAGTGTCCACTGTACAACTAAGGAAAGTTTTATAGTGAAAACAATCACAAAGCCGACAATGAACCCTTCTACAAAAGACTTTAGCTAGTTTTCTTTGGTCTGAGCAGTGCTGGGCATGAGGACAACACTGAGTGCTTGGCTAATGGGCTATTTACCCCTGTCCAGTGCTGAGAAATAGCATCTAAATCCACTACCATTCCTGAACATAGAGAATATTTCAACTGAAAGACCACAAGTGATTAAAATTTCTAACTAATTACTTGACCTTAGAGGCACAAAATCCAATTCAGAAATAAGAAGTAGATAAAAACAAGCCAACACGACTCCTCTAAAAAAAACTAAACAATTCCACAGTAACAGACACTAATGACAATGGAGTGAATAAAATCTCAGAGATATATATCAAGCCCTGATAATTCAAAAGAATGAGTATAAGAATGAACAATTGAATTAAAGAGGACATGAATAAATTCCTGAATTAATTCAAGAAAATGCAAATAAAGAGCCAATACAATAAAGATGACAATGAAAACATGGAAGAAGAATTCAATAAAAACACAGACATTGTGAAAACTAAGAAAAACAGAACAGCCAAATTAAAATTCTAGAAAATAAAAGCTCAAAAGACAAAATGTAATCCAAAGCCCTTCCTGCAAACTGGATCAAACTGAAGACAGAGCATCATGGCTTGAAGACAGACAAGACAAATGCATTAGAACATTCTAGGATGATAAAGGTGTATTTTAACATATGAAGGATCAGATGAGACCTTTAAAACACTATGAAAAGACCAACTATGAACCACAGGCATAGAAAGAAGGAAAAGATGTCCAAATAAATAGTAAAAAGAAAAAAAAAAACATGCAAGAAAATAAAAGAAATTTTCCAAAAGGTTGAGAAAGAGCTGGCTACCCAGATAGAGGAGGCTTCTAGGATTCCAAATGGACAAGATGCAATAAGAACCTTCCATGTCATAGTACAATTAAAACACTAGGTATATAAAACAAGGAAATAATGAAATAGTGAAAGCAGCACGAGAGAAACGTCAACTCATTTATAAGTGTAAATCCACCAAAATATATCCAGAGAGAATTTTAAAGCAAGTAGGACAAGGAATGATATATTTCAAGCCCTGAGAATACAATAACTGCCATCTTAGATTAGTGTATCTAGCAAAATTATCCTTCATAATGGAAGGGAAAATAAAAACTTATAACAATGACCAAAAACTAAAGGAATTCATTACCACTAAATCAGCACTGTAGAAGAATTCTACACACTGAAGAGGGAGATAAACAAAAACATAAAAGAAAAAAAATCTCACTAGACAAGTAGAGAAGCACACAAGGAGTAAAGACTCAAATACTACAAAATCAACAAAATGGCATAACTTTCATTAATAACTCTAAATATTAGTGGTCTCAATTCTCTAATCAAAAGACATACTGGAAAAAAGCAAGATCTGGCCAATTATTGCCTCCATGAAAGACACCTTTTTGGCAAAGACAGACATTGGATAAGTGTGGGAAGATCAGTAAAAGATTTTGAAGTTGTTAATATCCCAAAGCAAGCAGAAGTAATTACACTCATATCAGAAAAACAGACCTCACAACCAAATCATTAAGAAGACACGAAAAGGTCATTTCATGTTGATAAAGGGACTACTACATCAGGATGACATAACCATTGCAAATATTTGCACTTAACACTGGCATATCAACTTTCAGGAAGTAAAAACTCCTACGTATACAAACAGATGATGTCCAACACAATAATGGTAAGTGACTTTACTATCCCACTCTCATCAACAGATATATAGGTCATCCAAAACAAAACAAAATCAGCAAGAAAACTTCAGAAGTGAGGATATGGATCAAATATTCTACCCCAAACCACAGGATACACATTGTTCTCAGTAACCCCTGGAACTTTCTGCAAAATAGATCAGATCTCATAAAATTAAATAAGTCTTCAGTAAATGGTCATTGAAATGAGCTGCCATTTTTATTAGCTCACAATAGAATAAAACTAAAAATCAATTAGAAGAGAAAATACAGAAAATAACCCAACATATGGAGACTGAAAAACCCGTTCTTGTATCATCAGCATGTCATCAAAGAATTACAGGAAAATCAAACAATTTCAGTAATCAATGAAAATGAAAATCAATCTACCAGAATCTCTGAACACAGCAAAAAGAATGTTAAAAATCAAATTTATAGCTATGAGTGTTTCCATTAAAATTGTGGACATACAAAGAAAACCTAAGCTAAAAAGTAGTTCTGGAGGTATCATAATACCTGACTTTAACTTATAGTACACAGTCATAGTAAAAAAATTTTATGGTAATGGCACAGAAAGAGACACATATACCAATGGAAAAGAGGATCCAAAAACAAGCCTACATAGCTATATCTGATGATTTTTTTTTTTTTTTGCTAGTCCTAGGGCTTGAACTCTGGGCCTGGGCACTGTCTCTGAGCTTCTTTTGCTCAAGGTTGTCTGTCTACCACTTGAGCCACAGCATCACTACCAGCTTTTTGTGAGTAGTTTATTGGACATAAGAGTCTCACAGACTTTCCTGCCAGGGCTGGCTTCAAACTACAATCCCCAGACCTCAGCCTCCTGTCTAGCTATAATTAAAGACATGAACTACCAGAGTCTGGTGCTATCTTATATTTGAAAAAGGTGCCAGAAACATATGATGGAGAAAAATAGCTTCTATAAGAAGTTTTATTGGTGAAACTGGCTATCAATATATAGAAGACTGAAATTAGACCTCTATCTCACTTCCTGTATAAAAATTAATTTAAAATGGGTCAAAGCACTTAATAAAATATCTGGAACTTTGAAACTAATATGGGAAAGCATCAGTAACAAATTCTGAATAGAATTCCAAATGTTTAGGAAATAAGAGAAAGGATTTCCAAATAAGATTGTATCCATTTCAAAATCTTCTGCACAAAAGGGAAACAATTACCAGAAGCAAGAGACATCTCACAGAATGAGAGATAATCTTCACCAGATGGTCATTGAATAAACGATGAACATATCTACCTATCTATCTAAAACTCAAAATATCAAAAGAACAAAGAATTCAATTAATAAATAGAAAATGAATTGAGTAGGCAGTTCTCCAAAGAAGTACAAGTAGTCAGTAAATGCATGAAAGAAATGTGTGATATCTTTAACCATAAAGGAAATACAAACAAAAATACTATTCCATCTCACTTGAGTCAGAATGGCAGTTGTCCAGGAAATAACATCAAATGCTGGTTAATATTGGGGAGCAAGGGAAGAAAGTCTTCACTGTGGTTGGGAATATAAATTATTGAAGTCACTATGGAAATCATTATGGAAGTTTCACAAAATTAAAACAGACAACTAAAAGAAGAACGACCACACTGTCCTTCTGTACCACTCCTTAGTATATATCCAAAGGAATGGAAGTCTCCCTACAAAAGAGATACCTTCAAATTCACACTGATTAGCAGCATGACTCATAATTAGTCTCAAGGGTGTCTCAACTGATATATGGATAAAGAAAATGTGAGGTAGGTGTGTGTGTGTGTGTGTGTGTGTGTGTGTGTGTGTGTGTTATGCAGCCATAAGAAAAAATGAAATGAAATTGTTAATGGGAAAATGGATGGGAATGGAAATCATCATGTTAAGTAAGAAAGGCCAAGCTGAAAAATAAATGTATCATGTTCTCTTTCACATACAGAATCAAGCCCGGGGGGGGGGGGGCAGTGGAGGTAGGAATTAGGTGAGTATAAAATGGGAAGGAATTGTACGGGAGTAAGAACCAGTTACAGGGGGTAAAGGGGGGAGAGTAGAAGGAGATGGTAGAGAAGGCAAAGATTACAGAAGCATGGCATGTACATGTATGGAAATAGAATAATGACACCCTTTCAACTGTTTAAAGTAGAACAATGATAAGAAAGTAATAGATAGATTGAATTTTGTCAATATAATTATGGAAAATCACAATAAAATCTCTCTATACAGTTAACATATGCTAATTGTAACAGTATATTATAATGTTAAAATTGAGTCTGTATTCTCAGAAGATTATCTAAAAATAAAAATATGATTAATGAGTAGTTATTGGAATTTTTCCAGGACTGGCAGACATCAGGGAGGAAAACAAACTAAACTAAGCAAACATTTTTAATCACCTTTCACAACTAAGGTGCTTTATTTTTAAGTATGTGAAGTAGCCCAGTTTGAAAGTGTTCTGATGTCAGGAATACATCCATGCTTGAGTAGAATGCCGTCTCTACAACTCAATGTGTAATCTCAGGCAGGGTAGTTCACTTCTGGAAGCCCAGATTCCTTGTCTGTATGCTCTGGGTTGATATTGATCCCCTGGTCTGTTGCTGAGGAACTTCTTCTTCCTTGTTTCTCAAGCAAAGATTTATTGAGTACAGAAAATATGACATGTTTGCATATGAATCATTGAAAATTGACAGAGCTCCCTTATTAGATTGAGACTGAGAGCTGCCGTAAGTCTCCTCCTCATGGAATTTTATGGCCATGAAGCAGATGGAAAATTTAGTACCAAGATAACAATACACATACAATCTTACTAAAACTATCCTTGTTTCCATTTATTTCCCATGTATTGACTTCACATCGTACATCTCTGGAATCCCAGCCTATCCTTCCACAATTTATCACCTTTTATTAAATATAATTTAAATCTAATTATTTGAACTTTCACTTCTTTTATTGTGACTGTTCTATGCATATAAAGTTCAATAAAATTCACTTGCTTTTTCTCCTATTAATCTGTTGCTTGTCTGTTTAATCTGCAATCCCAGACATAGAACCTAAGAGAACAGAAGAAAAGTTTTGTTTTCATCTACAATACTCACATTATAAAGGAATCTCAGATACTACTCAGAATCAAAGATGCTGATCGAAGTAGATTATGATGTCTTTCTTTCAGGAAAGAATCTATTTAGTGTAGAAATAAATGAGATAATAGTGCTTATATTTCACAGGTACCCAGTTAAACAAGTTTTGGTTTTTGGGTGTTTTTTTTTTTTTTTTTTTTGCCACATTCTCTGACGAAACAAGAAAAAATAAACACAAAATAGAAAACTAACAAAAGTGAACCAGGCACTATATGTGGCAAGTGTAGCCCATGGGCTGGAAGCCTGGACAAGGAGGAATTGGGATAGCTCAGGCCTCACTACTGACCCCAATCACAGATCTGTATGCACACTAAGGCTTGAGGAACTTTGCTAGGGAATAAGGATGGGAGTAATTTCACTGACAGATGGAACGGTGATTCAGGAAGGCACAGACATTTGTCAAGGGCCTCTAACCCACGGCAGCAGTGCAGGTGATGCAGGCCTTGGGGATTGGGGGCTGGTGCTTTCTGAAGCCTCTTTGTCAGCACTCTCTAGCCTCAGCAGTGTCTTCTGCCAACAAGCAGCCTATTTCTCCCCGCCCATTCTGCTTTTTACCCAGGCTTGTTATTCATACAGGTGCCTTGTTGCAACTTAAGAAACACATCCTTGAGGCAAATAACCAGAGGCTCAAATAAGAGATTCAGAATATCTTTAACCTGAGTAGCCAGCCTTGCCCATGGCCTGAAGCTGAGAAGTACTCTGCACACATCCTTAGTATATCCTGCTGGAATTTTCAAATGCTCCTCAACATTCCAGAAGCTTGAGACTCCTGGAGATAAAGCCTTCTTTGCCTGGGAGTAAATTGTTGGAAGTTATGGCCTGAGAAAGCATGGGCAAGTACCCTGACCAAGAGCAAGGTGGAAGGGAACAGAGGCCTCTGGAGGACCAGGACAGATTCAGTCCTACTGCTCCTTAGTTCCCAACCAGGTGGGTTTGTTTTTGTTTTCCTCTTCTCACTCCTCATTCACACACTGAAAAATGTGATAAAAATGAGGTAATATGAAGGAGGAAAGCTGTTCTTTTGTTCTGCATTTCGAGGCCTGCAAATTTAACTGACAAGAAATTAATGGGGGGAAAATGACAAAGTTTAATCACATGAGTAATCAGAAGCTTACAAAAAATATTATCTGGAAGAAACAGAACCTGGGGCTTCCACACTGTTTTAACAAGAGTAAAGAGAATGGAAAGATACTTACAGAGAAGCGTAATGACTATGAAGAAGGATAAATTGGGCCTTAGGAGAGCAGCAGGAAGGTATGAGATATAAGGATGCTTGTTTAGGCAGGTTCTCATCCCAGCATTTACACCCTGCCTCTAGTGATCACATCGGACTACTCTGTCTTTGCACTAGTGGGCAATCTCCTTTGGAGTAGTCTTCATAGCAGTGGAATATGGTTGGAAGATTCTGTGTTTGTGTCTGCAGACAGCTTCATTTTGCATTTGTTGTTTCTCAAATGTTTGAGCTTGAAATAATTATTTTGCATCAGTAGTATTCTTTGAATCTCTTCAATGATTAGTAAACTGGGGATGCCCAGAAAAAAATATAATAATGCACATACTGTCTCTCTAACCCACATACCACCATCCACTACCCTGCCCAGTGGAAATGACCGGTAATGAACTTGATGTGATTTGGTTCTCACTCTTCTTTCCTCTGTCTTTCTTCCTTCTTCTCCTTCCTTTTTTGTATATAGTTGAGCTCATGCTACACAGGCAATTTTGTGTCTTGCTTTTGCAATGTAACATTTTAATTGCATTTGGGGAGGTAAAAATGAGGAAACCTTTTTAGAAATTAAATTTGAATTTGTGAATCTTTCAAACATAGATGGAAGTTTAGAAAATAATGTGACAACCACCCATGGACCTACTGCCTCTATTGAAAATGCATTAACATTTTGGTATATTTGCTCTGAACCATTCTGAAACAAAGGGTGTCAAGTGCAATTAGGCCTCTCCCAAGTCCTTTATTCTGCTCTAGTCTATCATAGCCACTCTGCTCAGAATTCCCACTCAGGTTTATTTTTTTAACTTTTGTCTATTAAATATACCAATATTTTTGTGGGAGTTTAAAATCTATATCAATGATACCCTGCTGTGTATATCATTTTGCAATGTCTTTGTTATCATTCAATAGTCAGTTGCTGTTAAAAAATATTATTTTTTCCATTCAGTTATGCAAAGGTAAAGCAGGAACCTTTGCTATATGGAAACATGCATTAGCACTGCAAAGGCCCAGAGTTTAGAGCCCATGTGTTTCTTTGAGTTCCTGAACATTTGGAGAGAAAAGGAAGCTCAAGTTTTCCATTGTATATGTAGGGAAATAAAAGAATCTTCCTTCCCATCTTTCTAAAAGTTCATGGCTGCAACCTTTGGAATAAAGACAGACTAATAAGAAAAGAAACATACAAATTTATTTAAGGAATGCATTTGGTACACCAGAGCCTTCAGAAGTGAAGACCTAAGTAAAGAAAACTATTGTTATTGGACAGTCTATACTGAAAGTGAGACTGGAAAACAAAGGGTCTGATCTCATGTAATAACTTAGCTCAGCAAGGCCTTTTGCCCAGGTTCTCCTTGTCCTGTTGGCACAGGCTGGGAACTGTTTGGAATGGTGGAGGGGCAGGATCTATTTTCATGGAAGATAGCACAGAGTTCTTTCATTATCTCCAGCGGGGGCAGGGGGTGGGGGGACAGAAGACTAGAGAGAGTGGCCTTTCTGCCTCTGCAAACTTCTCAAATGTTTTTAGTTTAGACAATTAGTATGGAAAGGTTTTATGTTTGGGGATGCCATGTTCAGAGTCCCAATATTAGACACATTTAATAGAGCACAATGAGCACAGTCTTGGCCAAGGCTAGGTGTCTGGGAAAAGCAACAGCGAATACTGAAGAGACCCACTGTAAGAGCTGAGGGGCAAATGGAAACTAAGAGGCAGACTCCAAAGCAAGGCCTGTTTGGTGGTGGTTTGGTGTGGTGTTTTTTTTTTTCTTTCTTTATTCATTCATTTTTGTAAAGACTAGGAAATAGCTGGCTATGAACACTGCCTGAGGAGCTAAGACCCAAATATCAGTGAATGCAACTGCTCTGGTTCATGGTACAACCTTGGGCAGGAGGTCTGTGTGCTAATATGTATGGCATGAATGAGTCCTGTGAGGAAGCACCATGATCATCACCCAGTGTATAGGAGCTTTCTAATATAATGAATGATCTTGTGCTCTATGGCTAGAAACACATGCGTGACATACAGCAACAAACCAACAGCTCAAAAATGGCCAAGAACAGGGCTAGAGGCAAATATACTAAACTTTCTGATTCTCCTCTGAAAGGTGGTAAGCAGAGTTTTTAAAGTCCTTGAACTCGGGGATTTGATTGAAGAATATGAAAAATGGACTTTTCTTAAGCAGATCTGTCAGTTCTATACCAATAGATTTGAATACTTGAATGAATGTGACTTACTCATACGGTCTCTAAAGTTCAAGTGCAAAAATGTTTATAGCCTCACCATGCCAGTCCCTACCAACTAAAAGTTTTCATGACTTTGATCACAGCATGGCAAACAAACCAATGAGGGAGATTCACTTGGTGAGAATCTCTTTACCAGTGGGAAGAATAACCAACAATTACACATGAAATTAACAATGAACCTCACAAATACAGTACTGAGTGAAGGAATCATATCAAAAGAAACACATAGTGTAAGATTCCATGTATGAGCTGTGCAATGATGACTGAAATTATATGCCTATAATCCTAGCTTTTCAGGAGGCTGAGATTTGAGGATCACGCTTTGAAGCCAGGCTGGGCAAGAAAGTCCAGTGAGACTCTTATCTTCAACTAATCACCAAAAAGCTGTGGCTCAAGCAATAGAGTACCAGCAAAAACAAGCTAAGGAACAGTGCCCAGGATTTGAGTTCAAGCCCCAGTACCAGCACAAACCTACAAAAAAAGAATCCATTCTACTTATATGTAGAAAAATAAGCAAAATAAAGCCATATTGTTTGAATCTGGTTGGTGGTAATTCTTAGCATAGAGTGTGGAGTAGAGTAAAACCAAAAATGACTTCTGGGTTCTGCATGATGGTTTGATTCCCACTTGGGGAACTCATGAAAATGGTACATAAGTTTGTAAAAGTGCATCAAAGTTTACATTTAGGATAAGTCCAATGTGTATGTGTGTATCCACACACAGATAGATAGATAGATAGATAGATAGAAAGATAGATAGCAAAAACAAAATTTTAAAGCAATTTGATAGCATATGGCAACAAACAGATAATGTGAAATCTGCATATGAATGGTTATTGAGCTCTAAACCAGTCAGTTGCAGCTCAGGCCTCTGGTTAAAGATTCAGGGCACATCCATTTTCTCCTTGATGCAGCACATTATCATAGAGTAACCATCTTCAACACGTTTTCCCAGGGAAATACTATGCCTTCGCTCCTTCTTCTCACTCCCTCTCCCAGCCTTCTCTGCAGGTTTATGAGAAAACACTAGACATCCGTTACAAGAGACAAGCAGGCATGTATGTGAAAGAGGGCATTCTCAATCTTCTGGACATGACTGTGAGGGCAAATTGATAGCTCTGATAGCAGATGGAGCCACTCTGAAACTTCTCCCAGGGGACCCAGGCTTAGCCTTCAGCACTGTCACTTCTATATTTAGCAGACTGGGGTTTGTCTCACTCAGGCCTAGGTGGGTCTTTTAGAAAGCCTATTGTTGCTGCTTACCGGAGAAAAGCATCAGACTGAGAATTCTTTCCATACTTAGACAAGAAAAGGAGGCTTTTGATATTTGCTTTCTTGTGGTGCTGAATATCTAACCTAGAGGTCTGTGGGTGGTAGAGGTCAAAGTCTCTGTTTTCCAGTAGACGCTGTGTGCTCCCGTTGTTTGCACCCACTTTTCTCTTTCTGTGTACTTTCACCCAGGCTCTTGCTCCTAATGATTCTCTTTCTGTAGTTTTGCAGGAAGGCCCTATGGTCACTTAGTTCTAGCCCAATCACTTGCTTCTGACCTACCCACAGCTCTGAATTCTCCCATTCAATTTTTGTTGGTTAGATGTGTTTATTTGTGTCAGTCCCACCTTGGAAGATTTCAAGCCAAATCAGAAGGATTCATCGGACCACATGGAGAAATAGTTCATTCTCCAATGCAACATGGGCAGATTGCAATACCTACTGTACCTGTTCCCAAGGATTTGCAGATTTGTAAACACTCTAAATGTAAAATGTACTGAAATACAAAGACCACTACACATCACTGGAAAACATAAAAATTGAGTTACAGTAACACTTTGTTGTTGGTTTTTCATGGCACTCAGATTATCACGTTTCCATAGTGTGCCTAACACACACTATCAGTGTTAGAAGAAAGTAGAAAGGAAGAAGGAGAATATGAGACAAAGTATCAATGTATAATTCCAAAATATATTTCATGTGTGAATATTAACTTATCTGCTTGTATACCATCATTTCTTCTTGGGATATTTATACATGAGAACATTAAGAGTGTTGGGAAGTCTTGCATTAGAGAAACATGTTTTATTATGTTTTTCCAGAATATTCTTCAGAATTCTTTTAGTGTCCTGTACTCACATCTGACATAATCAGTGTTCTTCAATGTTCTTTAACAAATGTAACTGTAACTCAACCAGACATAATTCAGAGGTTGCTAATACTAATTGATTGTATACAATGAGTTGCTGAAAGACATAGATACCAACTGCATGAATGTCTCTGCAAGTGTGCCAACATCAAATAATAGAATAATTACTTCTGAGGACCTGGAGATGCAGCACAGTGATAAATTGCTTGCATAGCATAGACTAGGTTCAATCCTCAGCACCACTAAATAAATAAGTTACAAAGCATTTGCTCACAGGAAATAAAAATCATATAATTCTGTTACATCTCAAAACTTCTAGATTGTTGGGAGAACACCAATGAGCTTTAGTGGCTTATAGCTAAAATAACACTTGCCGGGATGCCTGTAATGTAAGGCAGTATGGCTGTAGTCCTCGGATGTATAATGGTTTACTCTGATGGTAATTATGTATGAACCACATGATTGAAAGATACTCTTAGTTGTGTGTCATCTAGCCTTGGCATTCAGTTCCATTCTGTCTTTAACAGAATATGGTGAACAGAGCCTCAATTACCCTCTTACCCTCTTCCTATTCAAGAGGAAACCTCATGTGGAATGAGAGGGAGCAAGCAAGAGGTTATTGAAACCAGAGCTGAGGTTGTCAATCAGATCAGGGCAAAAGCAGTAGGAGCCTACTCTGCCTGAAAAGCTAGGCTGCTTGTTGTTCCTCATGCACCCAGGAAGAAAGCAGAAAAGTCATCCAACAGCTCAGTTGTTTTCTTTTTTGACACCAGATAGATGCTCTATCTGCTTTCTTAGTGTGGGAATGTACTGACATCTAGTGGCAACAAAAATGTATGAGAATTGGGCCACAAAATACACAGGAAATTCCTACTCAAAACAACTAAAGATTGAAGCTGGAGAGCAGTGGCTCATGCCTGTAATCCTGGCTAGTCCGGAGGCTGAGATCTTAGTATGATGGTTCAAAGCTATCCTGAGCAGGACAGTCTGTGAGACTCTAATCTCCAACTAAACACCAAAAAGCCAGTAGTGGAGGTATGGTTCAAGTGATAGAGTGTTAACCTTGATTGAAAAAGCTCAGGGACAGGGGCTGGGGATACGGCCTAGTGGCAAGAGTGCTTGCCCCGTATACTTGAGGCCCTGGTTTCAATTCCCCAGCACCACATGTAGAGAAAATGGCCAGAAGTGGCGCTGTGACTCAAGTGGCAGAGTGCTAGCCTTGAGCAAAAAGAAGCCAGGGACAGTGCTCAGGCCCTGAGTCCAAGCCCCAGGACTGGCCAAAAAAAAAAGAAAAAGAAAAAGCTCAGGGGCAGTAACCAGGCCAGGAGTTCAAGCCCCAGGACACACTTTCTCTTGTTCTCTCTCTCTCTTTCTCTCTCTCTCTCTCTCTCACACACACACACACTAATTAATAATAATAATTTAAAATTTGAATTATAAAGATTTTCTTCTTTTTCATCAAAACCAGTTATTCAATGTAATTTTTAATATAAATTTTACATTTTGGCAGTCTTTTCTCATTAAAAATATCATCCATTGGCCTTATGAAGTAATGCCCTATAATTAAATGTCTATCAAAATTAAGAACTCTACGGGCTGGGGATATAGCCTAGTGGCAAAAGTGCCTGCCTCGGATACACGAGGCCCTAGGTTCGATTCCCCAGCACCACATATACAGAAAACGGCCAGAAGTGGCGCTGTGGCTCAAGTGGCAGAGTGCTAGCCTTGAGCAAAAGGAAGCCAGGGACAGTGCTCAGGCCCTGAGTCCAAGGCCCAGGACTGGCCAAAAAAAAAAAAAAAATTAAGAACTCTAAATGCAAATAAAGTCAACTAACATAATATTAGGCACATCCAAAAGTAGGGTTGCTGGTCATAGGGGAGCTCCATGTTTTGTCATTTGAGGAACCTCCATACTGCTTTCCAGAGTGGTTGAAGAAGTTTACACTCCCACCTACAGTGTAGTAGGGTTCCCTTTTGGCCACATCCCTGCCAGCATCTGTTGTTATTAATTTTATTGATATTGGACATTCTTACTGGGGTGAGGTGGAATCTCAATGTTGTTTTGATTTGCATTTCTTTTATGGCCAGGGATATTGAGCACTTCTTCATGTGTCTCTTGGCCATTCTCATTTCCTCTTCAGAGAAGTCTCTGTTTAGATCTTTTAAGCCCATTTATTAAGGTGGAAGTTGTTTCTTTGAGGATTTGTTTTGTGGGAACTTAATTTTTTGAGTCCTAAGTATATTTCAGGTATGATGTCCTTGTCTGTTGTATGGCCAGTGAAGATCTTCGCCCAGTCTAAGGGCTTTCTATTTATCTTTCACGCTATGTCCTTTGCCGGGCAGAAGATTTGTAGTTTCATGCAATCCTGTTTGTCCAAGCTTCCTTTGATTTCTTGTGTTTTGGGACCTTTGTTAAGAAAGTTTTGACCTGTGTTAAGGAGCCCAAGTGTTTCTCCTATTCCTTCCTGCGATGTTTTCAGGGTATCTGCTTTTACTTCAAGGTCTTCAGTCCACTTGGAATTGATTGTAGTGCAGGGTGATATATAAGGATGTAGCTTTAGTTTGTTACAGGTGTTTAACCCATTTTGCCAGTGCCATTTGTTGAAGAAGCTGTCTTTTACAAGCAAGACCACACTAAAATTACCAGCACAACTATGTTCATCGTAGCACAATTTACCATCACTATATATGGAACCAACTCAGATGCCCCTCAGTAGGTGAATGGATCAAGAAAATGGAATTCTATGCTTCCATCAGAAAGAACGACATTGCCCCCTCTGAATGAAATGGAAAAAATCCTATTAAGTGAAGTGAGCCAGATTCAAAGAAACATAGACTCTGGTTTTGCTCATTGGTAATAGTACACCTCTAGGATAGTCCTAACAAAAGATCATAATCGCTCAATAGTTATGTACATATGAACACATGAGATGATGGTAAGCAAAATGAACTCCCAATTAAGGAAATAAGTGGTTTGTCATTGTTGCTGTTATTTTCAATGTGCTATGTGAAATTATGCCTTTTTCTTTTTGTCTTTCTTTCCCATGGTTTTACCCAATGTCACTATAACTGATTTTGGTACCCTACGTATTGTATATATGTTTATTGGAACTAGGGAAAGGAAGAAGAACATCAAATTGGAGACACAAAGGATAAAAGTTGAACCAATGCAACAGCAATACTTACAAAACTATATGCTGTAAACCAACTGTACAACTCAGGAAGGGGAGGGGAGAGGAGGGGAGAGGAGGGAATTGGG
The DNA here is from genome assembly GCF_023159225.1 of Perognathus longimembris pacificus. Lineage (NCBI taxonomy): Eukaryota > Metazoa > Chordata > Mammalia > Rodentia > Heteromyidae > Perognathus > Perognathus longimembris. Next base: position 42,365,978 of record NC_063166.1, read on the forward strand.
AGGGGGAGGTGGGAGAAAAATGAGGGAGGAGGTGACAAGTTTGATTTTAAAAAATGCACTCACTGCCTTACGTATGAAACTGTACCCCCTCTGTACATCACTTTCACAATTAATTAATTTAAAAATATTAGAGATACCCAAATGCCAACATTGGATGCTTTACTGTGTATATGTTTTCTGAAAAGAGATAGTTTACCTAGTTATCAAATGTACATAAGATGTACATAGAAGATGATAGTCACCTGCATATAAGCCATTGAGAATAATGAGAAATTTGGCAGAGAAGAAGGAGAAGGAAAGAAAAGATGGAAGGAAAGAGGGAGGGAAGGGAGAAGGGAGGGCAGGAGGAGGGAGGGAGGGCAAATCTAAAAACAATGGTCCCAGATGCTACTTTGATAAGGGAAATAAAGGCATTGAAGTCAAAGGATGTTTGTGTGTCCAGTTTGTCTAGTTTCATTGATCAAGAGTTCAATAACAAAAATATTAATTGTCCTGTTTCTTGAATGATATCTCTTAGGAAGCAATAAATGTTAAGATATGATCAAAAATATATACTATGTCTGTCCTTTGACTCTTGAATGGAGAACTAATTGAGAAATAGACTAAAGAAATAAATGAGACAAAGACTTAAAAATATAAGTTTTTACACCTGGTAAAGCAGATGGAAGATGCTCTTCAACCTGTGGCCAATATGGATCTTACTAGTTCTGCATTTTCCTCCAAAACTAAATTTATGCTGAAGTAGTGACAGAGCTTCAGTCCTATCCTTGTGTATAATTCTTCCATTCCCCCCTCCCCCAGAATTGTACAGATCATTCAAAATGTCCTGTTCTTAATCCTTTCCTAAGCACAGAATTAAACGTTAAAAATTACCCACTACTTGGATATAAAATATAGTGGAAGTATAATTTTTTTTCTATGTCCTGTTGGAATTTTGCTATGTACTTGACATCTACTTGGTATTTGAATGGAAGTCAAACACTGTGAAGTTTGATGTCAATTTGCAGAGTTCTTTACTGAAAGAATGAGTTCTACAAATGAATATTTGTCAGGCTACATGTAAAAATAGAATTTGGGCCCACCATGTAAAGAACCAGTCTAGAAGTCCAAGTCATTATCTACAGTGTGCAGCCCTGGAAGCCCCACTCTGCCCAATTTACCATCACCCTGGCTTACAGGAAGTTGGGACAGCACCTCTAGGAATAGTCCAGGAAGCCACAGCCTTTGTGACAACAGACCCCCAAGGGCTAGCCCTAGATCAAGAACAGACAGCTTTCCTAATTACAGTTTCTACTATTCATTTACAGCAACCAGAGAAAGCAAAATCCCTGCCTCTAGAACTGATCACATTTTCTCTATGCCAAAGGTCTCCAATCTGAGAGCACCCAAAGAATTCTCTTTCCCCACTCCATTCCCTGCCTTTGAGCCTTTTATAAAATGCAAGTGACAGTGGCATTCCACAGCAAGCTCAAACAAGTCTTCGCTGCCTCTCATTTGCTTTGCTTCCATTTACTTTCACATCCAACAAAGAAGAGAAGCTCACATTTATTGTCCTGTAAAACATCAACCAGTTTTGTATATAGCCTAACAATCCTACTTTAACATTCTTTTTGCTAATGTCTAGAAATAACTATTCCTCATAGCTTCCTGAAACCAATTTTATTTCCTTGTTTTGTGTAAATGAGTTGGCCCAAGGGTTGTCATGTGTTCAGTCTGTATTTGTATAAGAACTATGTTTTTGTCTTTTTGAAAATTACACATTGACCACAGTAAAGAAATAGTACGTTTACAAACACATAAGAACAAATCCATGTCCACATTTTATTAAAAGCTCCATTAACAGAGCCATTAACAGAGTTGTTAATATGATTTAATGTGTAAAATAGCTATGTCAAAGATATTTATAGAAGAGTACTACCAAGCTTCCTCAGCTTATGGACTTGATTGTTGGTAATCACAAAGTGAGAGTATTCCAACTTGACACTCAGTTTTTGCTGAGTAACAATCTCCGAAATTGCACTTCCAACTCACAGGTTGGCAGAGGTCTAGATGAGGGTAGGGCCCAGGTCTGCTTGGCCTCTGGACTGAAGGCTGGGAGAAATTCTCCAGGTGAAAGTGTGCTCTGGCAAAACCAGCCCAACTCCATGAGCCAGTGTCAGCTTGTATAGTCTGGACTGAGAGCACTCCCAATGGAGTTAGTTAGTTACTGAGCCCAACTCTAGTCACAGAGCCATCTAGAGGAGTAAGGTAAAGTGAAGGACCCTGAATTGAGATAATTGCATGTGTTGAAGATCAGCAGAGCAGTCTGGCACAGGAAAGAACACAGCTCAGAAGCAATTCAGCGATCAGTGTGAATGAAGCTGTCAGGTTTGTAGAAGCCTCTGTAGCACAGGCCCCAGGGCGTGTCACAATAATTGGGCATGAGCCCGGTGTGCTCCAGTTCCCAGCAATGTATATAAGACAACTTGCGTCCATGGCACTTGGGAACAGGTGTATTCTGAACATATCAATAAAATTTGAGAAAATCCTATTGTTATGTGATCAGACTCTTAGCAATACTTGTTTTCCTTTTCTCTTTCATAAAACTGACAAAGCTGAAGTATTAGGTCAGGACTATGCATATATGTACAGATGTGTGTGGATGTGTGTGTGTGAGAGAGAGGAAGAGAGAGACAGAGACAGAGAAAGAGAGTACACACATTTATACGTATATATGTGTTATATGTATATATTAATATTTATGTATATATATTCCACAGATATCAAGGATAACTTATCTATTAAAATGCTGGTATCTCATTGACTGTACTTCTTGGTATTTTAGGCTTAAATATTCATTTTACCTGAACATATTTTTAACAGGTTTTGTTAAAATTGGAGTGGGGGTGGCATTGACCTACTGGACCCCAGTAGACTAGACAAAACTAGCATAGAATCAAGCACAGGTGTCACATCATCAAACTGAAACCTTCAGACAGAAGGCAAGGTGCCAAACAGATCAGTTGTTTCTGAAAACAAGAACCCCCGCAACCAATCACAGAGCTCCAACTGCTTGAGTGGGTATAATAAGGAAGGCCCGCCTCCATCTTTTTTAATGCTGACAAGGAAAGTAGCCTACAATAACATGATGTTAAGCAATCATAGTTTAAGTTATTATTGTTCTCTCTTTGCTAACTTACAAAACGCTTTGTCCATGCCCATTGAAACATTCATTCCCAAAGATGAAGATTTTCCCAATTCTAGGACTGCCAGTAAAAAAGGAATTTTTATATTGGTTGTCATTTGTCTTTTGATAGTTCATTTATGTAAGCTTCACCAGAAATGAAACCTGCCACATGGGTTCAAGCAGAAAGGAGTTTATTAGGGGGAAAGCAAACTTCCAGCCCTCATAAGATGGAGGCATGCGAAGAACAGAGGGGAAGGAAGACGGGAAAAAGAGAACAAAGCAATCGAGAGTAAGAGAGAAAAGGAGAGCAGGGACTCTGTTGAGCCCGATTATATAAGTAAAGGTGAGAGATATGGCCAGGTGGATTGGATATGACCTCAGAGAAGGAGGAGGTAACTGCCTCCAGGTGTATCAGTTACCTAGGTAACTCAGGTACTGGATGCAGACTTAAACAGGTGGGAGCATCTGCATGGAGCCCTCCTGGGGGTGGACCTTACAATTTATACCTCATAAAAATCCAGAGTTTTTGTTGTTGTTTAACTATCAAATAAGTTATCCTCACTACTTTTTCCATGTAACCCACTCAAATATCAGTGTCTACTGATTTAAATGAAAGGATATGCCCCAGCCATCTCAGGGGACCATGTGGAGATAGTCACAGACAGGAGAAGAAAGTTCATAGGAGGTTTATTAATGGAGCCATATCTCCCACGGGAGAGGGAGCAACATGGCATCTACACCTTATCCAGGTGGCAGCTTCTCTGGGGCTAAAGGGGAAGTAGGTAGGTCTTAATGGTGACTGGGAGTGGCCCATTATAGTTCTAGGGCAGGGAGTTTAGGTATGGGTGGATCTGGGGGCTAATGGGAGGAGCTGAGGACCTGAGGCAGGGGAAATGCTAACATCAACTACATGGCCAAATGACTAGAACTTTTAACACATAACAGGAAAATATTTCTTTGCCACTGAAGTGCTAGTTTCTTGAGGCCTGGCCCAGATGCTATACAGCACAATTTCCGCCATACATAGTTGTCCCCCAGCTTCTCCATGGGGATGTGTTCCAAGATCCCCAGCAGTTGTCTAGAGCCATTGATAGTACCAATCCCTATGTTTATTATGGCTTTTTCAATACCTATGTACCTATGATACAGTACAATTTATAAATTAGGCATAATCACAAATTAATACTAATAATAGACTAGTTTCAAACTGATTGATCTTTAGATCTCTTCCTCCTGAGTAGCTAGGTAGCTAGGATTACAGATGTGAGCCACTAATTTTCACCAAATATTTGTCACAATTGTTTATTCTTTTTTATGTTTGTGGTACTGGGGTTTGAATGTAGGATTCACGCTTGCAAAGCAGGCATTTTACCCATTAAGGCATGCTTGAAGACCTACAATTTAAAATTACTCAAATAAGGCCATGAAATGTGTTCAAATATTTCCTTATGTATAGTTAAGGTTTATGATGGGAAATTGCTTTGTTCTCATAATGCAGTATTGCTCCCAAGGCTTGGCCCACTGATTACCCTTCCCCAGGGAATCTACCTGAAATTCTCCAGCTCATTCTTCAGCCTGAGATCTCAATCTAAACATGCAAGCTCACTTCCTCACTCTACCTTTTTTTGACTCCCATCTGAGTTCCTCCTGCCCCCCCATACCTGGCCAAGCTGTTAACCCATACTTTAGGTTCTCTTGGAACTAGGCCATCTCAGGCCTACCACAACCTCAAGGCAGGTCCAGGAACTCCTAGCAACATTACAACTACCTGAGACCCTATTCCTCCACTCCCACCCCACCCCTTTGAACCGTCAAGCTCTCTGTGACCCTGTACCCTAACCATTATCCTATTTAAGCCCTTCCACCCTTGCCTATTATGCCATGCCTCTGCCTCACCTTTCCCAGCTCTCCTCCGGTCATCTTGGTGTCCCTCTTCAAGTCTCCATTAAAGTTGACCTGGCCTGTTCAGGTCATTTTCTGTTCTTTCTTTATTCTACTCCTTCGATGACTCCTAAGTTTGTATATATTTAATACAGTAAAGATACCATGCAAACAAGAAACTTATTACATTATGAAGTTATTGGATTATGAATTTGCACTTCAGATTAATAAAAAATAATTATAAAATGAGATAATTGCAATACTATTCTACAATAAAAGTTACATGAATATGATTTCTCTCTCATGAAAGGTTCAGGTTAAGTATGACTATTTGGGGTTCATGCTTAATCATGATGACTAAAACTACCTTAAATGAAACTGGATGAGCCACCATGCTCCTGCCATCAAACAATGAGTGGCCTTCTCAAGGGGAAAGTATAAGGTCCAAGGGCTCCATGCAGATGCACCCCCACCTCATTAAATCTCCACGCAGTTCCCTGGGTAACCAGCAGACCTGGAGGAGCTACCTCCCCCTTCCCTGAGAGGTCACATCCTAATCCACCTGGCCACACCCCTGTGCCCCTGCCCTAGGTAAGGCAGGGCTGGGTGGGGGTCACCCCTTCTCTCTCTTCTCTTCTCTGCAGCCATGCATCACCTCAGCCACAGGCCAGCAGTTTAGTAATAAACTTTCTCTCCTGCCTGAATACCGCATAGCATTCTCCTTTACTGGCTATCTACTTTAAAAACCTAACAGAAAGAACATAGGACTCTCTATCTCAGCCAAAGAATTAGGAAACAATTTGGGGCCTATGCTTTGGAACTTCCATGGGCAGTCTCTAGACCCACCTTGATGGGACAGGTGATACTGCCACCTTATAAACAGCATGGAGCCAGGGGGCTGGCCGGATTTCCACTCTCCACCATTAACCTTTCACAGTGTGACAGGAAGCAGGTAGGAGTTTCTGATTCCATATTTCTTCTTCTCCTTTTTTTTACTAAGCTCTTACAGATTTGTCCTCGCCATATGTTAGCTGTAACTTAGAAAAAGATAAATTTAGAAATGCTACTCTTAATATTTCAGTGGCTTAGAGGATTTTACATAGAAAGCCTTTACAAATTCCTTCTTTTTATTTAGAAATGAATGTTAGCACTTTAGTTCCCCTTGAATAACATGAAATCATGTTTTATTGATGGGCTGACTATTATAAAACAACAGTGCACGTAATCGTCTTATTCCACTTGACAAGATGAACACAGCCATTTTTTCACACAAGAAAGACAGCGAAGTACTCAATTACTGCTATAAGCAATGCAGCCTTTCATTCATGGGGACTGAAGACACACTCAGTACAGAGGGTGAAAAACCACAGAAGCTGTGGCTGCACTGATTCAACTTGGGCTGCCTTCTTCAAGCCTTACTGATCACAACTGAAGTGACCTAGAGGCCAGCCAAGCAGAATGTCCCATCATTCTCCCCAGAGTTTCCAGACTCATCTCAGAAGGTCATTTAGTAGTGTACGTGCCCTTTGTACTTACATAGCATGAATTCAAATAATGAACATTTACAGTGTGAGAAACTACTAGACTAAATTTGTAAAAAGAAAAAAAAAGTAAAAAAAAGAAGAAAGAAGCTGAAAAAGTGACTAGAGGGGAACTATAGCTTTGAATATTTATAAAAGAAATATAGACCACTTTATTGGGCTAATAAGCAGTGTAAGAACTTACAAAACCTAGAATAAATCCAAATAAAGGTAGAGAAGAATAAAAAGAACAACAGCAGTAAATAAATAAAACAGATTTAAAGATAAAATACAGAGGATTAAAATTCATAATGGAAGGGTTAAGCCCAGTGGCTCACATCTGTAACACCAACTACTTGAGAGGCAGAGATCCAAGTGATGATGGTTTGAAGCCAGAACGTGCAAAAAGTGAGCGAGACCCCATCTAGGCTAATAAACTGTACCCATGGTCCCAGTTATGAATATATAAATATCTAAATATATAAATACATATACTTACATATACATATATACACATATATACATACATGTATGTACATACACACACGGACACACACAGACATGCACACACATACACACAGACACACAGACACACACACGCACACACACACACACACACACACACACACACACACACAAATATAACAACAGCTACCTAGCCTGTGTGAGGCTGGTCCCGAGTTTAAAACCAAACCAAACCAAACCAAACAGGACTGCAAAAAGAAAAGATGAAACAAAAGTAGACCAGTACTGGGGCTTGCACTCAGAGCCTCAGTGCTGTTTCTTAGCTTTTTCAATCAAGTATGGTGCTCTACCACTTGGACCACACTTTTATTTCTGGATTTTGCTAGTTAATTGGACATAATCATTCCATGTACTTTCCTGCCTGACTTGGCTTTCTATCATGACCTTTAGATCTCAGTATCCTGTGTAGTTAGGATTACAGGCATGAGTCATGAGTGTCCTGCTTACAATATCATTTAAAACAATCTAGATCAGCAAAAAAAAAAAAAATCTGATACCATTGCATCCCAAAGGATATGATTCAGTGAAAATTTACACATTGCTAACAGATGGCAAATTGTTAGAGGAAATGCAGTGAGCAGTTTGGCCCTCTCTTGCAGATTTGAAAATTCACAGATTCTAAGACATAGCTGTTTCTTGCTTGGGAACACCCTGAGGAACCCTTCACACATGCATAGCTGCATACAATGATGGCTGTGTTTTATAACAGAATTGCAATGAATAAGGGAACAGCTGAAAATGTAAACAGGAAAATTGATAAATAATTGATCAAGTATTTACCTCAGTTAATATTTTATAGAATTAAAAATAAAGTCCAGCATGTGGCACACACCTGTACTTCCTACACTTGGGGGGCTGAGGCGGGAGGATCATGAGTTTAAAGTCAGTCTGGAACACATAGTGAGACTCTGCCTCAATAAAAAATCGAATAAACTGGAGATATAAATATAGAAGAGAATCTTAGAAGCCTCGTAATGAGGAATAAATCAAGAACCAGGAGACTAAACACAGAATGATGCTTTCCTGTGCACCTGGAAGCAAGCACCAGCACATCCAGTGATTGTTTCTATCATTGCACAAAGAAGCTCAATTCCATCAAAGAGGAAGGAAGTGGGTAGTGATGTAACTCAGTGACCCAATGCTTGCTTAGCATGTGGTAGGCCCTGGGTTTGGTCATCATCACAGCAAAAGTATTAATAGTAATAAAAATAAGCAAAGGATGCTATAAAAAAAAGTTCAAGTAGTGGCCACTTGAATGTGGGTGGCATAGCAAAGGAGGGGATTTGAGAAGACACACGGGAAGTCTCAACAATGTGGATAATACTAATTCTACATTTGAGTATAGCATGCATTTAATTTCTTATGCTTTTAACTTACATAGTCTGTTATATATTTATAAATTTGTATCTATCTAATATTAGATAACTTTTAAAAAATTTAACTGAGTGATGGCCGTTCTCTGAGGTTATCTCAGCAACCACCTATTGAACCAGGAAACCTGTGCAGTAAGGCACTCTTCCACAGTCCACACAAGCAAGGGGTCTGACTTATTCCCAGAACCCTCTCTAGTTAACCACATCAGAGTGAACTTGGAAAAGATGCTTCATATTTTGATAAGCATCACTTTATATGGTTTATATGTTCATAGGCACATACCTATTGAGCCATTATGAATCTCTCTTAAGAATATCCTCCTATGTTCTCACTGTGAGATACTTAGAGTGTTGTTTTGTTAATCATGTGCAAGTATAATTATTTGTCTTTTACTATCCATTGGATTTACTTGTAGATTTATAGACATATTCTAGTTACTACAAATGAGGGAAACCATGCAGTTTATGTTTCTTTGGGTCTGGCTTACTTCACTTAATATATTTTTTTCCAAATCTTTCTGTTTCCTTATGAATGGGACAATGCCATTTTTTTTCTGATAGAGGCATAGAAATAGAAATTAGGTTCTTTTTTTTATTGCACTGTTTGCAGTCATTTCTGTTTTTCTTTCTTTCTTTTTTCCTTTGGTTTATTCCTTATTGATTCCTTTTTGATTTCTGTACCCTTTGTCTTGTATATAAGTTTATCTGATTTGGGGAAGGGAAAGGGAATCACAGAAATGGTGAGGAAAAGTGTGAATCAATTCAACAGCAATACTCACTTAACACTATGGTGGAAATGAACTTTGCAACCTGGGGGGAGGGGAGTCTGGGGCAATGGGAGAAAATGAGGGAGGTGCTAACACTGTTCAAAAAGAAATGTAATCATTACCTTACTTATGTAACTGTAACCCCTCTGTACATCACCTTTACTATAAAATTTAAATAAATAAATAAATAAAAGATTCCTCACAGCTAATTCAAAACAGGAACCACACCTGCTATCATCAGTATTGTTCCGAACAGTACTTCAGGTGCTGTAAGACTGGAGCAGAACAAAATAGTCATTATGTGGAAATTATATGATCAAGTACATAGAAAGCTCAAGAGAATGAACAAATTATTAGAAGAGCCAAGTTGAAAGGATTTTACAGACAGTACCCATACACTTTGCACCTTGTTTCTACCACTGGTAACTTATTTGATTTGTTTTATCATATAATCCATCCGGATCTCCCCATCCACCAACTTATCTTAGTTTGGGGGTGTATTTCAAAGTAAATTACAAACACCAGTGCAATTTCTTTGCTAGTAGGTTAGCACGCATATGATTAACTAGAGTTCAATATTGATTTGCAGAGCGTTTTCCCCTTACGGGTTAAAATACACATGATTATAGTCTATGCATACAATTAAATACCCAAGTCTTAAAATCATCTGAATCAAGTTTTACTAATGCAGACACATTTGTGACTCAAACCTTTATCAAGATGTAAAATACCATCCAATTTAGCCAACCTCTGCCCTCTACCACAGCCATTCACTGTTCTGATGTTCGCTGTTGGCTGTTCTGATGCTCTGTACATGTTACCCTACAGGCTTTGCCTTTATTTTTCTTCAACTGTGAGTTCATTTGCTTGACTATGTTCACTGAATAACCTCATTATCTCCTCTCTAATTTGTATTGCCGCCAACTCTGTTACACACTCACAAAAAAAGTATATTCTCTACATATACAAAATATGCAGTATATACTCTATTGTACAAGATTGCTTTCACTAATTATAATGTTCCTAGAATTCTCCATGTTATTTCTACATTTAGTTCACTTCTTTTTTTATTGTTGGATCATATTCTATTGTATAAGGATATTTAGCTTTATCATTAATTCTCCTATCTTCAGGACCATCTAGACTGTTTCCTACATGGAGTTTTCATTATTAAAATTAAATATTCTTACACATTATTCTATGAAGATGTGTTTAATTTCTTTTGGGTGAACACTGGCTAGTACAACTGCTGGTTGTAGAATTAGTGTATAGTTGCAGGCGAAGTTTTGTTAGAACCGTCAGATCATTACAAAAATGGTTGTAATTATTTTATCCTGCACTACAAAAGTTCATGATTACTCCATATCCTCATTAACATTAAAAAATTATTTATTGTTAAGATGATGTATAGAGGGGTTACAGTTACATACTTAAGGTAGTTAATACATATACATTTCTTGTCATATTTGTTACCCCTTTCCTCATTTCTCTCCCACCTTTTCTCCCCCAATAACGCCCCCCTTGCTTTCATCATTTTTTAACCTTCCCAATGATGGACATCTCATTCTAGTCTGAAATGCTTATGAATGCCATAATTGTTAACAATAAGACAGTTCCTTCCAGGTTGAATGATATGTACATTTCTTTCCTCTTGCTTAGTGTAATCTGTTCCTTCTTTTTTCTCACTTCTTCCCTCCTCCCCTTGAGTTGCCTAATTTGCTCTCATCAGTGTCCATTGCAACTGCTGGGCCTCTTCTACTGTATTTTTTCCACCTATTTTTTCATTATTCTGCCTCACCAACATTTTTTATGGCCAGTTATTTCAATTTTAGTCTTTTCTGATTATTGTAGCTTTAATTTACATTTTTCTGATGTATAAGTGGATTCAGAATTTTTCCATTTGATTATTGTTGTCAATATCTTAATTTCAAGACTGGTTCCATTTATTTTTGTCATTTATTTTTTGAGGCTATTTACATTTTACTTTTAAGTTTACATATCTTTCTATATCTCACATATATATTTATATATCTCATTTACTATCTAATCTTCTGACAGTTATCTGTTTTGTATCTCCTCCAGTTTGTGGCTCATTTATTAATTTCCTCATTGATATCACTTATGAACAAGTTTTAAATGTTTATTTCGCCTTTAAATTGAATTTTTATTGTTATTATAAAGATTATGTACAGAGGGGTCACAGTTACATAATTTAGGTAAGGAGTACATTTCTTTTTTGAAAACGTCACCCCTTCTCTTGCTCTCTCCCAGTTTTTCCCCTCTCACCCTCACCCACAAGTTGTGTAGTTCATTTTCAACATAGTCTCCAATGAGCACCATTGCTGCATTTGTTCACCTTTTAATTGAATCTTGTAGTCCATTTTGAATTAATTTTTACACAGTAGCATTTTTTCAGGAAGCTTGATAATTGAATTTTAATCTTTTACAAAAGAGAATTCTACAAAAAAAGTGAGTTAGGTTTTTTACAAACAAGTGAAAATATGACTGATTTACCCCATTAGCAAATAAGATATGTCACCAAGCCATATCAGTATTAATTTGGACATGTTACAAGTTTAAGAAAAGAAAAGGGGCTGGGGATATGGCCTAGTGGCAAGAGTGCCTGCCTCAGATACACGAGGCCCTAGGTTCGATTCCCCAGCACCACATATACAGAAAACCGCCAGAAGCGGTGCTGTGGCTCAAGCGGCAGAGTGCTAGCCTTGAGCGGGAAGAAGCCAGGGACAGTGCTCAGGCCCTGAGTCCAAGGCCCAGGACTGGCAAAAAAAAGAAAAGAAAAGAAAAGAAAAAAATTAGACCAATAAAATATGAAATCCTAGAATCAGAAGCAGAGGTCTACACATAAATATATGCATATGTAGGTATATAATAGACTTGCCATCACACATTAGAGAGAAGATAATTTGATTATTTCATAAATATAGAAATAATGATTTACTAGAAAAAACTAAAGGTAAAATCAATGAAAGGACTTATATGTATCACCAAATATGTTTGAGTACAGGAAAAGCATAAAAATACAAAGTGAAAATACATGAAGCTACCTTTGAGACCATAGAGTAGAAAAGGATTTTTTTACCAGATGCAAAAAGTATAAATTATAAAGGTGGACATAGATTAATATTGATGTCAAATCAAAGAAGGCTCTTTAACAAAAGATACATCATCATCAGACAGGTGATAAACTGAGACAAGATATTTGAGTCATCCAAACTCACAGAATTAATGAAGAATTTCTACAAACTGGCAAAAGAAAAATAGGTTAAAGATGTGATTAGGAACTTTATTACTTAGGAAACCCATATGGCTTAGAGAAATGTGGAGAGATGATTTCACTATTAATTGGATAAATCCCGAACTTTACACAAATAAGACAACAATATAAAGCTGTATAGTATCAAATGCTTAACAACAACAACAAAAAAGAGTCTCATAGATACTGACAGAAGTCCATCATAGTTCAGACAACATGAGGAATACTTGACCCTATTCACCCCTGGATGTGTACCCGAGAAGCTCACATGCAGGACTGTGTGTGCAAGGGTGTGTGCAAGGATAGTTTATTACAACATTACTTGTGAAAACAACTTTCTTCTGTAGAAGAATAGATTTGTGAATATGACAAGTACATGTGATGAACTGCTATGAAAACCATGTAACAGGAACAATAAATCACATTTACCAAGAGTGAATCAATTGTTCTTCAAAACATGTTGAGTGGAACAAGAAAAGGAAGAAATTTTGATTTATATCTTAGTTACACTATGAAAATTGAAACTAAATAAATAAATACAACTCCAGACATTTTCAAAGATACAGCAATGTCAAAATACATTTATTTAAGAAGGCACCAATGGTTCCTGTTTGTAGTCTTACTTGCTTAGAAAGCTGAGAGCTGAGGACTGCAGTTCAAAGTCAATAAGTCTGTGAGACTCTTATCTCCAATTAACTAACAAACCAGAAGTTGAGCTGTGGCTCAAATGGTAGAACATCATCTTTGTGCAAAAAAAAAAAAAAAAAAAAAAGCTAGGAAGTTTACTTTTTAAATACACCAGAACAAGTATCTAATAGGTAAAATGACTATGGAAGTGAGCATGAAAGGAAAAAAAGAAAAAAAAGACATGTTCAAAATAAAGTGGGTGATAAGCCACCAACTGCATCATATGTCCAAACAAATTTCTGGCTAGCAGACTCACATGGACAGACAGACATATATTCATTTCTCAAGTCTGTTTATAAACTCTACAAATCTGTTGAACATTCTGTTCTTGCAGCCTTCATTTTATCATCTTAAGTATAAAACTAGTGGACAATACCAAATGTTTTGTTGAAAACACAGAATGATATAGAATACCTTAGAGCTACAGAAATAGTAACTATACTCTTAAATTATTTTTTGTTGATTTGATGATGATGATGATGATGATGATGATGATGATGTTCCTGGCAGCTTGAACTCAGGGCCTTCTGTTTTTACTTAGATTTTTGCTTTAGGTTTGCACTCTAACCACTTGAGCCACACCTCCACTTTTGCATTTTGCTGATTAATTGGAGATAACAAGTCTCTTGGATTTGTCTTCTTGGGCTAGATTTGAACTTCAACCTTCAAATCTCATCCTTTTGAGTAGCTAGGATTATAGATGTGAACCACCAGGGCTGGGCTAATTAACTATCATTGTTATTGGTGATCAAGTTAGCTTGATAGGAGGAATTATATCGGTAATTGTCAAATTTTTCTTCAGATTTCCATAAAAGGAACATTTCTCTGTCTTCTTACAGAATTGTCTTATCATTATATATTTTGATCAAGATTTATGTATGCCACTGCTACCATATTTCTTTAAAAAATAAGATTATATTTTCCCTTCTTATGCCTCTCTCACCCTCTCAAATTTCTCAAAAGTAAGTAATCATCACCATCACCATTGTCATAAGAAATAAACATAACACTAAACCCACAAATTCATTTAGAACTTTAGGCTATAATCCATCTGGGCTTGGGTGGATAACTGCATTTTAAATAGCTTTGAGAATTTTTGCGAATTCATTAATATTTGATGTCTTTTGACATGAAGACATTGATTCTTCAGAATAGTTAAAAGTTTTGTAAAGGGCTTCAAACAACATGGAGACAGAACTAGCAGTGAAACATGAAACCACCGGCCCAGCACTCAGCTGATTATCTTTAAAAGGGACTTGATGGCTATAGAGTGAATATGAATCAGAGAAGTGAGGGCTAGTTCCAAATTTTCCACTAATCACCTTCATCCATAAAATGGCATGCTGTTGGTCAGGATCAAATGAGAAAATGGATGTGGGATGCTCTCATGAATCACAGAGCAAAAAATAAATGGACATTTTAATTTTTATTTTAAAAAAGGGCTAAAGAAATGGAAGGTTGCATTTGCTAAAATGCTTTCAGTTATGGGTGGGAAGCAACCCAATTGCAACTGGCCCAAGCAATGAAGGGAGTTTATGTGCTCCCTATCTGAAGGCCTGGAGAGAGATGAGGTACCCGCACACAGGCCCATGTGTGTTGAGGGGCTAGATTTTCAGCTCCTGCACCTCAGTGGTACAAATCTGGAAGAAATTATGTCTACAGATCTGAGAGCTTAAATAAAATCCCTGAAAAGTGTCTTTGGCTCTGATGAGCCTGACTTAGGGGTGAGTCATCACTGTGATAGGATCCTGGGACCACAAACCATTGGAGCCGGTGGTATTCACATATTTCTGAGAAATAGGTGGGTGGCTCAAGAGATAATTGGCACCAACTATCCACAGTGGATAACTGGGTGGAAAGTCAATGTCTGCACCAGAAGTCCCTGGAGCTGAGATTAAGACAGCAAGCTTCATCACTTGAAGGTCAAACAAGCAGAAAAAAAAGCCGTATAATTCATGTATCAATCATTGATCTTCTCCATGAGCATCTAGTTCCAAAATTCATATGTTGAGGCCCTAAACACTCATGTGATTGCATTTGGTGAAAATGTCTAGAAGGATGCAATTAAGGTTAAATAAAGCCATAAAGATGGGGCCCTGACCTAGTAGGATTAGTGTCCCTGTAAGAGGAGATGCTGGAATGTTCCTCTGATTCTTCGAAAGCACCATAGCAAGGTTATGCGAGAACACAATGAGAAAGCAGCCATCTTCTAACCGGGATGAGAATTTCACCAGAAACCTGGTATCAGACATCCCAGCCTTTAAAACTGTGAGTAATAAAGCCACCCTGTTTCTAGTACTTTCCTATGGCAGGTCCAAGAATCTAAGACAGTTCTTCTCACCCACATTTCTTTCTATATACCACCATACTTGATTTTTCTGAACTCAGTGACTCAAAAAGTCATGAACACTCATGGTTTCCATTTCTCAAATCCAGTGCTCACTCTCAAATTCTAGTGCACGTATATTCTGTCAAACATCACCAACTTTCAGTTTTAATCTCCTATGATCATGATATTATGAGATCTTACTGAATGTTCCCTTCTCCTTCCCTCTAGGATTGGTGACATAAATAGTAATTTTCTTTTCCCTTTAGGCTTCAGTTTCCTTTACTGACTCCCTGTCTTGCTCAGGATGTGATAGTATAGTAAGAATGTCCTATATCAAGAAAACTAACAATAACAAATGTTGGAGGGGATGTGGCCAAAAGGGAACCCTACTTCATTGTTGGTGGGAATGTAAACTGGTTCAGCCACTCTGGCAAGCAGTATGGAGATTCCTCAGAAGGCTAAACATACAGCTCCCCTATGACCCAACAGCCCCACTTTTAGGCATCTACCCAAAAGACCACACTAAAGCCATCAGCACAACAATGTTCATCTCAGCACAATTTGTCACAACTAGAATATGGAACCAACCCAGATCCCCCTCAGTAGACAAAAGGATCAGGAAAATGTGGTACATATACACAATGGAATTTTATGCCTCTATCAGAAAGAATGACATTGCCCAATTCATAAGAAAATGGAAGGACTTGGAAAAAATTATACTAAGTGAAGTGAGCCAGACCCAAAGAAACATGGACTCTATGGTCTCCCTCATAAGGAATAATTAGCACAGGCTTAGGCTAGTCAAAGCAGAGGATCACAAGAGCCCAATAGCTATACCCTTATGAACACATAAGATGATGCTAAGTGAAATGATCTCCTCCTGTTCTTATTCTCTTGTTATTTCAAGTTCTAGTGCATTTCAGACCCATCTCTCCTACTAATCCTGCCAACCCTTGCAGCCATTCACCTTTCTACCTGGCAACTCTAAGCCAATGTCCACTGATCTCACAAACTCAAGCATTCAGAACAATACTCCCATAATTATTACATCTACCTCTTAATAAAAAACAAAGCCCTGTTGCTTACTTGGACAAATGCCACCATACCTCCAACTCATAACAGAAGCCTTAGGATTGTTTTTAAATTCATCTCCATCTCCCACATCAACTAATGATCTAGTTCTTTCTTTAATACACTTGCTCATGTCAGGGCAAGTGTCCTACCTATCATTCTGAACTAGTGCTCTCTTCCCCTGAGTGACTTCCATATTTCCATTTTGTGGGCTAGATGCAAAGGAAATGAAAATATGAAAAATCTAATCACTTCCCTACTTAAAACCCTACAATATGATTCTCCTCTGCACATTGCATAGCTGATACACTGAATTCACCTGTAAAGGCATTATGCAACAGCATCCTTGACATCTTCTTCTGAATCAGAGAATGGATAGAGAATTACGGTGTGATTGGCTGCTATCTAGCTACTCTGTAAACTTCACACCTCTCACCAGCACTAACTCTGTGGCAGGTCAGAGCATTATCTCATTTATTGGCACAGTTGTTGGACATATTACCCCCCACACACACACACACCCCAGTGTGGAGATAATGAAGCAGAAAGACAAGACAGTTAATTGGCTTAGGATGATCATGTTACAGTACAGCAGGCAAAAAGGAAGGAATGGTAGCTGAACCCAAAAGTCTTCTATTCCCCAATGCTTTAATGCTAGAGATAAAACCCAAAACTTCATTCATGATAGGCAAAGGCTCTACAACTGAGCCACACCCACAGCCCAAGTCAGGAAAGCTAAATGAAATTTCCTAAGTACACATTGAAGGGGTTGCATTTCTCAATCTGTGCTCCATTATCTTGCCTACAGATAGGTGAAAAATAGCATTGGAAGTGATAGAGTATTTGTCTAGCAAGTGGAAAACCCTGAGTTCAAATTGCATTACTACAAATAATTTACATTAAAATTATCATATGTAATTATACTGTATACATATATATATACATAAACACACATGCATGTGTTGCTAGGGAGAATTAATAGATTTCCTAATATTCTCAAAGAATCCATGGCACAAATCAAATAGTGTTAAGAACAAACAGCCCACTTTGACTATCATTTTCAAAGTCTCCAAAAGGATTTCCAGAAATCTTTGGTAAGCTTTGAAGGCTATAGGACTAGATCATCATTTATGTTACCCTAATGTCTGAGAATCCATAATATCTACAAAGTCTGCTTTGCTTTGATCCATCTTCCTCCCACAATATGGACATAACCCTAGAAAAACAAGTTCCCATGCTTCCTGTCCAGAGAGCACAAGAAGCAGGGGGCACCAACTCTGAGATCCACACGTGCAGTGGGACATAGAGGTAGAGAGAAAGGGACATACAGGTAGAGAGAAACCAAGATGGCCTTTGGCACATGCAGTTAGAAGGAGGCTCAGCTTGAGCTGTTCCTAAGGTTTCCCTCAGGTAACAAAGCCACTCAGGTGGAAGCCAGTTGTTTCCAGGAAAGCAGAAGCATAGGGACAGGCTCCCATGATTGAGATGGTCGTCTTCTCCAGGCTCGGTATTTGCAAAATGCCCTGCTTACCTTGATTAATGACTTTCTCCATAAAGCCAGTCATGATGATGACATGACAAAGCTCCTCTGTCCTCATGTGTTAACAATACATCAGGGCCATTAACTGTTGGCAAGTGTCCCAAAATTGCTGTGAAGATGTAGAGGAATTCTAATGAAATGTACAGCATTCATCAAAAAGCAACTCAATAGTTTCCAAAGCCCACCCTGAGTACTTCCACTTGGCTTAACACTATTCTACCAATTTTTGGAAAAAAAAATAGGCTTTTTGTCATGCAAAATACAAACCTTCTCAAAGTATTTTATCTTTTGGGTACTTTTGTAAATATTAGGATATGAATATGTATTCTGTTATAAAGGAAAAGAATTCACATACACTACCTCAACCTTTCTTTCTCTCTTTTCTAAAGTTATGTACTTTTGTGGTTCCCAGCAGTGGTTCATTGCCAGAATCAACAGTGGATCTGGGTTAAAATGGACACTTACTGCATAAGGGTCCCTAGTAATGGGGGTCTATCCATTGGTCTACTAGTATTCAAAAGTTCGGGAGGTTATGCCAACTACTCTTGTTATAAATGTATACAGTGGATTGTCTGCCCACCTCAATACATTTCTATTCTTCTCTTGCATCCCATACTTTTTCAGAATAATCTCACCTTCCCTAAGCATTATTTATTTTGTGTGGGCTGGTCCTGGGGCTTGAACTCATGGCCTAAGTGCTGTCCCTGGGCTTTTTTATTGAAGGCTAACACTCTACCACTTGAGCCACACCTTCACTTCCAACTTTTTGGTAGTACACTTAGACAATCTCATGAAGTCCATGGACTTTCCTACTTGGGCTAGCTATAAACCATGATCTGAGGATCTCAGTCTCCTGAGTAGCTGGGATTACAGGTGTGAGCCTCTAGTACCTGGCTGCTTTCCTAGTTATAATAGTAGCTTCTGGTTTTAATCCTGCAAACCGTCAAATGCGGGCATGTGAGCTGTAGAGTTAAATTAGGACTGGTCTCAACTCTTGCTCAGACTTCTAGGATATAAGCCCTTTGTGTTTCCCTAGCAGTGAACAGGAACCCCACACCTCCAGTGCTATAGAAGCCATCTGAAAACTATGAGAGAACCCATATTTGGGAGAAAATAACACTATCAAAATTGAGGTGAAGAGATGGAAAGAAACTGAGTCCTACCAAGGAGCTGGACCAACCAATCATGGAGCTTCTCTTACTTCTGAGATTCTGAAGTACAAAAAGTAATGAATCTTTTCCATTAAAAAGGTCAGTTGAAATGAGATTTTCTGTTCTTTGCCATCTCTGCTGGTAGAGAATACTCACAGTACTTGGCTACAGCTGTGACACATTGTATTAGCTGGTTTCTTTTAGTTCAGTATTTCTTTTTGTCACAGTGAACTCAGTTCTTACTATGTTCTTTGTGGCAACCAGTAAGGTTTTCAACACATACACACGAATACAGATGCACAACTAAACAATACAGTACACTTGATTTTACCATGTCCCTGACCAATGTACTTCTACAAGACTTTAGTGTCAGTCGTCCACACCTCCATAATGGTCTTTACCCCTGACTTCAGCCTCTTTCTCAGGTCTCCTGGACCTTCCTTGTGTCTCCAGATCACTCTTGCCTCTGATCTAGACTGCCTTCTGACCCAACCATTTTGGATTAAGATAGCGATATAATTTCTCAGTTCATTTTTACCCAGATGTTAGCATTTAGATATGCTTGCCTTCTCATCCACCCATTCGAGCTGGTCTCACTTTCCATCATGCCTGGGTGCACAACCACGATGCACAGTTAAGTGGCTGAGAAGCCTGCACTGGGCATCCTGGAGATCCAATCGATGACAAGTATCAACCTCTCTTCATAAAGTGAGATGAGAAAATTTTAGATGGGAGATGTGTCTGAGATTTCCTCCAAGTTTAAAATAAATATGAAAGACTAGAGATGTGGTCTTTACTCTGTAGTACTGGGGATGTGAGCATGGAGCCCTGTACTTGCTAAGCAGGTTCTTTACCAGTTGAGCCACATCAGTGTTTCGTATTTCAGGCCTATTTGCTTTTCATTCTTTTTCCAGAGCCAGCTTGGACCACAACCTATTTATGCTTCTTGTTGATGCTGGGGTGACAGACCTATGCCACCATGTACAACTTTGTAGTGGTTCAAATAGTGTCTTGCAAGCTACACATACACACACACACACACACACACACACACACACACACACTTGCCTCAAGCCCTAATCTTCTCAGTCTGAGCCTTCTCAGTTACTATGATTACAAGCATAAGCCATTATGCCTGGCTAAATATCCTTTTACTGAGGTAGTTTTAACTCTGAACTGAACAGAAGCCTGGAGGTTAGAAAACTCGGAAATCAGTAGTTTCAAAATAGTACTTTTCGGGGCTGGGAATATGGCCTAGTGGCAAGAGTGCTTGCCTCATATACATGAGGCCCTGGGTTTGATTTCTCAGCACCACATATACAGAAAATGGCCAGAAGTGGCGCTGTGGCTCAAGTGGCAGAGTGCTAGCCTTGAGCAAAAAGAAGCCAGGGACAGTGCTCAGGCCCTGAGTTCACGGCCTAGGACTGGCAAAAAAAAAAAAAAAAAAAAAAAAATAGTACTTTTCTATCTAATAATTAAACACTATCAACCCCAGTCTATGTTTGTTAGATATGCAACATGTATTCCTTTGCTTTCTCAGAATGTAGGACATATTTTCTAACACAATATAGTCTTTTTAAGATTAAAAATTGCCCGCCAGAGATTTTAAACTGCTATAGATTCATATTTTTTTGTTTGCCTCAAATCCTACGTTACAGTCTAAGCAGACCACAAAAATTTCTGGATGTCAAATTTCTGGATCTCAAAATGAAATAAAAGAGGAGGGGCCAATCAGGAGGTTCTCCAGTCATTGGAGGAGCTGTCCTCAGAAGGGTATTAAGGTAGCATTAAGGATTAAGGTAGCATTCACGGCTAGGCTCTTGTCAAGAGTGAGTTTGTACAAAAACATCAAATTCTGAATTTCTGCCTGGCCTCCTATTTGGCCCTGGGGCCTCTCCCTCTCACGCATGCCCTGCAATTTCCCATGAGAGTCTCACAGATGCTGATAAAAATTAGGCAGCTTTTTACAGAGCAAGTCTGAGGCTAGCATGGGCTATATAATAAGGTTCTGCTTGAAGACACAAAATTCTAGCCAGTTTAGAAAAAAAGCACATATTACAGGATGGCAAACAAAGAACTGAGAAAATTGGTATGATGTAAAGATCAGAATAGGAATAATAAGATGATTCTAAGGGGAAGCCAATGTTTTGATTGGGATGGGGGCATATATTTTCCCCCACTGCTCTTAAATTTTTAATATTAAAATCAGGAGCACCTGTTGTAACTACTTCCTCAGTGAATCTCCATTGTACAATAAATGATTGAAAATAGAGACATTCTTATGTTTCTGATTATATACTTGGGAAATGATGCCCATGCTCTAAAAAAAAATAGGCACTCCTAGGATAGAGATGACGGGTAGAAAACTTAAAGAGGAATCATGATCTTATCAGAGACAGGTTGCAAATAATTCCTCTCTACACATCAACTCAGAAGTGGCAGAGGTGAAGTCTATCCTGTCAGTCAAGCTGCTGTATTGTGGATACACAGAATACAAGATACATTAAAATTGGGTTGCTAGGAAAAAAATACTATTGCTAAGGCTGCTCATACAGAAGCTAGAAGACATACATTTTAAATATATTTATTTTCCTGCTTCTGCATTAAGTCTCACATAGATGACTACCATTCTAGAAATCCACCAAAAAATTAAAAGTGCTTTTTGGTACTAATGTAAGATTTATAGACATTATGATAGTGGGATCATTAGTTTCTGTGTATTATCTGTTGCTGTTTGAGAAAACTTTAATTTTGTTAAGCTAAATGTAAGGTTTAGCCCTCCTAGACCTATAACTGAAGAAATGTAAGCCAGCATACAACAAAGACACCTGAACACCTGTGCTTATAGCAGCACTGGTGACGACAGTCAACATGGCATTAGCCTTGGTATCCATCAATGAATGGATACAGAATGGATAAAGAAAATGTAGTGTTATCCACCAAAAAATGGGTAGAGCTGGAAGTTCATTATGTTAAGTAAAATAAGTCAGACTGAGGAAAAAAAGACACCTCATGTTCTCTCTTATATGTGAAATATAAGTGTAAAAGAAATGTATGAGTGTAAAATGGGGGAAAATTGTGTGAGAGGTGAATATTATTGAAGTCCTTCAGATGTGGTTATGAGGATCAAATTATAAAATACATTAAAATTTCTCAAAAAATGGGAGAGATGAGCAAGAGTAATAAAGGGGGTGAATTTGGCAGCTGGACATTATACACATGTAGAAATATCACAATGAAACCCCTTCGTCAATTAATATATTGTAAGAGAAATACAAAGGAAAAGAATTTCAGGTTTTAGTTTTCTTTTGCATTATAAAAAGCAGAATGGAAAACAAAAATTATTAGAGAACTACAAAATCCATAAATATGACACATATTTAAGAACTCTAATCATTAAAGAATCCATGGTTGAGTCTTGTGGGGAATTGTGGGTTTGGGGTACAGACACTTTCAAGCATAGAGCCAGTTGAACTAATTACAAATTGCCTAATCAGGCAGACCATGACATACTTTCAGATTTGCACATCTGTTCTCCCAATTTACAATGGTATTTGTAAATATTTATTTTTTATTGTTTCAGTAGTTAAAATATGAGGCTTTGTGACATATTTGGGCTTCACTTCTAGCTCCAAAATGTATTAGTGGTGTGGTCTTGGACAAGCTATTTAAATTCTCATAGCATCAATTGCCTTGTCTGGAAGAGAAATACAGTAACATTAAATATTAAATATTACTACCAATAAATGATATTTATATATTATTTATTTGCATAAATAAATTATAATTTTGCATTAAATAATATAAAAGCCTCCTGATGGGAATTGTTGTGAGAACTGCCTGGTTGGAAATACAGTACCATTAACATCATTATCTCCATTATCATAGTCACTACCACTGTGAAAAGTTGCTGTGAAAAGACTAATAGTTAATATCTTCATTTTCTAAGAAAACTATTCTAACCCCAACAAAGCATAAGACCATTCATAGACACAACTGGTAAGTAGTAGAGACCGGTATCTGGCAGGATGGGAATTCTGTGGACACACTATGGATGATGTGGATGAGGGGAAGTGTGCATGGGCATCACTGAGTCTAAGAACTTGTATCAGGAGCAAGAGGCCTGTAGGGCACTGGAGGCTTGCACAAATAATCCTTATCTAATCAGAAGCTTGAGATCGGATGATCACAGTTCAAACCCAGCTCAGGCAGAAAAATCTGTGAGACTCTGATCTCCAGTTAACCAGCAAAGAGCCAGAAGTGGCTCAAGTAGTAAAGTGCCAGCCTTGAGTGAAATAGCCAAAAGCACAAGGGCCTATCTTCAAGCCCAACACGAGCTCTCTCTCTCTCTCTCTCTCTCTCTCTTTCACACACACACACACACACACACACACACAGAGTAAGAGGCCTAGACAAGAGGAATAGGAAGCAGTCAGATGGCAGAGCAGGCTTAGGACAGCAAAGGAGACAAAAACACAGTGAAGGTTACTTGCTTGGCAGTGTCAAAAAATCTTCCTAACCTCACGAGACTTCAAGTTTGTATCAGAATGTAGTTTATATCAGAAAGAATGATGCTGTAACATTTGTAAGGAAACATAGAGGCCTAGAAAATTTGTATTAGGTGAAGTAAGTGAGGCCCAGAGAGACAAAGGATGCATGTTTTCCCTCACATGTGGAAGCCAGATTTTGCTTAACCTTGTAGTAAATACATTGGGTAGTATGCAAGTATAAGCAAATGCATTAACTGAACTATGGTATATTCAAAAGAGATATCAAATAGTGTAATTCCTTAGAAAGGCCAAGTCAAACTTCAACAAAATAAACAACAAGAAGTGGGTGTTTGAAAGGGGTGCGATGGGATTAACAGCAAAAAGGGTAGATGAATGGAGAGGAGAATAGGGAGAGAATGCAGTCAAGAATTCAATGTGTATCCTACAAAATTACAAAGAGTAAGGAAGTAAGTAGGGGAGAGATAGGTGAGAATGTTGAAAGGGGTGACATTGATCAATATGCATTGTATTCATAAAATGCTTGTTAAATGGCAACTTCTTTGTACAACTACTTAAAGATAATTTTTAATAAATTAAAATCTATCAGTTGAAATTAAACAAAAAGGATTTACTATATAATCTTTGTGTTATGTGGTTAAAATGTGAACAGTTAATACACAGTCAGTGTAACATATTCCTGATTTGAGATGTGGATTAGGTCATTCTTAGTTACCTTTTTTTGTGGGGTGGGGGTGGAGGAGGGCTAGGGATGTATCCTAGAGCCATGGGACTGCTAGACCAAGCACCTTACCACAGAACTAGATGCCAGCACTTTATAATATTTTAAAATTATCTTTAAGTAGTTATACACCATAGTGTCAATTCAACAGTTCAGTTTATGAGTACAGTACATCTTGAGCAACAACACCCCTTCCATCATTCTCCCCCATTGCTCTCGATTCCACCCATCCCTTTAAGTGACCTGCTTCTATCTTCACATATGTGCATTGAATATCATGACTGTATCCACCCACTCTTCCTCTTTATATTAAACAATATGATACAAGAATATTGATCAATACAAGAATATTTTCACAGTAATGCCACCAGCACAACAATGTTCATCGCAGCACAATTTGTCATAGCGAGAATCTGGAAACAACCCAGATGCCCCTCAGTAGATGAATGGATCAAGAAAATGTGTTACATTTACACAATGGAATTTTATGCCTCTATCAGAAAGAATGACATTGTCGCATTTGTAAGGAAATGGAAGGACTTGGAAAAAATTATACTAAGTGAAGTGAGCCAGACCCAAAGAAACATGGACTCTATGGTCTCCCTTATTGGGAATAATTAGTACAGGTTTAGGCAAGTCATAGCAGAGCATCACAAGGCCCAATAGCTATACCCTTATAAACACATACGATGATGCTAAGTGAAATGAGCTCCATGTTGTGGATACAATTGTTATATCACAGTTGTAACTACTTTCAACATCCCAATCTGTAGCTTCTACTATTGATGATGTTCTTGTGTCCCCTTCCTGTGGTTGTATCTATACTTTTTCTGTATCTTATCTGAGTACATTGGAAACCGTGTATACTGGTATTAGAACTAGGACATCGAAAGGGAATACCAAAATTGAGAGACACAGGGTAAAAAAAGACAAACAACTACAAAAGCAATACTTGCAAAACTGTTTGGTGTAAATGAACTGAACACCTCATGGGGGGAAAGGGAAAGGGGGAGGAGGGAAGGGGAAATGAGGGACGAGGTAACAAACAGTACAAGTAATGTATCCAATGCCTAACGTATGAAACTGTAACCTCTCTGTACATCAGTTTGATAATAAAAATTTGAAAAAAAAGAAAAAAAAGAGGGCAGAAAAACCATCTCCCCGAGTGTGTTTGCAGATGGACAGATGGGTCCTAATGAATGCGGTCTTCAATCACCACAGAGCAGGTGAACTCAGATGCAATCTTATTGTTCACACTTTCATACAATCAGTACTAGAGCTCCTAGTGCCTGATTCAGCTCTGAAATAAGATGACTCCCTTTGGTGACAGACACACAAAAACAACTCCTTGAGACACTTAACATTTAAAGCAACATTATGTATCATTTCCTGGAGGACCCAAATGCACGGAAATCTCTTGCAAGCTGGTCTTATCTATTTAACCAGCAATGAAGCTTACCAACCAGTTTTCCAAAAATAACAAACTCAGAAATGACTTCTTCCTGGAGCTGTAGGGAATCTTCTTTATCTCCTTCAGTGAATAATCAGCTGAAAGTGGAATTCCTGAGGAAAGGCTGGCCCTAGCCAAGCCATACAAAATCAACACCATGTGGAGCTATTATAGCCCACAGCACAGGCAGTCTCCACCCTGCAGAGATCAAGGGAAAGAAAACACTTCAGGCCCAGAGCCTGAGAGACTCCTGGCCACCCCCAAGTCCCAGCCCACTTATGCAGACTTTTCTAGCAGAGATGCTGCAGAGATGCCTCTGCTGCCAATCCCTGGCTAATTGTTCCCTTAGCAGCAAAGAGGAGGCTGAGGAAGGCCACCTTAATATTAGCTGACACATGCAAATATGTGTCAAGTACTATTATAACCACTTTATTCTAAAAAAAAAACAAAAAACAAAAAAACATTTAATTTTCCCATAATACTGTGGAATGAAATACTACAACATGCATGTCAGATATAAAAGAAGTAAATAACACTCAAGGCCAGGCAGTAAAGGAAAGATAAAACAAGATTTTAAGTTAGGCTTCTTCACTGGCTCATTTTTCTAATCCTAGCTATTTAGGAGGCTGAGACCTGAAGATCATGGCCAGTCTCTACAGAAAAGTTTATGAGACTATCTCTAATTTACCAGCAAAACACTGGAACTGGAGGTGTGGCTTAAGAAGTAGAGCACCAGCCTTGAGTGAAAAAGCTAAGCAGAGAGCACAAGGCTCTGGGTGAGCTCACATTCTGAACCATCCAGTTAGCATGTCTTGGAAAACCTAGATGTCCTGTGGTTTTTTTTTTGTTTTGTTTTTTTGTTTTTTGGGTTTTTTTTGGCCAGTCCTGAGGCTTGGACTCAAGGCCTGAGCACTGTCCCTGGCTTCTTTTTGCTCAAGGCTAGCACTCTGCTACTTGAGCCACAACGCCACTTCTGGCCGTTTTCTGTATATGTGATGCTGGGGAATTGAGGCAAGCACTCTTGCCACTAGGCCATATCCCCAGCCCCTCTAGATGTCCTAATTCAAGTCCATTTTATCCTGAGCTCAAATCATTTTGTATTTCTAAGCTATCCCCATATGAGTCAAAGAAGAAGAGTAAGAAAAGAGGCCAAAAAGCTGCAAAGAGAGAGAAATAGAATTGAGTTAACAAGCAATTCTTTAATATATATACTTACTAAAAATAGCTCTTTTCCTCTACGATTTTTTTACAACAGAACAGAATAAATTTTAATGGGAGTCAGGCGAAAAGAGACATGAGAGCAAGTAAATTGTTATCTGTAGATCATTGCACAATGTAAGGTATTCTTAGCTGTACTGAAGCAGTGAGAAATTGAGCAAATGCAATTCTGCAAGGACTTTCTGTTACTCTGCAGTGTTTGGCTGGTGTGTTAACTCTTTGCAACCGTTTTCAGTCTTTTTCAGGAGAAAGTTATTGAATCTCCCTGGGCTGCTATCACCACAGATTTATTTGGAGGATGAAAAACAGGATGATGACTCTGGCAGGAGACAAGATGAATATGTCAAAGATGAAAGCTCAGTATTTATTTAGTAAATATTTATAGATCACGTCTACATGCTATGAGCAAATACTAAGGGAGCAAGAACTAAATGTGCTCTCTTACCCTTAAGAATTTATACTCTAGTGCACAGATCAGCAAAGTCTTGTGTGAGGGCCAGTGAATAAATATATTAGGCTTGGTGGCCACTAAGTCTGTGGCCCAAGTAGCTGATACTACTGTAAGAATGCTAAAGCAGAATGGAGGTGATCAAGTACCAATAAAATATTTTGGGGCCTTGTAAATGACTTGTCAGCAGATTATGTCTTTATCTCTGAAGTACAAGAAACTAATTTAGATATGTCTCAGTGATTCCTGTTTGATAGGCTTCCCATGTCCACAGGAGATTTTACTTCATTTATAAGTATGGATGTGCCAAGTATATGCCTTCATAATATGCTTTCTTTCTCTACTTTTATGACTTGCTTCTTCTTGATTGCTTTCTTTCTCTCACCCTCAAGAGAACCCACTCTCTGTTAGAGCATGCCCCTGCCTTTTCTGCTTGTCTGTTTCTTCTTTTGTCTGTTTGTTTGTCTGCTTTTTTGCTTGCTTACTCAATAAAGCTCTTATAAAAAATATGTACTCTCATGCTTTGCTTTTGTGTTTCTTCTAATCTTTAGTGTCACATATATTTTGGTTATTAGAACAGATAGGATACCTATAAATTCCTTACTATAAACAATATTTAATCTTCAGTAATCAATATTAAATCTTCCTCCTTTATCCTTTCTTCTACTTTTTGTCAATTATTTTATTCAATAGATTTGTATGATAAGACATTGTGGTACACAATAATCCCACCATGTGGCAGCTTCAGGAAGGAGGATCATAAGTTTGAGGCCAGCTTGGGCTACAGAGAGACATTTTGTCTAAAAAAAATTAAAAATTAAAAAAAATCTTTGTAGTGTTTATTAATGTGGTGAGTTAATAATTGCTGAGTTCCTGCTTGATCTTTTCCTACAGGCTTACTATCTACTGAAGACAGAACATTTGTGTCCCTTTAAGATTTATATGTTGAAACCTCAATCCCAAATTGGACTGGTTTGGAGGTAGGGGTCGTTTGGAAGCAATTAGATCATCTGGACAGAAACCCTTATGAATGTGATCAGTGCCCTTAGAAGATGAGACAGGAAAAAGATGTCTTTCCCTCTTTCACCATGTGAAAATACAATCATGAAACCATTTACAAACCAGGAAATACACCCTCACTTATACCAGATTTACCTGGTTCCTTGATCTTGGAATTTCCACCCTCCAGAACTATGAGAAATAAATGTCCTTTGGTTACCAATTCAGTATGTAATATTCTATTAGAGCAGGCCAAACCTTAGGAGACAGCATTTTTCCCCCCTCAGCCCTCCTCCTCCTCCTCCTCCTCCCTCTTCCCCTCCCCCTCCCCCTCCCCCTCCTCCTCCTTCTTCATATTCTAGTGTCATAAATATGATAAAAATAATTCAATTTATTTATGGTGAAAATTATGATTTCTACTTTTGTTGATAGTATCATTTTATTAAATGGGTGTGTTTCTCTGCTAGATGTATTCTGTGATTTTCTATTCCTTTTTCAAGGTTATTCCCCAATCTGGTCATGTGCCCTTCGTATTTCACTACTCACCATTGAAGCTGGTGAGTGTTTTCTTTCTTTAACTTATAAATTTCCTATTCTAAGTGTACTTTATTACTTTTGGGTTCCGGGAGTGTTGGGGTTCAGCTTTGGCCTTGAGAGGGAAGGGCAGAGGAGAGCACTCCCCCCAGCCCTGGGGGAATGCGGAAGCAGGCCACAATTCTCTGGATCCAGAACCAGAAGAACTGGCTTTGCGACCAGCCCCCCCAACTTTCTCTCCAGCCCATGTGCTCCCCATTTTCGCGGGCTTTGCCCCTGGGGTGGTGCTAAGCAAGTGACGTTAGCTCATGAGGGGGTCCTATGACAAGCTCGCCAGCCTATCGCCAGCTCTTGGTCGATCACCCCTTTTCTCCTCACCCCCTACTATATCAACTGCTAGCCACTCCCTTATTAAATCATATTTGCTCTTGAAGCATCTCCGAGATCTGAGTACACCTGGCTTTCTTCAAGGGTAAGGAGGGAGGAAAAGCAATCTCCTACGGCCGCGTGCACCTGAGGTCTTTCCTGAGCCCCCCACTCCACTCTGGCCTTACCTGCGGGTCGGGTGACCAGGGGAGAGGGTGAGAAAGGGAGCGATTAGAGTAGAGTAGAGCCTGACCCCCCGTGCCAGGGGAGGCGACCCGAGCCCGGCATGGGAGTATTTTTTTTTATCCCTTCCTTCTCTTCAGCTAAGAGAGATAGACAATACGAAGATATTTTCTGCCTTGATTGCCAGGGAAGTGGCCTGCCTCTTGCAGAGGTAGCCCACCTCTGCAGCAAAGGTGGGCCATCTTTGTATCTCTCCCCTAAGCCCCATTTCCTTTCTTGCATGAAGGGGAATCGGGGCTGGGGAGTTCCAGCCACTCTCAGTGCCCACAGGTCATTGCCGCTGGCTCATTTCAAGGGCTCAGTGCAGCTGTGGTTTCTCTCTGCTCTTTGAACATCTTGACTTGGGCTCTGATGCTCTGGTAACCCTTCTGTCCCCATTGTACTTTGGAAATTTTTGCTGTAGTTGGACTGAAAATGGAACATATGTCTGTACGTTTCACTCTCCCTTTTTCTTTTAGAGAGTTTCTAGGAAGCAAAATGGGAATGTTGGCTTTACCATGTCCATAGCAGAAATCTCAACATGGCCAACAACAATTTAGATATGGAAAATGGTAAATATCTAAAAATGCCCTAGGCAGACCAAGATAGAGACATGAGCAAACACCAAAGGGGGGAAGGTTTTCAGATTGGAAGTTACTAAAGACCAGATACCTAGAGGTGGGCAGCATCCTCTAGGAGAAGAGCAAGAATACAGGAGGCATTCAGCCATGAGTGTGGTCTCACCTGTAGGAATCCTTTCCTGGTTCCATGTGTTCCACAGAGATAAATAGGAAATGGATGTGATTAGAACAGGACTGAAGGAAACAGGCCTTTTCTGCTTTGTGCCAACTTTGCCCATTCTCTAGGTCATCTGTGCTCACTTTTTTCAGATTTTTCTTTATTCGTATGACCCATACATACAGACAGATGCATAGCCCTTTTGTCATTGTTTATTTTACAAAAAAGATTATATCTAATATTCTTTGCTACATTTAGAATAGCTCATTCAACATTACCTTGTGATAATTCCTTGACCAGTCACCTTGAACAGCTTGAGTTGTCTTTATGAGTATCTATACCAGGTTTCATGGGGTATTATGCACCATAATTTATTCAGTCATGCTCACTCTTGATGGGCATTCACATTTCTACCAATTGGCCATTATAAAAAAGGTCTTCCCTATTCTTCCCCAATCTACCCATCTAATCTTATTACCCACTACTATCATATATATACTCTTTGGGGCATGTTTTCTGTACTGATTTAACATATGTTTAGCTATGTTTTCTGCCTGTTGCTTTTGTTTTTCTCTGGATAAATTCCTCCTATTGCTAATTCTAAGGTTTATGTATGTGTACATATACACATTTGTACATAAATATAGACAGTTATAAATATAATACACATTTATATATTCATCTTAATAGAAACAAATTTATAGTTGCTAGTTCTGTTACATATATGTACATATGCATGCATCCATTTCATATATCTATGAAAGTCTTTTTTCTCCATATGGCCTCAATAAATATTGAAATCAACTCCGATTTATATTATTTTCCTTATTTGTCTTGTGATAACTTCCTCCTTTTAAACAGGTGTCATGAAGTATGCAGGCAGAAACGCAAAGGAAAATTTGTCACGTTAAGCGGTCTGCCACTTGGAGCTTGAGAAACATTTATTTAGCAAATGTGTTTTCAAAAATCTACTATTATAAGCTGGATACTGGTGGCTCACACCTGTAATCCTAGCTACTCAGGAAGCTGCGATCTGAGGATTGTGTTTCAAAGCCAATCTGGGCAGAGAAGTCCATAAGACTCTTGTTCCAATTAACTAGCAAATAGCTGGAGGTAGAGTTGTGGCTAAAGTGCTAAATCATCATCCTGATAGGAAAAAGCTAAGGGACAGTATCCAAGCCCCGAATTCATACCCTAATGCTGAAAGACACAGAGAAAAAAAATCTACTGTATGTGCAAACACTAAACAAGATACTGGTCAAGTTTAAAACACATAGACATTCCCTGTAAAGGATCAAGTTCTCCATAGGAGTAAAATACAACATGCTGTCTGTATTTAAGAGGACCTGGGATCTGTTGCCTGTTCATGTGTGACTAGTCAAAGCCTCTATTATCTATAAAATAGTTTTGATAGCCAGGCACAGTGGTTCAAACCTGTAGTCCTAGCTACTCAGGAGATAGAGATGGGTCAGAAAAGAAGTTTGTAAGACTCCAGTGGCTGACACACTACACCTGTCATTGCAGTGACTTGGAGAAGTGCAAATAGGAAGATTACAGTCTAGGTCCATTCTAACATAAACAAAAGACCCTACCTTGAAAATACCAACTAAGAAAAGTACTGTCAGAATGGTTCAAGTGGTAGTAAGGCCCTGAGCACCATAAAAATATAAATTGAATACTTTTGATCAGTCTACTACCTACCCTTGGAGATTGTTTTGTCAATTATAAGAAATAATTCACATAATCCACTTAGCACTGTGTTGATCACAGAGAAAGCACTCAATAAATGTGTAGATGGTATCATTACTTCCAAAGGTTTACATATAACAGCAGTGGGTGATAAGATCAGATGGGTAGATTGGGGCCAGAATAGGGAAGACCTTGGTTGTCAAGTGCAGAAATTTCATCTTTAAACTCAAAGAGAGTTATATGAAGAAAATGAGGCTCTAGAAAGATTTGCTATTACAATGTTAGGTAGGGTCCAGAGGTTACAAGATATATTATACTAGAATTACACAGTATCTACCAGCTTAAAAGTCCATATGCATAAGAGTGGCCATCTGACTCTTTATTCATAAGATAAGTATTTCAAAGCTATATTTAGATTTTTTTTTCTCTTTTTGCACCTGCATTTGAAAGGGTAGAATGAAAAGGTTTAGGTGGTTATCATTTTTTCTGCTGACACAGCCATTGTACTGGCTCTTTTGAAAGTTTCTTTTTCATAAAGCCATCTCAGGAGCCTTGCATAGCACCTTGGCAGTGCTCTAGAGCCACATGGTGTTTCCTTTGGTACAGCCTCCACATTGCCTGCTCATGCTAGCATATTTCGGTATTTGGTAATTTGATATATTTCATAGTAACAAAATACTAGTTGTAGTTTGGAAGTTTTCAGATAGAATTACCCACATCTAACAGCACAGGAAAATATCCTTATGATTGTCAGGGCCTCATAATATTTATCTAAATTCTTTTATTTAATTATTTTAACACATTCCCTATAAATAGCTCATATCTGAAGTGTCACAAAATCTAACAGCTCTTAATATGTGCTGCATGTTTCCTGTGTATATACCACACTTCTTTCACAATGTGAATGTATGCCTCCCAACATTTACTGTTACATCTGTTATCTGTACATATCAAAATAGTTGGTTCAACACTGTAATAACTCGAGAATAAACTGCTTAGAATTTTTTAGGAAAAGGAGGAGGAGGGGAGGAGGGGAGGAGGGGAGGAGGAGGAGGAAAGATCTCTGGGTCAGTCATTTGTCAGTGGATAAGTTAGGAAATGGAGAGGCTAACATCTAAATATTCATTAGTTAGATGTTTCTATAAACATGTATATCTGAGATATTTTTGGATGCCACAGCTCTAACACTTTAAATCAGAAGACCAAGTCATCAAAATGGATATTGGCTATAAAAGGCCATGCTGCTATTCTACAACGTACAAGCAAGGGAAAACCTTACTAAAGCAACTTAAATAGAGAAAGAAAGAGGGAAGAAGGAATAATCTGGAGAGAAAAAAATGGTCAGAATTAACTAAGTGCACAAAAAAACTTAGCAGAAGCTACCAAGCATCCCCCCCTCCCCACTCCATGTTTTGCAGAGCTCACCTTTCCAATGCACATGGATCCAAAGACCTCTAACAACCCACACCTGCAACATTGCAGTCCCTCCAGCCACAGGCATGTTCTCATTCTGTATGAGACATGCTGGAAGCAGCAATGAGAAAACATGGCAGGGGCAATGTTCAAGGCCTATGAGAGCTGGTGGAAAGAATGCAGGTTTTCTTACCCTGTGGATGGGACTCAGGTTCAGTTGCTCATAGAAAGAACCTGCTCACTAAAGATATTCTACGGTGCTCACTTCATTTTACCACTTCCCTACTTCCCTACTGCTTTTCCCCAAGATCACTTACCAAATCAACTTCTCCAGCTTAAACACTTAATTCAGAAGTGCTATCATGGAGAAGCCAATCTAAGACAAAACTTATAGAGACATTCATCTTAGAGTGTATCCCACAAAGTGGAGGCTCCTGAGATTCTTTGCATTTTATTAGAAAAAAGATTAAGGTGGGGAATATGGCTTAGTGGTAGAGTGCTTTGCTTGCCTTGCATACATGAAGCCCTGGGTTGGATTCCTCAGCAACACATAAACAGAAAAGGCTGGAAATGGTGCTGTGGCTCAAGTGGTAGAGTGTTAGCCTTGAGCAAAAAGAAGCCAGGGACAGTGCTCAGGCCCTGAGTTCAAGCCCTGGTACTGGCAAAAAAAAAAAAAAAAAGATAGATAAATAAAAATGTAAAATTTCCCAAAAGCCAATAACTTATTCTCCTTTCATATTATTTATCATAACAGAATCATATGTCATACACCAAGCCATTAACTAATTGCAAAGAGAAACAGGATAATACAACACACTCTTACCAACCATGGTGTGTATCTGTTGCAAGGCTAACAGCAGGTTTAATGGGTTAACTATGGTTGGAAAATAAAGTGCCTGAAAGAGACTCATGTGTTGACCACCTAGTCCCTAGCTAGTGGTATTTTGAGAGAGGGTAAATACTTTGGAATATGGGGCCTAACTGGAGAAAGTAGGTAACTGGAGGCATGCCTTTGAAAGCTCTAC